>NC_089895.1:5056443-5360313 GCF_040182565.1 Anser cygnoides | reverse complement strand
GCTTTGTGACCTGGCTCCCCGTGGATGTATTTAACTATTGCTTTTCTATCCCGCTCCCCTGACTTCTGCTGTTGCCCTAGCCCTGGGTTCAGCAGGCTTTGTGTCAGCAGATCTTCCTGTTGGCTCTCTTTCCTCTCCAGTCCTTCGGCATTCCTTTGCAGTTACAGCAGCACTCGGATATGTCGAGGAGGGCAGGGGCACGGGCTCACAAACGGGGCTATTGTGAGACGAGGCTCGTAAGCGTATATGTCTGAAGCTGTTCCCATTTACTTCTCACTCCTCGAGTTCTCAAGTGGTGCTTGAATTCCCCATTTGCATCGCGCTTTCTAGCACCGTATAGCTAGAAAGCCTGGAGATCATGTCACGCACTTAGCACAAGGGCATTTCCAGCCCTTCGTGTGCTCTCCAGTAAGCCTGAAAATAATGCTGCCTTTTTGTTCTCGAGTAACTCGCGCGAGGTCAACGAGCAAAGCCTAAAGGAAAGCCGCTCGCATCCCGGTGGCAGCACGACCCCTCGGCTCGCCGTGCCTCTTCCATTCTGGGCACCCTGAGCATAACGGGGAAATTCTAATTCTGGAGCACAATGGGAGGGAGAAAGAAAAGAGGGGTGACAATTTCAGGCTACGTTTCCCAACCCTGACCTGCAGGCATCAGTTACAACACAAACAATAGTTTCGAGACAATATTCGTATCGGCAGGCTCGTAAACGCTCTCCAGATTCGCCAGCTGATGAAAGCTGCTGCAAGCTCGTATCGAGGCCACTGAGAGTACAGAAAGCCTGATGTAGATCTGTATTTCCACGTCTCTTGCTTAGCCTAAACCCCTGCCCTATGCTGCAATAGGATGTTGAAATGATAACAATTAACTGATAACGGTAACAACAAAGTATTGTTTCGAGCAGATTTCAGCTGGTGCCTTTCAAGAGATAACAAAACCTCTCCCGCGTTGTGAAAGGAGCACTGCAATAGTACACTGAGACGGGAACATCAGCTTCCATTTGGAAAGTCCTGGTTTGTCTGGGTAGCTAATATTTTTTATTGTTTTTTAAAGGACAGTGCCTCTCTTGGATTGTATTGAAGTTGAATTTACTTCATTAAAAAAAAAAAAAAAAGCTAATGCTCCCAATGGTGTCAGCAGTGAAATACTCTGTGTGGTTCAGAGCTCGCCCTAATCTATCATGCAATTAACTTAGTTAGGATCTTTGCCATCCTCCTTGGAAATTGATGAAAAAGTAATTAACAACGGATGCTCACTTACAGCTGCTAAAAGCTGCCAGAATGATTGACAGCCTGCAAAGAATGGAAGGTTTGGACTGGCAATTCAATCCAACCAGCACTGCCAGTGATTTGCAGGAAATAAATTAATAATAAAAAAAAAAAACAACACAGTGGATGCTCCTTTCTGTACAGCTGGGCAGGCAGAACCACCAGCAGCACCTTCATCACAAACTCCAGAGAAGAAGGGCAAGGCAGAGATTTCAACACTGTCAATGAAATGCCCCTGGGAGAGGGAGAAATTACTAGCAGAACCTGCCCGACACGTCACGACAGCACTGCCTGGCTGTGGGCTGAATCCAGGACGCCCACATCAGGTATCAGCTCTTTTTTTTTTTTTTTTCCTCCCCCTTTTGGAATTAGACAGCGTTAAATTAACTCCCCTTAACTAACGGCCTCAGCTTCGTGTAATTGGAAGAGCTGGAGTATCGATGGCTGAAGAACTGACTGATACAACTCCTGGCACCGGGGGCTTTAGCTGTTTTCTGCCTGACCAAAATGCAGTTCGGCAGCGAAAATGAAAAGCAAGCTCTCCTGCAGTTATATATCTGCAGGAGGAAATACTTCCCCATTAAGTCTTTGTGCTCTTTTTTCGCTTCCTGCCTCCCAAACTGAGGACGTTAAACCTGGACACGGGATTGCACCATTACTTTCGGTGCGTCGGGCAAACATCCACCAGGAGCACGAAACAATCATTGGCACTGAGTTGACCGAACTTCCCAGAAAGCTTTAAGAAGCTATCACCCTATTTTATTTCGATAAAACTGGTTTCCCTAATTAAGTGAACCAGAAAGGAAGCCTGACTGCAAAACAGCGACCCTCTCAGCTTCGGGTCTGCCAAAGTAAATAACGTTGAAGAGGGTCTGCAGTCAGCAAGATGTGCTCTCCCGAGGCTGGAAAAAAGCCCTGAGCCGTTTTGCTCGGGAGTAACCGTGCTTCATAAAGCCAGGCCCACACAAAGACGCCACCCAACAGGAGACAGATCCACAGCCAAGAGGAAAAGCGGAGTGTTCGGCTGGCATCACCCGGCAGTAATTCGCCCGATGCCACCCGTCGGCACTACTCGGGGCTGGGCATTCACCATTTGCTCCGCACCCCCTCACCCTACGAGATGGAAGGGCAGGCACAAAGGGTTGGAGGCAAAGCTCAGTGCAAGAAAAATGGGGGTTTGAATTATTTTGGGTAGAAAAAAATATGAAAGGATGGGTGAAGCGCTTAACTTTCAAAGGCATTTTTATCTGGATTGATTTAGCACCTGCCTTACAGCTCACTGCAGCCAGCAGGCAGCCTTGCTTTGCTTCAAGACAAGCCATAAAAAACACGAAGACACCCACGGCAAGCCTCCAGGGAAATTGAAGCATGCTACACCCGGAGCTGCCCACCACACTGAGGTCTGCCCGGACTTCAGAGCACCCCATGACCTACAACAGTTTGTGCAGGAGCCCAAGGAAGGCTCCAGGCAAGCCCAGACCAAGGGAATGCAGACAGGCAGGCTCGGCCCACAGGGCAGAAGCTGACAAATTGAGCTAACACAAGAAAACGGACGGGCACAAAGGTTCACAGCCCCTGGAGGTACCACCACCACTCATCGGAGGTGATGCAGAGCCGCACAGGACCGCCAGCAGAGCCCACAGCCTGCGCCAGCACTAGGATGACATGGGGACACCCAGAGCAGTTTTACCTGAACCAGCCTCTGGCAGTAAGGAACACGGACCAGACCGAGAAATCAGGGCACAATCGAAGTCAAGATAGGAGGTTTAATCTCCTCCTGACCTGCAGCGTGCAGCACCACCCTCCATCTAGGTAATTGCCTTTATCACTGCAGCAGTAGAAATGTAACCCTGTGGCCCGAGTAAAACCCCATCCTTCCCTGCTTTAGCTCTTCCTTAATTAAGATACAGACCCTAAACTCCCATCAAACAGGCATTGTGGTTCAAGTAATGCTTAACCTCTGGTGCTCTGGGCTTTTTGTCGGTTATTCAACCACTAGAGCTGCAGGCTCTAGCTATTCTCCTGAAAATGAAGAGAAAGTGTTTAGCTTCACCCAGCTGATGGCAGACACACACAAATTGTCCCGGTTTGCATCAGCCGGCCCATCAGCTGTCGCCCAGCTTCCATCTCCTTCGTCTGGCGGCACAAGCAACAGAGCAAGCTAAGGCAGCACGATGCTAAAGGCTCGGAGAGAGGATAGTGCAGGGTTTTTCAAGGAGGCTTTCTTCAAATCCTGCTGACTTAGAGCAAGGACGGCAGCAAGGCTGCTGAAGGCCTGGTGGCACCTGGGTGAACTTGCCCTTATCAGAGAAGGTTGTGCTAGAAATAATTCTGCGGTGATAGGGGTCCCAGGACCTGGGGAATCTTTTGTCTCATCCATAATTTCTGAGCTGCCGTGCCTGATTCGTGCTTTGGTTCTAATTTTAAAGGTCATGGTCCAGCCAACACCACTGAAATATGACTAACAGCCATTTTTGTCTCTCCTACGTTTTTTTTTCCTTGTTTGCCTGCTGTGATGTATGCTCAGTTTTCACACAGAAACGGGGGGTGGTGATGGGGAACACAAATCACGCCTTTTTTTCTTGAATGCAAGAGACACGATGCAATCCTCTTAGCAGGGCAGCAGCGTGCTACAGAGAGCAGAACGGGCGGATTACAAGCATCTGTTTTCCCAAGTCTTTCTCGGTGGGACTGTATTAGTCTACAGCAGGCTAATATCTGGCACAAATTGAAAAATACGTAAAAACGCCTTCCTGGACAAGACTCATCATTTGTTTCCAAATTCAAAGTAGAGGAAAAAAACCCACCCACCCCATCAGCTAAGACCTAAAAAGAGAAGCTCAGGGGTTTTATTTCCCTTTAAAATCAAAGAATATGCATCACGGTCAACAACACAGAGCATTCACATACTGCTGTTACCTTCTAGTGATTATTTTTGCAAGTAACTATGTACCCGCCAACCTAGCCTGTGATAATAGTGACAGGAAATCCGTACTTGCTTTTCTCTTTCTCTGAAAAAAAAACAAAAAAAAAGCTGTTGAGGGGGGATCTTATCTTTTATCTTTATTTTTCCTCATCTTCTACCTCCTTTATGCTCCTTACCCTAAGGAGTGGGACCAGAAGTGAGCATTATCTCCAGAAAATACTCATCCTAAGATCAGCTCAGGCACAGAAGAGGAAATGGCTGCTCCTGCTGAGCACCAGCCCTGCTAGCTGAGAGCATCTGCCTCTAGAGCTGCTGCGATGCCAACTGTACTTGTAAAATACTGTCGGGGGTGACTTCGGATACAGACAGTGTTAGGATGCAACACAGGGAAAGGATTTTTGGCTTGGGTCGGGTAGGGAAGCGTGCTACAACACAAGCTAGTCTTTCCCACTTCACAGGAACTATTTTATGTGTTTCGGGAGATGTTAATTTTCATTTACCTGTGCTGTTTATTAGCTGCAGCACAAATGGAAGAAGTCAGGATAAAAATTCAGAAAGCCAAAGGAAAAAAAGCCCTACCTGATAGAGCACAGATTCACTGTGTGATGGAGCCACTACACGAAATTCTCAACTGACATAGCCCTGTAATATCACATTGGCTCCGAGGCAGGAGCACTTAAACACACCCCATTTTTCTGTAAGCCTAGCACACAAAACTGATGGCTTTACTACTGAGGATATATACCTTACATCGACTACTACATGTTTACGAGCATTATCTCATCCGTTAGCCATGCTTCCAAAATCCGAGGCAGCCCTTTGCTGCGCCGCGTGATTTATTTGTCTACAAGTTGTTTTAGACTTCCATCTGTTTCACCCAAACGGGGCCTGGCCTGCTGAAAAAAACTGCTGTCCTCCTTTTGGACAAATTATTGCAAGCAGAAGAGGAAGCAAACAGCTGCTGCCAAATAACATAGCTCCCGTTTCTGAGGATGGAATAACCTCAAGGTGTATTTCAGCATCGTTGTCCTTTGGCAAGGATTGCTGCAGTTATGGCAATGAACAGGTAGCCTGTGGCACGGGAGAGGAGGTCAAGCCGGAAAGTTTCAACATAAGCATCCGCAGTTTGGCCCATGGTGGTAACAGCAACCAAATTAGCAAACATCCCAGATCTGGAGGCCTGAGACACGGTCACGCTGCGAAGGGGACTGGCACGCTCCTTTCACACCAGACATCAGACAGCACAAGCTTGGGATCAGCGGTGATTTGGGCATCGCGCGTATCAGCAGCAGGTGCTGATGAAAAGCTTTTTTTTTTCCCTAAAAGTTTCCCTAATACCTAATGGCAAGTGCCCTCAGCCAGCTAAGGTCCCGAACATGACTCTCATGGCTCATTTCTCAATGCATTATACAGTAGCTGTTCATTAAGTAATTCGTAAAGTTGTATGCAAACAAGATGTATCTCCACAGTTAACCTATTCCCAAATTGTTACCTTCAGCATAATTACTACTGAAAACATTTCTGCAGGTTTTTTTTAAGCTGTGCCAAAAATTGTTTAAGCACCATTTAAAGTTAGCACCAGTTTACACACAAGCACATGTATTTCAGATGAACTCTTTGCGGGTCTCCCTTTCCCTTATCTCAAATAAAAGGCTCAGATTTCACTTAGGCTTAAGAAGTCTTCGTATCATAAGGAGTGGACGCAAACGTTGGTGCTACCTCCTGTCCATAGTAGGCTGTATGTTGGGAGTCTGCAGCGTGAACACACTGGAGATTGCAAACAAAAAGTAGCAGAATGAGGCTTAAGTTTGTAAGAAGGGATCGTGCTCTAGGAAAGAACAGTCCCGTATTGGCATTTGAAGGGGAGTAATTGCCATCAGAAATTCAGAGACAAAGTCTTACGAGCACTGACATCAAGTCACAGTAACTTGACAAGCTGATGAACTATACTGCAACATTTTGGAAGAGCACGAGTGTTTTAGGAAGCTGAGCGCTCCAACTGACTGCTGCGGGGACGGGGATTGTGAAGCAGAAGAGAATATTCTATTTCGATGGATGTCAAATTGCAACAAAACAGATGACTTATTTATAAACGACAGCCATCCTAAAATGAGTATGACAGATCTAAAGCCTAAACCCGTCTGTATTAGTCCTGCTACAGTCACCTAAATGATAAAGACCTAATCATTTGCAGCAAATACCTCAGAGCTGCATCACTTCTTATTGAAATCGTGCTTTTAAAATGCTTTTAACACTTTGCTAAAGGAACAGAAATTATGTGAATACTGTTCACAATAAAAACATGGCAAGGCTATTAAAATAACAAACACTATATCATTTCACCTTTTTTTCTCACCAGGAAACATTAAAAATAAATGACTAAAATGCAAAGCAGCTTTTAGACACGTCAGTGGACCTCATCGTGCTGGTGGCAAGAGCAGCACAAGCACACTTCAGCTACTGACTATATCTTAAGAGCGTTCCTTCAAACAACGTAAAATAACAGAACCAAATTAAAAAGTTGTACTTGGACCAGATTTTTTTTTTTAATTGAAGCTACTATCACATCATTGCAGGCACTAGCTTGCCACAGCAGAGCTACGCTTTCCTGCTAAGCTCAGCCATTTGTAGCAGACAGCATTTCCACACAGTCACACAGAGCTGGATCTCACCACCCAGATATCTACAGATCTCAAGTGAAGAGGCTCAAGTTTTTGTGGCAATTTAAGTATTCTTTCTCACTCTTACATCCTCTTTGCCCACGCAAGTCAGACCACATCCTGTGTAACCGTAGAGGGACAAAGAGTGCAAAAATCTTCTTCCTTTTTCCCCCAATTAGCACCTAAGCCCCATCTCACCACCCACCCACGCTTTTTTCCCCCGCTCCCCTTCAATTTCTTATGTAGTTTAAAAGCTTTCAGCCTTCAAAACTTATTCACACAAAGTTACCGGCTTGAACCCATAGTCTCAGGTGTATTTCCATGCAATGCTGCCAATAAGCTTTGGATGGAGGCAGAAGCAGGGGGCAGGAGAAGAGAAAAAAAGGCATGGGAAGATACAAGAGGAAACCTCAGGACAAATTCCATGAGATCTGGTTAATACCTAAATGAATGTGGATTGGACCTAAGTTATTATGTTTGTACATAGTGTTATCACTTAATTTAGCATACTTCACACAGTTTGTACATATCAGCTGTATGACAAAATACTTAAGAGTATCTGTATACAATGTCATCCTGTTTTGTTCTTCGTGCACGTGACGCCAGCCTGCTGGAGGGTTTATAACTGGATATCAGACTTTAATGAAACACGAGGTTTTAGACTTCTGATTTTGAGAAATGATTGCCACAGCCTTCCATCTATGGCGCACTCACCTTCAGACAGTGTCATATCTGAGAGACAGCTCCTCTCAGGTGTGCAAAATGTGCCTCAAATTGTTCCCTGGTGCTGTACAGCCACTTACGGTTCTCCCCAGTTCACTTGCTGCCAATTTCATCTATCGAATGCAGTCAGGTGACTAATGGCAAGGAGGCAAGGACACTCAGTACTTCCTCTTCCCAAAGGCTGCTATATTTTGGTGTGCATGGTGGTCAGAGTCCATTTAACTGACAAATCCACTTTCAAGTCGTCTTCTCCCACTGGGATAATTTTCCAGGTCAATTTCTCCTCATGTGTTACACTGTCACCTTGGCTTTGACAACCAAGCTTATTAGACTTTTCATAGTGCATGCACAGTAGTCATTAAAGCACTTGGCTTAGCCTTCCCCATCAGCATGCCTCACTAAAAGCAGCATCTTTCTCACGCGTGAGGCTACTCAACTAGTTTTGCGAGGGAAGAGTATTGCCAGATTTAACTACCCGTGTTTCAGACTGTATGGCTCAGCATCCCGGTTTCCTTTGGCTCAGCTCTTGTTATTGCAGATTGTTTTGGCAACTGCAGTTAAGAACACAAGATACATTAGTATGAAAAGCAAGGAAGTAAAAGAAGTCCAACAACAGTACCAAGTACCCATATAGGGAAGGGGCAGGAAGAAAGAACACTTTTTTTCCAAAGCAGAGAACAGATGTGGAAAAAATCAAAAATTCCCAACCCCCTAACCTTCCCTTCAATTCATACATTATTATCTTGAAGATCTCAACTTCTGGTACATTTGGCACTGTTCAGTAGCCTCCTCTTTTAGACTTTTCTTGCTGCACCTGCTATCTGTCAGTGTTCTTAAATATTCAACATCAAAAAAAATCAGTAATTTACTAAAGCTGCCTTCTCTGCTGAAGAGTTATTTTGACATACTACAGGTAATTATGAGTTGCTTTTGTCATGTTGTCATATACCATTACAAATACTTGTTCAAAATATTACTTCAAGGTGCAAAGAGACAAGCTGCAGATGAACAGCCTGGTTATCCTACTGTAGAACTGGGCAGGATCATCCAGACTCATCTCTCCCTTTTTTGGTATTTGAAATTTCATTTCTGGTGGACGTAACATGCCATATGAGCTGAAACAGTGATCTGCTTTGGGTGCAAATTTTGCTCCCTTCATTCTGTGCTTGAAAAGGAAACGCAAGTGACCTTCACAGTCATTACAAAAGCTCAAAGATGTTTATTTTGGCACAATTTAAAAATACACAAATACATTAAATATCAGGGTTCATTAAAGCCAATTTTATATATGTTATTTTTATATGTTATTTTGGAGGGAGATGGAAACCAAAACACATCATATATTTAAACTGACAGTGCAAATGAGTAAAAAACTGTTTAGATCGCAAGTCCACTGTGTCAGACAGCAAGAACAAAATCTGAAAAGTTCCTGAAACAAAAACAAAAAACAGTAAAGTGTATCTGCTGCATTTAAGGAGGTTGCTGGAGGAAGGAATACAAAAAGGGGAAGAGATGCTACCGTTAAGGAAAGACTTGACCACACAGAAGTTAGAGCATTAGACACTTGACCTTAAACTAAGTTACAATACGCACTTGATGATAAGACAGAGCTCAGACAGTACAATGACATGAATGATTCTTCAATAATTTATGTGGAGAAAGAATACATTAGCAACTGAGCAATACAAGGATGCACGATCATTGACAGATTTGCAAGCAGAACCTCCCTGCTTTCAAAAGGTGCAGTTTCTTGGCATTGTATTATTTGCATAGTTACTCCTTTTCCTTAAAGGTTAAGAAAATATTCAGCAACTAAGTTCAAGAAAAAACCTACGACCTCCAAACAATTTCTACCTGTGGAAAATCTCAGCAGCACGAAGATAAAAAGACATCAAAATTACAGAGACAAAACTGCCACTTCCTGAACTGGGAACGCAGGAACTCTAAGCACATTTCGTATTGAAAGCCAAGTGTCTCAAATGGCATTGTCTGCTGTCTTTAGTTTTGCCCAGTAGAACAAAAACCTTGATAACATCATTGTGATAGAAAGGTGATCTTCAGTTTCTCCATACAGCAATTCAGGGCTGGTTGGTATTTTGTTTGTTCACCCCTTGCTTCCTTGGGGGTGGGGTGCCTCTTCACGGCTTGTTCTTTATCCCCAGTCTTTGCCCTAGCTTGTTTAATGCTACAAGAGCTCTCGTTGCCTTGTACGGGCAGAGCTGCAAGTACATACAACTGCACAGAAATTTGTACAAAAACGGGTCTATCTAGTACGAAACATATCCCTGCCCATCCCAGTTCTGTTCCTATGTCTTTGAATAAGCTTTCAACCTCAGATAGAAGGAACTGGATCACAAGGTTTGCACTCTCCATATGGGTATCACATCAGCTTAAGACAGTTCTGTTCGCATTTTCTGAAGAGAACTGACTGTTCCAGTTTCTGACCATTATGTTCATGCCAGTGGCTGATGATGAAAGGCTTCAAAATAATTTATTTTAGGAGTACAGACCCATAACAGAGCTCCTGCTACACCAAGACAGGCAACAGCAACACAGGTAGGTGGGAATGCACAAGCTGCTTAGAAATCATTTCCCATATGGCAACAGCGATGCTTCAACCAATTTAGCAACCTCAGGTTTTTCAGTCATTCCCCAGTCACCCACTCTCATGCCCATACTACTGTGCCCATTGTGCTGATATAAGCGTTCACATGGCAACAGATTCCAACAGATTCAACCATGCCAGGAACCAATTTGGTGAGAGAACCTAGCCAAGAAAGTTATTTTACAGCTACTTCAATTTCCTGATCAAATGACTACTCAGCTGGCATAAGATGGGCAAGAACAAGCACCTGAGACCTGGGGCTATTTAAGCTGGCACTTTCAACAAGGACTCTGCCATAAGGTGCTGGCCTGCAGATGTCAGGCATGTTAATGTAGGGCTTGACAAAAGAAACCCCTTATTGCATCGGGAGAAATTCACCTGACTTCTCCAGTTCATCTTGATACTCAGTGACGCGTCTAATAGCTACACAGATACCCTGCAGGAATTTTGGTTTCCCTTCGACTGCTGTGTTGAGGGAACTAAATTAGCGGAGACTGTCTTTGCAGGACAGGCACAGCAGCCTATCAATTACAAAGCCGTAGCAAATGATTCTTTATCCTATTAGGCTTTATTTTAGGTGAAGTCATCTGAAAAGCCTCCAAAGTGTGAGAATTTGCTGCGACAGGCCCATATCAACCACAGCTTTCAGAAGTACCAAGGACAACAGTATCTGGATAGCAGGTCTATAGTCACAGTTAAAAACCAGGTTAAAAACCCGGTTAAAAACCAGGGTCAGCTACGTCATCGGCTGAAGAAGATGCTCCAGAAGGCTTTTTTTTTTTTTTTTGCTTCTAAAGGATCCTACATGTTAAGTATTGTTATATTGTCCTAAAACATGAAAGCAGTGGCACTTAGTGTTAACTGTTACAAGTAGGTCCTTCAAACAACTCCACATCCTTGAATACTCCCAGTATTTTGTGTTGGCCTGCAGCACTGAGACACTCAGCTCTGGGGACACAGAACACATCACAACACAGGAAGAACTTGCCAAAACTGAAAGCGTACCAAAGACAGACAGATTCTTTAAAGATTAAACATAGCATCTGTGGGAGACAAATGAAACCACAGAGCTGGAATAGTGCATTTCAAGATCACCAAAGCAGTTCATAGAACTGGATGTATCCTGCCTTCGGTATCTTTGCATTAGTTCATTTCTCTGTTAACATTTGGCACAAACCCTTCGACACAGTATTTTGGCTTCCATTTAGGTCAGCTGCTTGCGATATTTTCCTGGCACTTCAGTAGATTCAGTGGTTTCTTCTCGACACTGCGAGCAGTTATAGAGTCCACAGTCAAGAATGAATGCTACACATTGCTGACCCTGGTTTCAGAAGAAGAGATGATAGCAGCAGATGCAGACGTCACTAGCGACCGCTCTCGTCTGACATATCGTGGCTTCCGAACTAAAACAGTGGGCACAGAAACATCATTAGCACCTGCTGCAAAAACATGCCTTTATCATTAATTCATACCACCACATGCCATCCAACAATTCCTGAATGACTAAAGTCATTCTGCACTTTAAAAAGAAAAACAAAAGACAACCTAGAAGTAATACACACAAAAGCCCACCAAAAAGCAAGTTTTTTTTGCTTTTGGATTACGAAGATCTGGTCTAAAACAGTACATTAGAGTACAAGCTTCCCAGTAATATTTATCGGTTGAAATTATGAAGACTTGGGAAGAAAATTGAGACAAGCTGCTGATTAAGTTTTCAGGCAGAAATATATTTCTTACAGAGTTCCATGCTTATTAGAAACTTACCTTCTCAAAGAGAGCAACCTACAAACAACCCATGTGCCATAAACACAAAAAACAGTATACTCCAAACAGTCTGTGTCACTTGTTTCAAGAAATTGAGGTGCTTCAAATCAGTGAGCCTGAAAATGTACCAGCCTGGCATTGTGAAGAAGATTCCAATCCTGAAAATAAGTCCCAGACTGCAATACTTTTCAAGAAGTATTTTTTCATCTACTTGTTAGACTTCTTTTATTAGACTAGAGAAGTTGAAGTTCTATTTTAAAGTAAAGTACTCCATCAATGCTGTATGCCTACATTAATTAAAGCAATAAATCCCATCAAAAAGATCTACTGGACATACTTCATTTGGTTTCTGTGCTCCCAACAGAGTCCACACAGCTCTATACCAGGCCTTACAAGTAATCGCTTTCACTTGCTGTAGAAAGCATATCATTCTTAGCATATTATTTTGACACAGTTTGTCTGCTTTTCAGTAATGAAATGCACAAAAGGGAAGCTAAAAGGTAAAATATTTATAGCAGCATGCCCCAGAGAACAATTCCTCACCTGAAGAAGCAGGGGGAGGTATCATGGATGCCTGCATAACAGAAGAATGATCATGTCAAAGAAAGCACCTTATTATTCAGTCTTTTATTCAAAAAATATACAGGAACATTTTAGGGTTCCAATGATATTTACTGTTTACATGGTCTTCCTTGGAAAAAGTAACTCAATAGAATCCATATGGTGAGTATTCATCTTTCACGCTTTTTCCCAGTTACCCCAAACATCTCATTTTCACTTGTTTCTCATACATCAGATTAAGTAGCTCCTTAATGAATTGTTCCAACCTCACATTACTGTTTACTTGATGTTTTATGCTTGCTTGTTCTTATTGGAAGGAGAGATTTTACTTACTGTTTCACTAGGCTGGAGAACAGATGCTGAAAGAGAAAGAGAGAGATAACCATCATTAATCTAGAAGGCTAGACTTGCTAGTTTTTTTAAAAAATACATATGTGCAACAGAATAGTTCTATTGTGACAAAACTTTTTTTTTTTTTAAAGACCACCAAAACAGATCAGAACACTCAGAAATCCCATTAGTATGATACACTGTCTGTAGGACTCTTTTCAAGATTAGAAATAAAGGGCTGCAAAGGTCTCCAAGAACAAATTATTTTGCTTTTTAAGAAAGTAACCACAGCAGTACCTCTTCAATATGAAGAAGCTTCAGTAGGAATGAAAGTAGGAATAAAAGAGAGCTACCAGAAAAAGAATTTAAAAAGTGATTGAGCAGTGAAAGATGCAGCCCTTTTCTATAAGAGGTTGCTGCCTTTATGGGGCAAGGGTAATAATCACCTAGACAGAATTAAAAGCTAATGTGTTAACAAGCCAGAGAAATACTTCTAATGCTTCTCCTTCAAAGAAGGATGTGAATGCTTTGGCTTGCTGGACCAAAGTGAACTATCAATACAAAACGAGGAAGTCAGATTAGTATCACTGAAGCCTCAGAGTTCTGGTGTCACACTTAAAAACTGATGGAGAATCTTGTCCCAGCTAAGTTTACTTGAAGACACATGCAAAAGCAACCTAGAGTTTTCAATTTGGCAGTCAGTAGGATACTGGCAGCTCCTGTAAAGCTCCTGATCAATTTAGACGTTAGGTATCTACTGTTGCATACTTCTACATGAAGCGATACCACAGTGGCATGCCACTAGGTTGCTAGGGCTAGATGCAACATTCTTAGCCAAACAACGGAATTGATTGCTCCACCCAGCTTTTTTCCCCTCTTTTAAAAAAGATTTTGTTTGAATAGCCAAGCTTGGACTTGTCATGCAAGACATCAATGAAAATAACAGGAGGTCTGTGTTTAGTATGCCTAACCAGTGAACAGCTTTCTGTTCAACAGAAGGAGCTCTAACACAGCAAATGCGGTGCTGGAGGTTGTCATAGGAATGATTCAAAGAAATTGAGTAGAAGGGGTGAGATTGGACACTCAAACGAGCCTCAGTTTCATTCAAAACACCAGGCAAAACGCAGACATCACCTTCTGCATGATTTGCTCACCAGCTACCAGGAACTGAAGACCAAATGAGTGTGGACACACAGAACCACTTCACTAAAACTGAAGCATCTGAAAAAGCCAATTGTCTGCATAAAAATCTTACTGCCCTATGGCTAAGAACACCCCAGGTGTTCTTTCCCTATCTATTCTGAAATTACTTTGGCATGAAGAAGTCAGCTCTCTGCATTTTAGTTACATAGCTTCATTTCTCAGTTACAGGAACAAAAGAAATGAAGAATAAAGACAAAAAACACCACGTCAGGCAGTTGCCTCTTCCAAGTCCCAGAAGATCCTGCATTGAGAGGGCAAACACAGATGACTGAGTAGTGCAATAATAAGGAACCTCAAACTCCGTTCCCTTTCTCCTGCTGCTGACACATCTCTGGTAAATATGATACCCTTCAGTGCTACGGTTTCCTTTGCTCTAAATCAAGAAACAGCTTTTTGTGAGGCCTTATACGTGTCTGACACTTTGTGTCTTGAAATGCACAAGTTGTCTGAAAATGCCCTGTAAGCAAGAAGCCTAGATATCTTTTTTTAAAATCAGATAGCATTCAGTGACAACTAATGTCAAGTATAGTACTCCAGCAAATCTTTGAAAGCTACAAAAAGACAGCTAGGTTAGTGAGAGATAGTGTCTAATATGCACCTAAGCACGCTTAGACTGAGAACAGACATCCTCCGCACTGCAACGAAAACATAGCATTCCTGTAAGCACATAGCAAGGAAAATGTTTCATTAATTAACATTGTCTTAGATGAACAAGAGATGATAGTAGCTACATACATTAAAAGGTCCTTAAACTTCATGTCAGTGCTTTAAGAAACTAAGCAAAGGTCAGAACTGTTGAGATGAAATACACAATTACTTAGAGGTATTTTACCTTTGTTTCTTCTGTAGAAAACATTAGGAAGTTTATTGGCACGTTTGAGGTAGAAGAAAGAAGCAACAGACAGAATCAGGAATAAACTGATGAAAAATGTCCCTAAGATGAGAGAGGCTGCCACTTCTGGGCCCCCTGAAAAAAAGTTAGAGGAAAGACTGTTACTCACTAGAAATCTGTTCTAACAATAGAGTTAAGCAGAAGATACAGATCAACTTCTTCACATTTACAGAAGAGGTGGTGTGTTTTTTTCTTTAAATAAAAACAGATCTCACTGAAATATCCAATGCTAATTTCATTATATGAACAATTTCCCCAACCTCATTCCAACCCCACAAGTGTCCTAGTCTTTACTTTCCTTAAGATAGCCACATATTTTTAATCCATTATTCCCTTTCTTGTATGTAACTTCCACAAGCACTGCTGGCAGGCAGTCAACATTACTATTGTTATTTTAGGGGACTTCACTTAAGGAATAAAGACAGAACTTGTCAATAGACATTACGCAACCAGTACAGTACACACGGCATTGTGTATTCCACAAATGACTGATATAGAAACCATCCCAAGGAGGCAGACGGTAGCAAGAGGTGCTCCCCTCTATCTCTATTCCCCCTTCCCTACCTCAAAAAATGCCTGTGCATTTTTCTGCTGGTTTATTTAAGGTTATTATCCAAAAGAGCAGGTATTTTAAGAAAAAAGTTGCTAATGATCTTGTTGCAGGCAAACTGAGTAAATAGATCTTGGACAAGTTCTGCTTGAGAAGTCCAGTCTGAGCAGCAATAGATGCTTCAAGTCACGTATACGCACATGACAAGGCAAATATTTGAAAGGGATCAGCAGCACCTGAGTTTGACATGGCTGTTAAGCTTTCCTTTTTAAGAGTGCTGGTGGTAAGCACCCACCCTGTAATAGCAAATCATTTGGCATCACATAGCAGCATTGCACACTTCAATAGGATATCTAAAGTATTCCTAACTTGCATTACTCTTACCAGTGTTGAAATATTTTTAGGAGATTAAATAGAAGTGACTGGTCAGCAATAGTTTAAAAACACAAAAATCAATCTAGAGAAAGGCTAGTCTTTTTTTTTTTTTTAAGACACTTAGCAGGTGTTACATGTTGTCTAATCCCTAAAAGAAACAAAACTCTTGCTGCATAAGCTTCAAAATTCAAGTCACAGGGTTTCATAAATAACCATCTCAATCTGTACCAGAAAGCCTCTTGAAAATCACTAGGACAGGATGAAAGAAACATTCAGTAAAATACAGTTACTTCAAAATCGAGCTTTAAAACTTAATAAAAGATTCCTGTTGAAAGCAAGGCAGAACAAGCAAGAATGGCTGCCACCTTTGGAATAAAACCTGTCCTACAGAAATAAATATTTTACAACTTGTTCCAAAAGCCATGTCATGAAACTGCTGGTATGAAGTGAATAATTACGAAGCCTGCATCTGATCATTATTTCTAGCCACTCACCTATGGTCTGTATGAAAGGAGTTACGGTGCTTATATTCATTTGGAAATTCATCCCTCTGATACCAGCTGTAATAAAAAATTCTTACAGTAAAATCTGATAAAAGCTACATATTTGTTGAAAAACTTAGTGAAAGGCTGCTATATTTCTTAGTAATTATTTGAAATTGTACAAGAATCCTGATTTCTCCCATTAAAAACACAAACATTCTTAACATCACCTTTAAGAATTCCAAGAAAGTAAATGGGCATCATCATATTCACCATTTGTCCAAAGAGAATAATTCACTGGTGCATTTCTCAGAGGCTTAGATCGAGTTTATCTCTTGCACTAAAAAAATTTAGAAGGAACTGAATGGATCTCACCTCTCAAAAACCACACGTACAGAACGAATCTGGCCTTCTCAATATAGATTTTTCAAGGAGCTAAAGTACTGCCTGAGCTATTTTGTTCTCTGGAAAAGTCCCTAGCAAACGCCTACAGCAAATGCCTTTTTCTGACAGCAGAGATGAAAGCATGCACAGAATTCAGTGTTCACTGTATTTATTTGATACAGGTCCTAGCTTGTAACTTTAATCATTTTGATGTTCTGGACTTTATTTTAAGAACTTACATTGGGCCTAATTATCTTTTCTTTTTCTTAAGATGTTGCATTCAATTTCACAGATGAGGTAGCCTAATATACAACATTTTTGAATTCTCTTCCCTTCTAGATTCTGGAATGGTTCCACCAGAGTGAATGGTTTCTGACAGTTAAATTCCAAAGCTTGTATAGGCTTTACTGCATGTTCAAAGCCTCCAATGTACATTAGTACTTTGTGAAAATTCTTCCTTTTCCAAGAGGGGAGGTGGGGGGGGAAGACTTCGCAACACTTGATGTCTTCTTGAACAGTCTTTGCTGGACCACACATGCAAGAAGAGACCTCAGTACCAAAAGACACCCATTAAAATAACGAGGTAAGTGACTCACCATTTCTGCAATCAGTCAGATTGTGAGCAGATGCAACAGGAAGAGATTCATTTTTGCACTTAATGCAGCTGCTACTCCCATCCTCGTTCCACCGTCTGTAACAACCTGCATAAGAATAAAACGTACAGATGCTTGAAAACAACAAAAGCAGCAGAGATATTTCCTGATCTTTAGAGAGAGGTGGAAGTGACAGAAATTCCATCAGTTTGGTCTACCAGTTACAAACATCTCCAGCTACACAAGTTCAGAGGTTTCATTTTAAAGTGTTTATTCCAGAAAAGATATAACCACTTAAGGGGCAAAATGGAGAAAGTTACAAGCAAAAAAACTTCCCAGAAGGCAGTTTTAACATAGCTCCATTCACTGCTTCATGCACGTTAGTTTTGAGAAAGATGCGATGTGTCTAACAATCTGCAACTACCTTCAACAACATTAAAAAAGCATCACTTTGATGTTTATTTTCAGAGGTTATACACAGTGGCATTAAGTTCTGTTTCAACAGTCATATACAGGAGTGAAAACTGAAGTAGGCAGGGACAAAGATGCTAAGGAACATACACCTGGATGAAAGAAGATGCTGCTGTCCCCACAGTCAATCAACTCAAAAGTGGCAGACTAAAGACACGTGATGCAAACTCTTCCGTGCCTCAGTGATCTCTAGTATTGTACTAGTTGTTTCACTTTAAGAAGAACCCAAGCCTGTTTAAACTATTCTGTGACAGATGGCGAGTGTTTTATATCAGTCACCCTACCACATAGGCTGGAAACTGATTAAAGTTTCATCTTCAGTGCCTTCCATGTTCCAGTGTCTCAATTTCTGTTTAAATGCACATACTGCTACCTCTTTGATAAGAAAAAAGTTAGGGCACATCTTCAATAACAACTTCATTTAATAAAATAAAGCTTTGGTGGTTTCACTTGAGGCTTAGACTCAAGACATGAAGATTAGAAAGATATTCCAACTAGATCATATTACAGTCTAACATTTTAAAGCAAAAAACTTACTGTGCTGGCTAAAATCCAGTTCTCTAGAGCCTTGAGCCACACTGGTATCAATTATCCCATAAAGCAAACCATTAGTAAGGTGCTGATTTGAAAACAGCTCTGCTACTACATTTTCCTTAGAGGAAAGCGGCACATTTGATGCCCACAGTAATAAATTACATCTGACATTTAATCTAAACACAAACAGACCCGATATAAGGGCAAAGACTTTCTACGGTAATAGGAAGGAAGCACCAAGGCCCTTGTCTGACACCAAAGATTTTGGTAGGTTATCAGTTTACAGTAAGACTTAAGAGAATGCATTCCTGTAACTTGGAGGCAATTGTTTTTACCATGTCTAAAATCATTTAGGAACAGAAATGAATGCAGTAATGAAGCAACAGTTAAAGCTAACAAGGCAGCAAAATTAGACAGGCTTAAAATGCTTTAACAACCTTCACAAGGAAACGACTGAACCCAGAAACGTGCCCCAGTTTTTAAACCACTAACTCTTGTTACTGTGGGCTCTGAAGCCATTTTCCTGCTTTTACACTCCAATTTTAAACAAAGTAGTATTAAAAAAAGATCATCCTTCTGCTATTGCTGAAGAATGACAAAAAGTTTTAAATTCCATTTAGGAAAAAAAAAAGCCTCTACTTCAATTACACAAGGAAGAATGAGGCATTCTGTGCTAACAAGACAACATTGAAACTATTCTTACCGCTCTCTTACATACATTACAGCATTTTTGCTCTTTATGCCCATTTTATGGACTTTTAAGTACTTACAATAGCTCTTACATAATCCAACTGCATGCTAAATAAAAAGAGATGAAGCATATAACTTTATTAATAGCCACCTATTCTCCTTACCATAGGAGAACAACATTTGAGAGTCATAAGCAGCATTACCTTGTATATACAGTAGAACAGAAACTTCAACTAGCTATTCTTTCTTCTCCCAACAAAGTTAGGTGCTGTATTTTGGTCTTAACTGTGAAAAACAATCTGAAATTTAATTAAGCAATGACACACTATACCTGGACTGCACTGATTGGTTACTGGACAGGAACTGTTTGAATCCAACGTATCCACACAACATTCTGCTTCTGGAACCTAAGGAAAAAAAGATCACAATGCATTTCGCACAGTTCTCAACTTCTCAAAAATTATTCAGTGAACATCTACAAAGAACATAGGGAACTAAGCATTTTTCCTTTTGCATTAAGCAGCATTATGAGAAAACAAGCTAGATGCACCATTAAGCTGATTTTGACACAGCAGCTGCTGCCCAAACTAACGCTTCAAAAACAAGTGTGTGGACTACTGTTGTCTTTGGACAAAGCCTCAAAAAACTGCTTTAGAAATATATTTGCTAAATTCTTCAGTGAAGCACAGTTCAGACATGGAGTTATCCTTCTCACAGCACCAGACGCCCTAGCAGATGTGCTCAGAAATCATTTCTCTGCAGACACTGTGGTTGCTACACTGATGAAACAAGCCCTGAAACAGTCACTAGGACACAGGGTTGGTAGGAATCAGCAGAACAAGAGGAATACTCATAGTGAAGTACTTCCATCATAGCTAATCACATGAGACCATTGTACCTTCTGGTAACGTATAAGAGTTGAAGATACTTTTAGATATTTCCCAGGTCACAATAACCCAATAAGATGCCCTTGTGCTGAAAACAAAGGGGACGATGATGCTAAAAATTGAGATGACAGGTATTATTTCGATTGACAGTTTTCAAGTCCTCCCATTCCCCTTTGTTGACCAGACTTGCACAAAGTCCCTGAGCAACTACACTATGTCTCCTCTCACTTAATCTTGAAGAGTTTTCCTTTTATACTGAAGCCTCTTTTCACAAAACTTCTTTAGAGCATTACAAGGATTTTAAACTACAGTAGATTTACATAGGTAATACACTGTATTAATCTTAGGATGCCAATACTATTCAGAAAGCAGTAGTTGAAATTTCATGTGTGAAGTACTTAGAAGTGAACTCAAAAGAGGGACACACTATTAGCAAAATGACTGGCAAAAAAAAAAAACAACGCTTTTTATTGAACACCCATATTGCAACTGATGATAACATCTACATAAGGCAAAGCAATCCAGCAGAGATGCAAAAGCTTCTTCCTTCAACATTTAACATAAAAGAGTAACTTCACATAACCTGAAGGCACGTAGAGCTTACTTCTGTTGTTTCTTTACATAAAAGCCAATTTCAAAATGATTTACAAATTACAACAAGCTGTGACATAAGCTTTGAGATAAATGGTTGTTAAGAACAGAGTAGCTCTTCTGACAGATAGCACTACCATCCTGTATAGACTTGGGTATATCCTCCCTCTGAATTTGTACAAAACAAACTACAAAACTATGTCTTTTTAAGTTTTGTAGGTACATTCCACTAAAGAATATATTAAGTCAAATCTGTTTTAAAAAGGGAGTAAGTATTCTCAGACAAAAGTAGCAAGAACTGATCTATATTCTGCCATATACATAGCCTAGATGTACCCAACATGTAACAGCCAGAATTATTCTGCTAATCAGCCAAATCCATCAAATCCAGCGGTGACGAAGATCAAAGCTACCAGGAGAAACAGTTGGAACAGTCAAAACTGAAATTAGAAGGCTGATTTCACACTGTTAGCACATCATGGGGAGGTAGACTAGTGCAAAGAACTGGAAGACCTATAGATAACAGTCTTAAAACCTTAAGAATTTGCTGGTCAGATTCTCCTGAAAGCAGAATTTTTATATTTGACCTTTTTCTGTGACTTGAAGCAAAATCAGCTTCAGAGCTCCTCAGTCAATTGAAAAGTTAACTTTTTGGTATCTGTGCTTTTAAGTGTTTGTAGTAAAATTACCAAGCAGCTTGACAAGTGTTTTCTCGATCACGAGGCTGTTTTTTCTTCATGGTGTGAAGTGTTGCCAGTTGCATCCCTGTTAGCCTACAAGCATATGACTAGGATGAATTCAGTGCTTTAGCAGGCAATCAGCCCTCATAGCAAATTCACCCAGTGTAAACGCTTCGGTTAATGACTGCTAGTATAGTTCATTTCTGTTTAATCAGAAAGCCTCCATAAGCTGCAACGTGAGGAGAAAGCAATCTGATCCCTCTGTTCGCATATAGCTCCCAGCACGACAAAAACATCAAGTACCTACCGAACTTTCAGTAGATTTGCTGGCAACTTCTGCTACAAGTCTAGTTAAGAGAAGGACATATGGCACCTCCATGCCCCGGAAAGACAGAGGTCTGCACAAGAACAAGGAAAGAAATTGGAATGAATTATTAATGACAGAAGTTACGCTTTCCCTTTGCGAAGGAACTTTTGCCAACACATTCCTTTTATTTGACTGCAAAGGCCTTTAAATTAAATATGCTGGGGGGGATGACTTACCTTGGTTCAAGACACAGATTTGAGACATTCAGAGTTTTCCCTCCAGCTGCAGAAGGGCAGATTTCTGGCTATGGCAGACTGCGGTTGCTAAGAAACAAGGAGCCTTATCAGTCTGCTCCAAACTGGGCCACGCAGAGACTGTTCCACACCCAGGATCTGAAAATCAATGTGATTGCAATAGAACAGTTACTGCCTGGCACCACCACTGATAAGCCTCCCCGCAGATACAGACTCCTCTGGCTGCAGCATTGAACTGTGATGGATTTGTATCAGGACAGAGAGCACATGCCACTTTGAAAAGGCAATACCGCAATTAATTTTTCCCATGACAGCACAGCCATGAAGCATTAATGAAGTCTGTCTGCTAATAAGCAGTATTTCTCAACTGCCTGAACGCAGACCTCCTTAACGCGGAAGAGAACACTGTCTGCTACAAGCCTTGCTCCCCACCTCCACTTCTCACACACAACTCCACACAACCTGGAGAAGGCCCACACTTGTTAAATTGTTCTCCTAAACTAAGAAGTGCTACGTCACGCGTGGTCTGCATTGTTCAGACACTTCCTGGAGTACCGCAGTACCTGCCCAGCCTCTGGTGAATGCACTGTTGGATGCCACACCCAGCGCTCGCAGCTAGCATACCTGGCAGCTCCCAAAAAAGGTTTTCCTGTTGTAAAGAAAACACGGGACAGGCAACTTCCTCTAACTGGAGCTTAATAAGAGGAAAGCCAGCCTTCAGCTGTGGGGAAAAGCTCGTTAGTGAGTCATTTCACAGACTGACATTTGTCACTATTTTTGTCAGATAAAAATCCAGTGGATGAATTTCAAATTACTCTCAAATATGCATCGTAACCCTTGGCAAGCTGTTTAGCTGAAGAAGTCATTGAACAGTTTCTATGATTAATTTCCATTCAGCTTTTTTAAAATCACTTAAAGTATAACAGACAGTGCCTAAACTTCAAAATAAGATTAGCCCAGCTCAGTGGGAAAACTCCTTATTATCCCCTGCAATCAGCTAAAAGCTTCATGATCAAGGACTGAAAATCCCGAAAGCCACACTCCAGTTTTACTGCTACAAGTAACTTCTACAGCTAATGAGGATTTGAAGAGAGCAGGAAAGGCTTGCGCTGACACGATACCTTTCGATTTAAACATAGCAAGGATGGTGATGCACATACCTATTCTACAGTTAGGTTCACAAAACGCTGCCTGAAAATATATATTTTTAAAAGCAATTTTTAAAAGGAATACCCGAGGTGACAAGATACCTCAAATGCAAACATCTGTTTTAACAAAAAAGGTGAACTCATCTCAGCAGATGAAAGGAGACAACCTCTCTGGAGCGCAGCGCACACCTCCAGAAGCCGCGAACGCCTAGCTGAGAGCTTTGAAGGCAACACTTTCTTCTTGAGCACATTTCGGCAGAACAGAAGCTACTTATGACTCAGTAAATGACTGCTGATGCAGGCGCGCTGCACTCATCGAGTTTGACAGAGAGCTTTCCTTGTGCACGGCAGTATAAGAGTACTTATATAAATGCTCTGAATAAATCTGTTTTAGATTACATGGGTGCAACCTTAACTCGTGCATTTAACCTTTTAAAAAATGTGGTGTTTTTTTTTTATGCCCTTCTGCTGCAGTAAAAGTTAAGTAACACAACTTCAGGGTTTTTTCAAGGCATTCCAGCAGATTAACATTAAAACAATCTTGAGGATTTGCATACGGATGGATGGATTTTAAAGCTTGCCTGATTACCTATCAGTTCACTACCTTCAAAGTGAGATACCGCTTCTTGGTTGAGAAAGACTTCCTCTGGGGTAAATAGCTACAGTTGGTAAAGACATTTGCTGATAAATTGTTGTTTTGGAAGCTACGCACAGATTTTTGTCAATACCCAATTACTATTATAATATCTGTAAATACTAGAGAATCAAATATGAAAAAGACATTTGTTTAAACAAGTATATTCTTGTTACCTAGAAAAACCACTTATTTTCAGGAGCAAGTCATGCGAAACAAGAAAACATTCGGGAAACTAGCCACTGCGAAGCGCCCGATCCTCCTGTTTGTAAATTAAAATAGCTGCACAGCAGGAGTTCAATATTGGTTACACTTCCACTCCGAAAATAAATTAAGATACTAATCAACAATCCTGCTGCATTTATAGGCAGATATTTGTTCATAGCCACTACTGATTGTAACAAACTAGAACACATGTCCTGCAGCTGTTCCAGTAGAAATAGGCCATGAGATCTATTTGCTCTCAAATCAAATTTTTTTCCCCTGTGAGAGACAGAATATGTAAGCTTTATATATACATTGTTTGTTGAACCAGCTTTGAATGCAGGAAAAGGAAGACAGGCGTGAACAAACTGCTTTAGAACTCCCAAACATATTAAACTTATGTTGGGTTTACTCAATTTACATTTTACTCCAGGTCCCAGAACCACTTCTTCACATCCTGCTGGATTCGCTTTCTGCCAGGAAAAATTACGAGCCCTTAAGATAATATATAAATAACATCTGCCTGAATGAGGGAGAATTCAGGCCATGAAGGCAGCACTAGACAGCTACTTTTTCATTTAGGGTAATGCCCGTGAAAGGTGTCAGACAGCACTAAGCATCCATATTCTTTATTTGCAATAATATGAAAAACACATACAGTGTTCCTAAAGTATGGTTGTGCCGCACCTTGGCAAGGCTGCAAAGTGCTTCTGACTTGCACATCAAAGAATAAATCAAGCACAGAACTTTGAAACAAGACAACTTCAGGTAGGGATTTGTACTGTTAATTGGTCTCGCCTTGCAAAACCACAGAAATAATAGCCCATTTTACTGCTTTCCAGCCACAAGTCAATCAGAACCACTCTATTGCCAACCTGAACGATGTTTTTCACCGTAATTTTAACTTTAGCAAGTGAAAAACCCTAGAGCCTCTAAGATGTTCAGTACACACTGAAGACTAACTACACCTCAAACGAGATAGATGAGGTTTGAGTATTTAAATTAAGCACGAGAGTTTGATCGGGATCTGACACTTGCAGGAAAACAATTTTCAAGCTCTAAGAATGTTTCATGTTTGGTAGTGTTTTCTCTTTGGAGTAAGGAAAAAAAAAAGATAATGTCATGCACAAACTGGAGCCCAAATTAGAACCTATTTATGCTTGAGATGCCAACAGTTATGAGAACAGAGACATTTTAATTAAAACTAGTATTTCACACCAGAGTTCCACATTAGAAATAAATCTCAAATCACTGTCAACTTGCATCTCAAGTGCCACAATACACATAAGCTAAGTATGTCAAGATTCACTAAGTAAACTCTTCCTCTTGTTGCCTTTTAAAAAATGGAAGCGATTCATGATGAATACTAAGCACTCAAAGTCTTTTTCCTCCCACTCCTGGAATCAAATGTCCTTTAATTAAACTTTAAGTCTATACCTTGTATACATACAGCTGTGCATCCATTATCTCTGTTGTACTGTCAGTATCTCTCTTGCTTCAAGTGCTGCAGGAGCTTTGTATGAGCAAGGCAATTTTTTCAAGTACAGGGAAAAAAACGGCAGTAGAAAGAAACATTGCCTAAATTTCAGGTGGCTTTACAATTCATTTAGCAAATCAGAGTTTAAAACAGTATCACCCTCATTGTGCTGCCAAGGTGCTTCTTAATTCTGATGTGACCTTGAATTAGCCGTGATAAAACAGCAGAGTATTAGAAAAGTCAAAATGCAGACTCACAAACCAACCTAAGCTCCCACTTACCAGCTCCTTCAGAGGCATGCTCTAGAACACTGCATCTTCCTCAGGTAATGCTGAAGGCTGATAATATGTGGCTGACTGCTAATTTCTCATTGACACTGCAAGTGTTTCACAATAAACCTGCACAGTAGAAGAACAGATGTGGGTTGTGCTTACAACAATCCTTCCTAAATTAAAGCTGAAGCAGGACTTGTTTTTCCAGCTTCCTTACCATGCACCTGTGAAAAGACCTACTATCCCTGCCCTCACATCCAAATGTTTGTATAATGCGCCAGCAACCAACAATTAAGACGACACACCTGCACAAGACAATGAAGTTATCTGCTCTGAGCTAGGCTTTGCTTCAAAAGCAGTTACGTGCCTGGAACGCGCCTAGAGGAGACAGTAGTTAATACCAACATGTGCTGCTCCGTCAACACACAGTAACACCTCCTACTGTTACAACAGTCTTTGGAACCGTGAGCAGAGATGAACACTGGTGTAATTTGGTTGCCCATAGTGTAGCCATACACTGCAGGGGACGATCTTCTGGAAACGTGAATCATGGAATCATTAAGGGTGGAAAAGACCTTCAAAGATCATCTGGTCCAGCCATCATCCTACTAACCAATGTCACCCACTAAACCATGTCCCTAAGCACCACACCCAACCTCTCCTTGAACACCCCCAGGTTCAGTGACTCCACGACCTCCCTGGGCACCCCGTCCCAATGCCTGACTGCTCTTTCTGAGAAGAAATGTCTCCTCATTTCCTACATGAATCTCCCCTGGCACAACTCGAGGCCATTCCCTCTAGTCCTATCATGGGTTACCCGTGAGAAGAGGCCGACCCCTAGCCCCCCACACCTCCCTTTCAGGCAGTTGCAGAGAGCAATGAGGTCTCCCCTGAGCCTCCTCTTCCCCAGACCAAACACCCCCAGTTCCCCCAGCCGCTCCTCATAGGACTTGTGTCCCAGGCCCTTCCCCAGCCTCGTAGCCCTTCTCTGGGCACACTCCAGGGCCTCAATGTCAAAGTGAGGGGCCCAAAGCTGAACCCAGCACTCGAGGTACGGCCCCACCAGAGCAGAGCCCAGGGGGACGATCACCTCTCTGGCCCTGCTGGCTGCTCTATTCCTGACACAACCAGGGTGCCGCTGGCCTCCTTGGGCACGCCACCACCTCAACGTGCACACAGCCCAATTTGCTGGCTCCCCTCTGCAAACCAGCCCAATAAATATATATCTTAGAGATGCCCAGACGTGCTCGAGGTTTATCCATGAAAACAAAACACCGAAAACCCACCCAGAACCCCAGACAGCCTCAGACCGCCAGCAGCGCGACCCGCCGCGCTAGTTAATTACAACACACCCCAATTAACTTCCCCGGCACGGCGGGGAGGAGGCGACGCCGGGGGCAGGAGGCGCACAGCGGCCCTGAGGGGGGCGCCCGGTACCGGCAGCGGGCCTGCGGCCTCCCCCCGCCTCCTCGCCCCCCACCTGCCCGTCCCCGGCCCCCAACAGCGTAGGCAAAGTCCCGGGGCTCGCCCCCAAGCCCCCCGTCCCCTCGCCCCCCGCCGTCCCCTCACCTCAGGGGGCGACCCCCGGGAGCACCGGCGGCAGGTTCCCTTTCGTACCCCCCGCCCTCAGGCGGCGCCCTGCCCGCTCCTTCTCGCGGCGCGCTGGGAGTTGTAGTTTCTCCGCCGGCCCGCTGCCCCGTTGTCCAGCGAGCGGCTCGCCGCGCTGAACTACAAATCCCAGCAGGCCCCGCGCCGCGCCCTACCTGTGTCCGCCTCCCCGCAGGTAAATCCCCTCCTTCAGCCCTCTCCCTCGGCGCCTCCGCCGGCGCCGCTCCCCTTGCGCGCGATGCCTCATGGGAAAGCGAGTCCCGTGCCTGGAGACAGGCAAAGGAACGGGAGGGTTCTGGCACTACAACTCCCGGCGTGCACCGCGCGGCCGCGGCCATTTTGAGGGTTGCTGGGCGACGCAGACGCCCCAGAGGGATGTTGGGGGGGGGCTGCAGGTAGCTCAGGAGCTGAGCAGAGGCGAAAAGCGTCAATTTGGGGGGAAAAGGCGCTGAAGTGAGAGGCAAGGGCGAGTCCACTCGTCCCATGAGCCTTATACTAAGTAGGGGTTATCGTGACAAAATGATTATATATTGCATTAAACACTTACCAGAATAGGAACAAAAAGAGGCTACAGCGTGGCCAAACCCAGCCTCTCCACCTCACACCAGTAACTTGATGTCATCTCCTTGCATCATCCTGATGACACCCTCCTGATAAGCGCTGGGCTTGCAAGGAAGTAAAAGGAAGCCTTGAGAAACGCAGGGCAACGCTCATTTTCCAGGATGACACCCGCTGCCCACCTCAGCATGCTGCTATCGTCCTGTCTCGCCCTGACTAATTACCGCTGAAATGTGGCGGAAAGGGCAGAGCCTCCTGGCAAAACCCAGACTTGAAACAGCTGGCAAGATAAAAGCCGTACTTCTGATCTAAGGCTTCCTGCAGAGAAAGTTACTGAGCTCTTGAAGAGTGAACTAAAAGTTGTTCCAAGTTTGATAGGACAGTACATTTTGTTACAAGGCTGAATTATAAAGCTTATAGGCGATGCCAAATGGGGACAGAAATCATTCTATCGCTTTATTTTTTTAATAAAAGATTCAAAAATATTTAAACTCTTTGAAAATTTCTGGACAGTATAAAAAATATTTTTCCATTAAGAAGCTACCTATTTGAGTGTAATAAAGAATAAAAATATTTACCAATTACGTTCATATTCAGTTTTACTGAATATTTATATAACTGCTGAAACATGAAAACCGAATGACACTCTTTACAAATTCTGTAATCTGGATAGTTTAGAAGAACCACGACTTACTGTTTTTTATTTATTTGTTTAAAGTAGGTACAATGAGTCAGGTCAGAACCTAGTATCTCCAAGAAAGGCTGAAGTGCACTACTTGAGAGTAAGGTCAAATGAATGAGTAGGAAAACTCCTCCACTTGACTTTTGATACAACGGTTCTAGTGTTTCTGCCACAAAGTGTGAACTTATTATATAATAAAGTAGTACATCTTGCTTGAGAGAGATGAAGAGGACAGCGGGGAGACAGACTTGTTTGCTCTCTGTTCTTCTGTGTACAGCATCCCGTGACACATGAAGTTCAGCTTCTGATAAAGAAATACACAGGGTAGCTGAAGGGCTGAAACTGCAAACAAATTATCACTGGTTTCACTTGTGGTTAGACAGAACTTGCAGAGGTGCATAATTTGCACATTAGCGGAACGGTTAAAAAGGTTCTCAAATACCTTTGGATTCTGTGAGTTATTTGATGGGAAAACATAAAATAGTAGGACAAAGTATTTTGACTTAAAAGCACTTCTTCATCTCAATATCAGATTTATCCTTCTCTCTTCAACAATTAAGCCTTCTGCTTTTTGTCTTGTTCGCTAGTTCTAAAACTTGCGATGACTTCACAGCCAGGAGAAGTATTTCTTGCTTTCTTAGCTGCGTATTGTGGTTTGCATTACTTTGTAAATATGTCGCTAGGAATTTGTTCTGAAGCTTCATAATCTTTTTGCAATCCCTTCTCTCTCCAGCCTTCTATCAACATTTCACAAAATAGGACACTTGGCTGAACAAATAGTGTGACAGTGAGATTGGATTTTTTTTTTTTTTAATTTTTATTTTTTGCTTAACAGATTCAATGCATGTAAGAGGCTGTGATTTAAATCTGATGAATAGTTTAGTAGTTAACACCCAAACTTACTACATTTCTCAATAACTAGAATAACGAGTTACTTCATAAAACTCAGTATCTGTACAACATATGCCTGTGCAGGGGAAGATTTGCTACTTCAAAGCTTATGGATGGAGACAGGAAAGGTAGAAATTGTGAGTTTTGAATTTAGGGTCAACAAACACTTTAATTTATAAGTCAGGAGAAAATTTTGCACTCTGACAGGCATGGCTAGTTCTTTATTATTATTATTACTTTTCCATAATTCAGAGGGCAGCACTGCTGTGAAATAAAATTGCTGGAAAAAATGCAGACGTTGACAAAACAAATGAATACACTAAATATTTGTCTTTCTGGGTAGTCCCATAGTTATTGCCACTGCAGCAGTAAAACTAAAGTGCAGTTCTTCAAAAGTACGTTCCTGCTCATGAACACACATTTCACCAACACAAATGAGTAAGTAAATGGGACATAAGGTTCAAGCAGTTTTTTGCAGTGACCTTTCAATCTGAGCGTGGGGAAAAATTGGGATATTATGGAAAGTTTCATTGTTTGTGCAAAAAAATGCAAGCTACTATGACAATTAATTACATCCAGATACATGATTCATAAAGTCTTTTCAAAGGCTGACTACTATTCCTCAATACTCTTTTTAATTCAATACAGTAAGAATTATTTTATCCCGTTCAGCTCTGTTTATTAAGCTTTCCTCGCATAACATATGATGTTGGCAGACATCACTTTGCAGTGTTTTTAACTGTTGCGTATTCTTTTGAGTGCTTGGTAGAAAATGTGTCAAAACTGCATTTCTTCAGTAGACTGAGAGTTATAAATTGCTTTAATATAAACAAGACCATTATTGCATGTTGCTTAACTGCTAGATCTCACGACTCTGTTGTGAGGCTGTGAGAAAGGAAAACAAAAAGCTCTTACAGATCATGTTATCTATTTTCTCTGCAGGTTACCCCAGTACATCTGCGTGACATGTGGGCATCCCCAGACATCCGTATAGCTGCGAGGAAGCTGCCCCATCTCTGCTGTCTTTAGGGATACTTCAGCATCCCACAAGTTTAGTCTAGCCTTACTTCTGTATCACTTACATTAGATTTCTGTATTCGGCTTCCCGACTCATCTCTCTCGGTGCACAACTGCCCCTAATGCTTTCTGTCACTTATGGCTTCCTGATTTGTGGCTTTCAGCTATCGGTTGAGGCAGTTACCAAGATTTCCTCTAACAAACAAAGCAAACACACTGGTCACCGTGCACATTACATAGCAGCTCAGAATCAAAGCAGAAAATACAGTGCACAGTTACCCGGGCAATGATTTTCTTCAGAGATTTCTGTTCTACGCCACAACTGCTCTTGCAGAAACCTGCCAGAAAGATGTTCTGTAAGGCTGCTAAAGGCACGCACGTGTGTAACCTGATTGCTGTCATCCAAGGCACAGAAAATTCCCAACTGCTTGCTGATGCTGCTCTCTGAAAGGATGCTTTGATAGATTTGGTAATGGGGATGAGACTAAAGGTTATTGTAGAAAGCTGGAATCCCCAGAGCGTAGTCTATTCCTTATTTCTTTGACCAGTGACAATTTTCAGTGAATGCCATATCCTTAAGGAAAAAACTTGGAAAATTGATTTGCAGAGCATAACACAATCTGTATCCATGCTGACAAGTTTTCCCAGATCCAATGTACTATACTTCTAGTTAATTAAAGCATTACTTCTTATATGTACTCACTCCTATTCAAACTGCCCCAAATTAGTCATGATCTTTAATCTCCTGCTCAGAAATTCTGTTAGACTGTCTGTCCTGCCAGCCAGTGCCTCCAAATGACCCCATCTCAAATAGCCAGGGTTTCTCTTCAGTAGGCAGTGCTCATTTCATATTGACAGTTGTGAAGGTCTGGTTTGGATCAAAGCAGTAATAGGAAGGCTTAAGCCTTTTCTTTTCCATATCAGCTTTAAATGGTAGAAGTCTAAGCTTGAAAGCTTTCTGCTTTTAAGAAGAATATACAAGATATTTGTAAAATTTGTAACAAGACTCAATGCATACCAGATGGTAAATGATACTCCATTTCGCAAATACATTTGCTCATCCTGTACTCTTCCTGGAAGATTACCTGGATGACACACAGCAAGGCAGTCAAGCAGAAAGTTATTGCTCTTAAGCAGATATGACCTACATAACAGAAGTAAAAACATCAGTTGTCTTGTCAAGAGAATCACTGCTAGCACTGACATCGTTTTATGGTCTGCTAATCCAGTGGCAATATTTCTGTTGACTGGGGAAACATCCTGATATATTCGTGACACATATAGCAACCATTCAGGAGAACTATATTACCAGCGTAATTGGATAGATTGAGGCGGTTGTACAGTTAGCATCCTGGGAATACCTAACTGTTAATTGAGAAATATGAAGATGATTCCCTTGCTTCTCATTATCTGGGTTATGGGAATGAAAGACCTTCTTGAGAAACACCAGGAAAAAGCCAAAAGGTATTTCAAATATTAGGCATTTGAAATAAAACATATGGGTCTGTCTGCTGCCGCGTGTGCTGCTCCTATCAAGCAGAAGCCCAGGGGTGCTGGTGGGAAGGGGACTATTCCAGAACAATTTTCATGGACAGTTTGAAACTAATGTACTACCACTAAAACAACTTGTTCTACTATTTCTTTTGAGCTGGGATTTTTAATAGCACCAGAAAGAACATGCATATCACTTGACTTTATTTTAATTACAAGTTTCCTTTACACATTTTTTTTCCCTTAAGGCAATGCTCTAGAAAGGAAAATTAAATTGCAAGTGCTTTTTATGGTAAACCCTGCAAGTTTTAGCATAGAAGATAAAAGAAAAGCAGTCACAGGCTTGATCCACACAGGAGATATTTCCAGAGTTCAAAAGAACAAAACAGATGGGCATAATAGCTGTTTGTTTTATAGCAGGCTATGAGATAAGGACTCCACAGACAACATGTAGTCTGATAGTGAACAAAAGACATCTAAAAACAATGGGATGATTCTTACGTCCAAGCTTGCTACAAATTATCATAGAAGAACTCATGCCCTTTTCTTTTCAGGCTAGAATCACCCTGTGTTACCTTCCTACCTGTGCAAACTTAGAAATACCTTACCGTTTAAAATATTTTGGGAGTCCACATTTAAAATGTCAGCTGAAATTCAAGTTTTATCCTGGGAAACCCAGCTAGAAAGGACTGGAGATAAAAACACATCATAAAAACAAGCAGTTAAAGGAAATGCAATCAAGTGTTAATAAGAATATTGCTTTGAAACTGGACTTGTTCCTGTTTAGAAAAGCAAAAAAACAGTAAGTTCAGAAGCATAAAATTTTGTCCCTGATGATAAACCTCCTTTCTCTTCAAAACATGAAAACCAATGCTCTGTAACTATGTTTACCATAAAGAATATTGCCACGCTGTCACTGGCAATCTGCTACCACGCTTGTGGTTTTGTAGACAGCGGTGAAAAGCTCGGAGTCATTGTAAGCGTTCTGCTTACCAGACAACAAAATTGTTTTGCCTACGTAATTACACTGCTCCTACTGTAGTATACAATAAAGAACAGAAGCTTGAAAACTTCTCTTTTGTATGGTGCTTTTCAACCATTTCTGGTTTTCTTTCTTTCTTTCTTTTTTTTCTCTTTTAATGGAGCTGTGGAGCCCTTTGTGAAGGATTCCTGCGCAGGAGGAAACAGTGCTATTTTTCTTAGCTAAACACCAATATGTAAATCTCTCTGAAGTAATCTACGCATTCCTAGATATCTGCAAAGCGGGGATTAGGAACCATAGGAACAACAGCAAATTCAGTCCGCAAGGGACATTTGTCATTACGGCTCACGTTTTGTTCCATCCCAGCCCGCTCCCCACCCTTTATTCTGTTGCTATTTTGCATGTGTAGGACGACGACCGACCTCCCCGAGCCGCAGGGCTGTCCTACGACTTTCGGAGCCTTCTATTTTTAAAGATGACATTTCTGAGTCAACTCCTCCTCGGTCGCATCAGGTGTTCTGCCACGAAGCGACGGTTGCAGGTCGGCGGAGTTACGGCATGCAAACTAGAAACCTCCTCGGCTCCATCGGGAAGCCAGACGTGCTGAAATTGCTCATCATCTTTATCTCGCCTTCGCCCTGTGCCTGCAGCGAGCTAGCGAGAGCCAAGGGCAGCTGTTTGCACAGATGCCTTTGCAACCGCTGGCCCATGCCTCGTCCCCCTCTCAGAGCAGGGCTGTCAGGCTGCAGATTCCCCCCAGCATCCAGCCCTGGCAGCAGGACCCGTGCTGGGAGGAACCCGAGTGTCACGGGCCACTCCTTTCCAAACCAGAACGTTATTTGTTAGCTTTGGTGATGTTTGTGCCAGAACCGTAGATGTTAGAACAGATTTCTAGCAGTTTTCTTAAATGCTTTCTTCCCCATTGCGAGACAATGATTTATGTGCTTGCTTATCAGCATTTGGTCAGAAATGTTGATGCTGTATAAATGAGAACCGCAAAACGCAGCTTTTATATGCATTAAAAAAAACCCTGATAATTGTAAGGCAACACATGGCAGGTGCACACTTTTATATTTCCTTTAGTAAGGAACTAATTTCAGCTTAGAAATTTAAGACCACAACTATTATTCAGTTTAATCAGCGTAAGCACCTATGTGTAACCTAAGCGAGGACTACAACCTCCAAAGCAGATTGTCCGATGCTAAATATTACAGGCAAAGCTTGCCTGGAAAAGTGTATTGAAAAGGACTGTCCAAGTACACAACAGTCTGTGCAACTAAGCAATTTGAATAGATAAATACACCGCTGATTGAAAATTCTCTAGATCCCACTGTTTAAACAAAATTATATATTTTTTGCCCAACTATCTGCTGATTTCCAGCATTGGGAGAATCTTCCACTCTACTCAAATTAAACGATTTCTATACGGGCATGGAAGAGCACCAGGGTGATTTATGTTTCTATTAGCTAAACTTTCTAGCACTAGAAACAGCACTCTGCAAATTGTAGTAGTGGTGTTATACGTTTTCTTCTCTCCTTGGGTGTTCTTTCTTTGTGATATAACAAAGCAGTGTCTTCACATGCAAATATTTGCCAAGCACGCAAAGGTAGGAAGTGGAAAAGCATAAATATTCATCATTCTTAATGAACCATTTATTTCCGCATGCTTAGTTGAGGGTAAATTTACCAAATATGCATAATTAAATGAATTACACCTAATAAGGTTTAAATCTTGTCCAATTTCCTTGGCTTTGTAAACATTATCTATGCATTTCACAACCAGGGAGAAGGGGAGGGAGGGCAAAGAGGTGAGGAGGAACAAAATCACTCCTGAGGCTCTCGGTGTGAGTACAAAGATTAAATATGAGCTATATAAATAAACATGAGAGTATATTAAAGTTTTAATGATCCCAGTTATATATAGCTTTAATTACTATCACATTGAAAAGAGATTCCCAGTGACATATTGACTTCCATTTAAGTTTTATTAAAAACTAAATTGCATTCTGCTTTGGTAGGATTTTTTTCATTTGTCTTGATAAGCACAAAAATTGGTGTCGGTGAAGGCACATCTCAGTCTGAAGAGACGAGTGTGTTGCCCAGGTGTCCCCGAACACAACACATGCTGGCACGAGTCCTGCTACAAAATCAACTCGAATGTGTTTGGGAAGGAAGGAGCAATATCTGAGCAAGGCTGCTGGTACCAAGTTGAGGGCAGGAGCAGGAGCATCATGTTCTTGAGCAATCAGAATCGTTAACTGCATTTTCAAAACATAGTGCCATAATTTCTGCAGCCCCTCTATTAAATATCAAAACCAAAGGCCACAATCGTTTCAATGTGTGAAGTATATGGTCACATACGGAGACCAAAACTCATCTTTCTTTTTGCACCAAAAATGAAGTCCCTGCCATGCCAGGCACACCTGAGCAACTGTCAGAGCAGCACAATTTATGAAGCGGCGAGGGAAATTTGCTTTCCCCCCTGAAAAGCTTCTTTATCTGGACTGGAGAGAACTGCTGCATTTTCTCACTGCCTTACCCACCGTCAGTGTTCGCTGCGTTCCTCTTTTGTCAGGGCCTCTTTCATGTCTGTGCTCTGCTCACAGGAGGCTCACCGAGCCTCAGAAAAACCAGCTCACAGCTCAGCACTTACAGATTTCCCCAAGTGAAAAGAAAAGAGCACGAGAGCACCTTGGAGAGAGCAAGCCTGGCTCTAGCATTTATCAAAGGGACCTAAGAGAAAAAGTCAAGCAAAGGATAAATCAAGAAACAACAAAATCAGTTTCCTCAGCCCTCCACGACATTCAGGAGATGGATTGTTTCTGGAAAAAAAAATAAAATAAAAACTTTACAGCAGAGGAAGCAAGAAGGAAACAGATTTGCGCAACAGGATTTCCTGCCAGGAGGCTTCTGTTGTAGCCCCCGAAACTGGGAGGTTTGATGGCTCTCCTGCTCACAGCAGCACCGAGAATGAGGTTTCTGCCATTTATTAAGCTGTCCCTGGGGGCTTACGTTTGCTGTTCCTGAGCAAGAGGTTGATAATTTTGTAAATACCTTTCTCACATCCAGGAAATTCACAGCATACTTCAAAAGGCACGCATGTAGCTGCTGAAAGAGGAAGGAGCCTGGCGTCTTTTTTTTTTTTTTTTAAATTGCTTTTATGAAGGTAAATAGCTCCCATAGTTTTGGAGGCTGGCAGCACATGATCCCCAGCCTCACATCCCTATCTCTGGATCTCTCCATTAAAGCTCAGGGCAATTTTCTTTCAGCCATTCTCACAGCTGAAAGCTTAACAGATTCGTCTACTAAAAGCTATTACCTCTTTGTACAAACCCTTGCTTTTGTGTTCCCAGACTTGCCCACAAATTCAGCTTTGAGCTGTCATCTCGAATAACAGAGGAAATCCATTGCTAGCTTTAAAACTTATATTTTGATTTGAATTAGTTCAGCTTATGGCAAGAGAGGCTTACAGAAAATAACCTGCTCGCTAGGTTGAGCTGCCCGCTACACACAGAGGGTAGGAAACACTTTTTGAAGAGCCAGGCCCGACAGCACGGCACTATCTTCCAGAAGGCCTCGCCAAGTGAAAGAGCTTCCATAAAATGGAAATCACTGCCACCTGCCACGCAGGTGAGACATCAGTGGGCATCGAATTTGTAATCATAGCTCACTTTCTTCAAGTTTATCCTCCAAGACTCGACTCGCAGTTTTCTATCTTCAGCTCACCAAGAAAAAGGCACAACAAAAGGAGGAAAAAAAAAAAAACTTCCTAGGCTTGGGCTTGCCTATTTATGCTCCATTCCTCCCAAATTAACACCTCCTCAGCGGGCACACCTCCAGGAGTTGGCTGATCAGATCTCTGGTTTGGAGTGATTTTAACCCCATGCTTGCCTTACGTTAAGCAAAAGATAAGGCAATTTCTCTCCCTGTTCCCCCTTCACTTTTATTTAACAGCTAATTAATCTGTCATTTCAGACCTCCAGTTTTCTGGGTCCAGAAGCAATGTGTCATCCTCACATGCAGAATTTTTATAAATATTATGTAGGTCTCAGTAAACGCAAATAAATAAGGGAAATAATTTTAAAAGGTGTTCTATCAATTTTTGAATGTTCATAATGATTATACAATTAAAAGTAAACAACTAGACCCAGGAAAAAGCTTAGACAAGAGCATAGCATATTGCAAAGCAATAAAAATTTAAGGAATTCACCTGCATGTTTACGAAAACATACGTTTTAACCCTTCAGACAATGAAACAGCATGCTCACCGTCGCGTAATTGTGAGCACTTTGCCTCTAGACCTCAGCAGGGGATGAGTGATGAGGAATGCACACTCTCATCTCGGCGGTGACCGGCTCTCCTGTGCCCAAGGCCACCAGGTCCAGCCGTGGCCTCAGCACTTTGTGGGCTTTCCGCCAGCTCGTTCTCATCCCTCCGGTGTGCCTCTTTAGCCTTTCTGGGTGCTGAGCGCCCTAAATGATGTGCTCCTAGCTCCCCAACACGATGTTCCTCCATCACCACCTGGGGGCACGGCGGCGGTGAGGCAGCGCACGTTTGGCCAGGGCTTCAAGGCTGGCACGTAATGTACCTCCTCGCAGGGGCAGGAAGCCAGCAGAGGAACCAGCAATTTTCCTGACATCCACTCATGGCCATAAAATCTCTATTATACAGCATTAGGATATGGTACTTGTGATTTCTCACCTGCTGGAGGCTACCACGCTCGCAGCGACACGTTTCGGACAGCCATAAACTGCCTCGGCGTGCTGCGTTGGCATAAAGATACCTCTTAAAACTCATATTTGTTATAAACAAATAAGCAGGATGGAGCCAGCTGGCTTTTTGTTTCCCCGGGGTGGGTGGTTTGGGGATCAAAATCTCTGAATCCACGTGCTCAGACGAAAAGGAATTCCCTAAATAAAAGATGTGCGGAGCTGCCACGTTTGATCGCTCAGATTATACACAGAGTAGCTTTTCTTTTCCTTTCTCCTTCACTGTGAATGCCACAAGGACGAGCCGAGGCTCCTTGTATGTCTTATAGCTCGTCACCTCTGAGCACTACAGTTACAAAACCAGAACTCCAGCACTTTCTCTCCGTTACTAATAATAAGACAAAGTAGGATGTTCTGTAGTTTAAAGAAAAACCATGGAGATGACCTGTCTCTTCTGCAAAAGCTCTAAAGTGGTTCAGCCTGTAAGCGGTGCAGCACCAGCTATCTCACTAATCGGGCAACAAGACCTTATTTTTATGGCATTTCGGTCTGTTTCCAGGACAGTAATTCACCCCTCAGCTCAGGGAGAAACACAAAGGAGTAGGTGGTGTGGGGTGAGGAAGGCAGGTGGATGTCATTTGTTTCACAGACTCTTAAAATAAACGTAAATGATGCACGAAATAAAAATATTTGCAAAAATTTGATGCGATATATTTTGTTGTGGAATTCTTGATTACAGAAAATAGCAATAAAGCCAGACTCGGGGAGACAAATCTTATTTTTGAGCGACTAAAGCCCCCAGCTTCTCACCTCCTTTTGGAGGTGCCAGACTTTTCAGTATTTAACTTTCCTTCTGCAGGGCGAGGGCAATGCAGTTAAAAGGAAGGCCTGGTGTCTCCAAGGGGAGGTGGGGGTGTTGGGGCTCCTCGTGCTCTCCTTTTGGGGCAATTCTAGGTCTGGAAGGATTCCCAGACAGAGGGGTCGGGAGCCTGCAGCACGAATTAGGTGGGGAAGGCTGGAGGCCAGTCCTGCCCTGGCCTAAGAGCATTCAGCATCTCTGTTCTGGTATTTCCCCTTCACCAAGGCAGGAGAGCTCAAATAGCTCCACCGATGTCTTTCACAGAGATGGAGCAGCGATAGGAAGGATCTCTAGGGCATACAGTTCATTTAGTATCTGAAGAAACGTGTGTCCACACGGCAGCCTTGAAAATTGAGCGCTGCCTGTGAATTCAGAACTAGGCCTCTGGGGACTGCTCCCTCAGACCCACGATCTAGAACTTAATCTTTCATCCTGCTAACTAGCTGGGGGTATTCTTTGGAGAATACGCAGCAATTATAGTTCTTTATAACTTTAAAAGATTTCATTCCTCTGTTTGCGGGTAGTTTTCTCCTCGGAATGAGAGGCAGGGCACGATATGCTGAATTTTCCTTAGAGCCCAAGGTCTGTTCCTGGAAGCTGACGAGCACCTTCATTTTCTGCCGAAGTTGGTGTAAGCAGTTGTGTGGCACTGGGTTACGCTTGAAAGTGAGCGTAAAAAAATACTTTACATTTTATATGTAAAGTCGAGTCGGTATCTGCACTGACAGACGGAAAATGGGTTGCATTGTGAATACAAATACTGCAACGTACTCCGTGTTTTATCACCTGCACAAGGGACTCTGCATTTCCATTGTTTGTAGGGGCTGAGTCCCACCGTGCTTTTCTGAGTCCCTGCTTGTGCTGTGCTGGGGCAGAGCCCATGGCTGGGCAGAGTTCCTGCCCAGTAATATTGTAATATTATTGGAATATTGTTGTTACACTGGCAATGCAAGGTGACGATGCCCTATGCTGTACAAAGTGCTGAGCAAAGGAGAGATTTGGGGCATATGGCTTAGAGCATATGGCGAATAAAGAACAAGGCAGGATGGTGTAAGCAGGAGGAGAGCAGCGTTTATCTGTGCTGCTCTGTGCATGCAGGTGCAGCCACACCGGGGGCAGGAGACACCAAGGCTGCTCAGGTACCAACCTACTTCCTCTGAGGCCTGGATCCTCAGCATCCAGGAGCACACTGGAGAGCTCCAGAGTGAAACCCACTTGAATCCACTGAGGATCTGGTGAGATATCGCCTAGTTTTGTTCTCCTAGTCACAGCGTGAAACACCAGCTCTCTGCCAGTCCCTAGGGTGAACATCAAGAGCCCGAGGAGAGAGCTGCAAAGCGCTCTGGTGTCCTAGTTTGCCAAAATAGCACAATAAATATGCATGTGGAACATGGTGGAGAGGTATTAAAAGGACATCGCTCCCGATTGCTCTTTCCCTTTGGATCCTTAACTGAGCTGGCACCTCTCACTGGAATGCAAAGCATAAGGGTACCTTGCCGGCCCAGATCCAGATGTCACAAAGAGTTTGGGGGCAGAATCAGACCCAGGGATAAAAGTATAAATTAAACTTTAGTGAAGACACAAAGAACACCCCCACATTTTTTGTTTATGTCTCTATATACACGTAATAGTGACAATTTGTGATGCACTAGAAGGGCGTTTTACCCTTGTGCCGACGCAGACTGTGGTTCACTTTGCCTTATCTCGCAGGGACTTGGGATATATCTCCGCATCTACTATTAGATTTACAAATTCATATGAGGACATGTTTTGCATTCTTGTCCCGCCGCATTCTTTGGGATCAAAGTACAAACTGCTCTCTGCAACATGGAAAAAGCACTGAGATATTTTGCTTACTGTACTTCGAACCAATCTTGTACCTGGGAGATCATCCTCTACTCCTCCTGTACTTCCTTAAGCAGTTGAATGATTAACTGCATACGATAGTAACACAAATGAATATCCAACTGCAAATACAATTACAAGAACTAAGCCTGTGAATCCTTCCGAGTTAAGTACTGGCCATTACGGATGTGTCACACACATAAAAACACTCAGCCACCATTTGGAGATCAGCTCCTTCAATGGCTGAGATACCGAAGGAGTGCAAATCAAACACAGAGACCTTATACAGAAGTGATGTGTGCGATGACACATCCCATCATTTCTGCGTTGGGTGGGTAGAGGGCAGAGAAGGAACAATTTCTCTCTGGGGTTTTAGAGGCGTTTCACTCCTGCAGAGCTTTATGACCATGATACGTCTCAGGGAGCTATCATTAAGCTTCTGGGATGGGAAAGGGAAGGAAACAGTAGGTGGAGTCCTGTGCTTGCTCAGAAATGTGGTGTCATTGGGACCAAAGTGTGACGGTCTGTCCCCCAGCTGGAAGTTAGGGGTTACCACGTCCACCACTCTGCCCGCTTTGATAGCTCTGTGGACATCTCAGGTCATACACAGGGACTGGGGGTTACATCTGTGGGGGTGAGAGCAAGAAGATCGCTGCTTCATCCTGAAGTGGGAGAACACGACAGAGAAATAGAGGGCTTAGATTCATGTTTGTCGTTGGAGATTGCTGGGAAGATGCATGTTTGACTCTCCTCAAGCTGGTGGACTCTTTCCGGTTGAAGAAGGCAAAAGGGATCAACCCATACGGTGCTGTTTGTAAACCCAAAACATCAGTGTTAGCACAGAGCTCTCAGGGTGTGAGCGCTTACCACAGCCACCGCGGAGGAGCCTGGCCCTCATCACCATCAGATCCTTTCTGTAGTGGTCTGACGGGGAGCAACGTGCTGGAATTCAGGGCTGGCATACCAGAAAACATCGCTGGTCAGATATATTAGCAGCCCAACACCTCCGTCCTGGTAGGACGTGCTCTGATGAGCGAACACAAACCCACTGTGGGGTGAAGCATCTGTTCTGCCGTATAGATGCAAGTCAAGCCGAGCAGAGTTTAAGTGGAGAACGGGAGGATTTAGGCAACATGGACGGGGAGGATTTAGGCAGTGGAGGACAGGCAGCTCATTACATAAGAAAAGTTGCTGGGGAAGCAAGATGTCCCTGCAGACATCGCCTCCTCACTGACATCACACCCCATTTCCCAAATTCATCATGTCACTGCACAGGGCCGGGAAGTGAGTAACCGCAGGAACATGACCTCTGTGAGACAATCATGAGAGCAATTAATAACTTGTTGGGGAGAGCCTGTTAATGCGGCTCCTGCCACCCCTCTAGTCCTGCCGATGGTCTCCCTCACCAGCAACGTGTTGGAGCTGCAGCTGCCTCTGCAGTCATGCTTGCAACAGCATCAGCCGCCTTGCTGGGTCGTGGGAAGAGCATCTCATTTTGTTTCAGGAGGATGATTACCGTGGTTCCCTCGCAGATGCCATGTACTCCATCTGAAACCCACTTACAGCATCAAAGGGAGCTGGCACTGCAGTTCTTGGGAACACTAAGATCTTCTAGTCCATAATTTTGGAAGTACCAAGGACCTTCCCCTCTTGCTAATGAATGTGGCCACAGGGTTAGGATGTCCACGGAGCCAGTCCCTGATTAGCAGGCATCCTGGAAAAGCCACCTGCCCTGCTAGAAAGGTGAGAAGCTCCACAAAGAGCCGTGTTAGATCTGCCAGGCTGATGAATATAATCCTTTCGAAAAGAAGGTATTTTAATCAAATATCTCTATTTGATTAAATTTAATAAGCAAATTTGAAGACAAGAGTTTGAGGCTCTAGGCTGGAAAAGTCCTGGTAGAAAAAAGAAAAGCTTGAGCTACAACCTTGTATATTCACCTCTTTAGGTACTCAACTCTATACCATGGTGGTTCTTAATCCCATACCATCATTCAGTATTTCTTAGCAGAGCCTCAGAAGCGGCTCAACACACTCTCTGCGGAAAGGGACTTGTGTATGCAGCTGTGTTTAATTTTTATTTTTTATTTTCAATGGTTCTTCTGAGATTTGTTATGCCTGCTTATGCACAGCAGTGTTCCACGAAGCTCTCACTTCTTGCAAATACTGGAGACTTTGCTAAATTGTAAGGCGATTCCTCTCTGCTGTACAAGACGGGCTGCACAGGTTTGTGGCTGTAGAAAAAAGTAAAAATTGTAGAGGTTGAAATCTCAGCGTTTGTAAGCTGGGCATACAGTTTTCTGCCCATGGTAGCATGTAACAGGAGACACTGGTGAAATCTAGAGCAGCTCTGCCTGTGATATCAAACTTTCCTTGCAAACCACTGTAGAAGCAGCACAATTTGGGAAGCCAGCAGTCTGCTAGGCTCGGTATCACAGCTCACCAGTGATTTATAAACCACGGTGTATCCATTGATCCAAGTCACTTACTCCTGAAATAATGGACTAGGAAAAAAAAAAAAAAAGACCTGACCTTATGTGCAGGGAATGGATGCTATTCCTGCTATTTGAGAAGCCAGCCATGAGTGGCTGAATCATGCAGCCTCAAGCTGCTGAAGAGTCACGCTCACGAGTTCCAGAGTATCAGGAAAATTACGGCATCGCCTCTGTGCCTTGTAATGATTATCTAATCGTGCTGCTTTCCTGGTGACTACAGGAAATGGAGGGCAGCGCTAAGGTAGGCGCCAGGTGGATCTGGAGTTTGAATGAGGTAAAGTGTTGAGGACCCAGGACTCGGGTTTGGATGGGTCAGACAAGATGGGCATCGCTTATAGGGCAGGAGGCACCTGAGGGGCTCAGTCCATGGCTCTAACAGGAACAGTTTCTCCCCAAATCCATGTCAAGCTACCTTAGTGGACGTTTATCAGCAGTGCGTGACTCTGGTGGTGTTTCCCATTCCAAATCCTGTTTAAAATCTTCTCCCTCTGCTCTGGAGGGTCACTGCCATGCTACGGGGCACAGCTTTCCCAGGCCTTGCTCCTTGCACGGAGCATTTCTCAACATTGCCTCCCTGTGCAGCACAAAACTTCCCCTCCTATAAAGTCAGATAACGTCCTCGATAACCATAGTTGCTGGAAGTTACATAGCTCATTATGTCTGTAAAGTGTCTGGAGATTGTCTGATACAAACAGCTATGGCAGGGCAAAATATAATCATATTAGAAGTGTCCCAGGGTGAGTTCCCGTCTAGCTTAGCTGATGACTCACGGAGGCTCTTTCCTGACGGTACGCAATATCTGCTTTGGAATTTAAATAGCCCAGTCTCGCCGCAGGTACAAACTGCTGCGAGGATGATAAGGCTTCACAGCCAACACCTGGCTCGGCAGCTAGCTGCACGTGGAGCCCGACAAATACAAGAGCCCCATGAGTTAGCATGGGAAACATCACTTGGTAATGCTGTTTACAGCTCCAGAGCATTAATTGCAGGAGTGTCAGGCCTTCTGACTCTCAGAAACACTGGAGGATCAAAAACGGATGCCAGCCTGAGGCCGAAAAATTGCCAGGAAAGCCCACTACTGGCTCTCACCGTTTCTTCACCCCCCCGATTAAGATGAAAGCGTAAGGTGGAGAGCACAGCTACTGGGCTGGGCCCGTGCCCAAACCCTCAGAGGCTGGGGGGGGGGGGGGGAATGTTTTCACTGCCTTCCAGAAGCGTGGGAGCAGGCACAGAAGTGCGTGAGCTAATAGAAAACATACCCGAAGCAGCATCGCCCTGCTGCAAGTGTTTAACCCCGTGCAGGACCCTGTTCCACGCTGCACAAGGGGGTTTGTTTTAGATGGGCTTGTTCTCGCCTGGTTTTGTCCTGCAAAAGCTGAGGCCAAGCAGGCCGGCTCGTGATGCTTTTGTGCTTCTTCATCAGCTGCTCCTTCAGGCTCCTCTCCTCATGCAAGACCTTCCAGAGCCCTTCCAGGCTCTATACAGCCCTAGGCTGTATCCTAATGAAGGGAAGGAGCTGTAGGCAGTATCTGAAACCTAAGCAAAAGGAAGCATCCCCAGGCGTGTGGCACACGATACTGAGAAACTAGCTAGCCTTAGAGGGAGGGAGAGAGAGGTTGGAGGCAGCTTGGTGCTTTTTCGTTTATTTTCTTTGTTTTGCCAGCTGTCTTTATTTAGTGGCTTTAGTTTATCTACTGAGATGGACTACACAGAGAATGAAGGGTGTTATGTTTGAGCAACAGCAGCAGGGGTAAAGACCAGCCAAGAAAATTGGCTCAAACCACACTCAGCAGTCTCTTCTCACTACTCTGTACTATACGTACTTCTTTTTACACTAAGGAGACCAGCCTGCAGGTTTTTAAATGGCCACGTCCTCAGCCAACCGGTAGCTGCTGTTAGAAATAATCTTTTCCATTACAAACCTTCCTAAAGCCCCTGGAAAAAAAAAAAGCACATACCCTTTAGAAGATCTCATCACTTCACCCGCAGTCCTAGATGAGATGACAAGGGCTGCTGATGCTGGGGAAATGAGAGGTGATGGTGGATAGCCTGCAATAATTGAAGGCTTCAGTGTTTCAATCTGGGTTATTTGCCGCAGGTGGGGTCCTGCATGGTTACGGCTCTGGCTGGGGCCACTGCCACCAGCCCTGTGCGAGCCAGTTCCCACCCAAATACACAATGCAAAGATTATGATGAAAAAAGGCTTATAGCCCTGTTTTTAAATTTATTTTTGGAAATAATGAATAGAGGTCTGTGTAGAGTAATTGTTTCTGCTTAGCACCATAGGATCTCGAAGTGCCAAGGTGCGGGGATGTGCCCCCACAGCTGGCTGCTCCCAGTCCTCGTGGATCCCCCCCCAGCCCAGCTGCAGCTCCTGACACACTCAGCATCTTCCTCCAAGCAGAAGACAGAAATAACAGCGGGACAGCCTCCCACTCGCTTTTGGAAGCCAACCCCTTAATCATCATCATCATCCTCCCAGCGCGGTGCTAAACCTGGGTGCACGCAGCGCTTGCACAGCCGGAGCCTCCACACGGGGGGGAGGAGGCTGAGGGCAAGCGTCTGCCCCAGTTCCCCATCTTCTGGGCTGACTAAACGGATGAAAGGCTTAAAGTGTGCTTGTGGCTGACTTCAGAGCGTGGCTCATCTTTCTGACGATCATAAAAAGATCAGTGTTGCTCCACTGACTGCACGGGGAGAGGATCTCAGCCGTGCCCAAAGCGTGCTACCCAAAGCAGCATCCCCAGGCGCGCGGCAACGTTACCCAAACATCGCTCATTTTGAGCTCAATTTACCAAAGTGCTCATGCAAGTGACTAAGTGGGCAAGACGCTTAAATCCTGCCTTGCAGCCACTCATCCAACAACCTGCTTTGTCAGCCACGCGCACCGTTTGCTCCCAGCCTCGCTCGTCCCCGCGCAGCCGTATAAATAGATGGGGCGCTGGGAAGCATCGCTCAGCTGAGTTGTGGGGGCTGTTGCTATCTCCCCTGCTATCAAAACAGCCTGCTGAGGGATGTTCCCCACTGATGCAGGTCTGGGAAAGCTGCTCCTAATTTGTCCTCTCCATTGAGGCACTTGTCTGCACGTGGAGCTCGGTGGGAGCTCACGGCAGGGACCGTGCCCTAGGCCAGGTCCTTCCAGCTGTGGGAGGATCAGGTAACCTTCGATTTAATCCTAAAGGTTGCTTAAACCTCGAGTCGTTTCACCATTCTCTTATTCCTGAAGGCCTCCTTTAGGGTTTCAGCTTGCTAGAGCTGAGCTGTGTGACCTGGAGTAGAGGAATTCAGAAGCCAAAGCGAGTTGTCTCTGACCGTCACTAAAAACTGGGGGATTTAGACAGTTTCTGTCCCAAAAAACAAACACAGTTCCATGCATTTTACAGCAAAGTTTCTCATCCATAAAGGGCTTCCTGACAACATTTAAAAAAAACCAAAACCACACACAATCTTGTATTGCTTTTTGAGAAATTGAACAAAGCAAAGAATTATTTGCAACAAATGAGAACTAGGCTAAATTTTGAAGGTTTGTCCATTCCTCCTTGCCCCCACATCTGTTTCCTTATCTGCACGCGGGTATAAATTTGTTGGTTCATTTATCTGGATCGTGAACTGATGCCCTTTGAACTACAAAAGCTTTGCACGTTGAATAATATTTCTCTGTCAATAACTGCCAAAAGCTGCAAAGAATAAAATTCCTTCTCTGCCAGAATCCACAGAGTGTTATTTTGAACGATTCTATAGGAGCTTGAAAGCAGACGTGGAACTGTACAGAGTGCTTCAATTAGTTTATAAACAGCTTTTGTGCATTTAAATTTCTACTGGATTTTTCTATTGCAACCTTTTTTTTTTCCTACCAATCACAAGAAATTTGACTGTCAGAATCGTGTTTCTGCTATTAATCTAAGGCATTTCCAAATTATTTGTCCTTTGTAAAGAAACACAAGGAAAATAACTGCTGATTTTAGGTGTCCCGAAGCTTTTCTTCAGGTGATTTGCTGCCCTGCGAAAAACATGCCCAGGATCCCAAGGCATTGAAAACTGGAGAGATTAACTAAAAAAAAAAAACATCCGAACCGGGCAAAGAGCTGTAAGAACTTGCAAGAAGGGTCTTTCCCAGCGCACAGAGGATGAACAAACAAAGATTTCTCCCCGGCACTTCCCGGGGGCATTGGCCACCAGCGCGCTCTCCGCGGCGCCTTATCGAGAGCATTCCTGCCTGCCCTGTTTGTCACAGGAACCGGCCCGGAGTGGAAGTGCCCTGGCAGCCAATGACGGGTTCGGGGTAATTGGGAAAGGCAGGTGGAGCAGGTAAAGTCACCCCTAGGCAGGAAGGTATAAAAGATACTTGGATCGCAGCGGCGCGGCCACTCGGGCGCAGGGAGCTGGGTCGGTCGCTGCTCTCGCCCGACCTGCCCTGCTCGGAGAGAAATCGGAAAACTGCCAGGAGCTCAAATGCCAGAAGAAGGCTTGTACATAAAAAGACTCCGAGCCTAAGCCTGTCCTCTGGAAAGAAGACTCTTCAGGGGTAGAAAGCAAGAGCCCAGAACATGCTTTTCTCCTTCTGAACTGCCCTCCGACCAGGTATTTATAGCCTTTAATCTGCCGTACGCCTCTCGGCTTGCTGTCTGCTCGGTAGCTCTGAATTGGAGATACCATCGGGGTTTACGTTACAGGACGGGGCTGGCCACGCTCCGAGCCGCGTGGTCTCTTTTGTCTGGTTTTATGGCACGGAAAGAAGTTTTTCTCGAACTTGCTGAGAGGTGGAAAGTACTTTACTCGGGTCTGAAGCTGAGCAAGCGTGGCTGTCCTGAATGGTTTAGGTTTTTTTGGGTGGTGTTCCCAAAGTTTCTGGCAAGCCCAGGTTGTCAGCGGTGTAAACAGCTGAGGAAGAGCAGCGTGACATGGAAGCCTGAGCAGTTAAAGATATTGCCTTGTGTTAAAATATTCATGTGATCGTCTAGTTAAAAATAAATAAATAAATAAGCCCAGCTGAAAAGAAAACCAGGATTTAGTAGCACAGAAGTGGTGTCCAGGAGAAATCGTGGCTCCTGTGCTAGCTGCTGCCCAAACCCAAGTTAATTTTCTGAGCATTGGTGCTACAGCACCACACCGACAGACAAAAGAGGCAGGCTTCCCAGGGATGGCTTTGCACTGCCTTCCCCTCTCTCTGCTGTCCCCTGCTCTTCGTTTTTCCCCAGTTTAAGCCAACTGCCTGTGCCGTGTCTCATCAAGTTGACTCACAACACCAAGATAAACACGAGCAGGTTCTAAATTTATCAAAACCAGCACATATTTGCGGTGTCGTGATCGTCTTGAGCAAAGGAAAAGCAGGGGCAAAGGCTTCTGTCTTCATTTAGGAGCGCCTCTGGGGAGCAAATGTCCCCAAGTTTACTGCCAGGATGCTGCCTTAGCAAAAATCCCCACTGAGCACCTTTTTCGACTAGAGTATGAAATTGCAGTGTGTGTAAGCAAAGGCTCCCTTTTTGTGAGGTTACCTTCTGCTCTCAGGCTTGCTGCTCGTAATTTCTCCACGCCGAGGGCCTGCACAGACCCGGGCACAGGGGATGGAGTGCTGCACAACAGAAGATTTTAGTAAAAACCCAGACAGCAACAACAAACAAAGCAGAGGCTTTCCTGGGTCTCCGCACCAGCCAGGGTTTGGATTTGTGATTCATCAGAATCTGGCAGATTGGGCTGAAAAAAAATAATGCATGGTGAGCCACAGCAAGGGAAAAAAAGGTAAAAATACAAAACAAAAACCAAACATTTAGGACAAATGTTACAACCTGCTGAAAAACACAAATATTCTTAAAATTTAACTTGAGGAGAGGCTTCATTTAGAAGGGGAGAAAAAGGAAAAAAGGGAAGAGTGGCTTTAACTTAAAGCAAAGTTTTCTTCCATAGGTGTAGTCTGGGTACACAGAGTTGGTTTGGCTCTGGCAGCGCTAGCTGTGATGGGAGAGGTGAGAATCCTCCGTTCTTACATAACGGAGATATTTCTGTGCCGTGGTAGGAATATGCAGTCTTGCTGATGCCTTGAATTAGCCTTTTTTTTTTTTTTTTTTTTTTTTTGCTCAAGACACAGCGTGCAGCCTTGTGTCGCTAAGCCTTGGCTGGATCGACCGGAGAGCTGTAATTACAGCAGCAATCTGAACGTCTCTGACTTGTCTTGGGAGATTTACCAGTGACAAAGAATCAAGCCCAGCCAGTTCAGTGACACAGCCCCAGAAAATGCTCCCCGGGCAGGCAGGCAGGCAGCACCGCGGCCCTCGCTGCGAATTTCCTCCAGCGAAAACGCTTGCTTTCAGGCTCGGTATCTGAAAGGCCACGTATCTGATAGCAGAACGTAGGCAACGCTGCGTTTCTGGTCGGAGGTAACTGGAATCCAAGGCAGTACTTAGGTCGCTGCAAGGGCTGGAGTAACTCGGTTGTAAATCAATTTGCTGCAACTGGCGTGTGAGCTGCTCGGCTCAGCGCCCCTGCTTGCACACCACCGGAGAGCAGAAAGCAGATGGCAGCACACGGCAGGGCTTGGGCTGCGCTGGCACTCCCCCAGGGCTGAGGACAGGGAAGAAATTCGCTTTCCTAGGGAAAATAGAGCAACAAGGAAACACCAGAGAATTCCCCCTGCTCTGGCACAGAGGCCATTTCCTCCAACGGTTCCTTTCTTGCTGCGTCACGGTGACAGAGGATGGGACAAATCTTGCAAAATTACATTTCTTCCCTTCCCTTCCCTTCGGTCCTGCTGCTGCCTGGAAGACTTCAGATCCCGCTGTGCATCGCCAGCACAGCATCGCTGGGTGGTGCCTTGCTCAGAAAGCCACAATCCAGCACCCAAAGCTCCGTCTGAGCGCTCTGAGAGCATCACCCCTCCTCTGCCCCCCCAACTGAATAGTGTTATCTGTCTCTTAGGCCTTGCTCATGCTGCCACCATAATATCTGAGTGCCTCCCAGCCTAGTAGACTGCTATCGTGAGGTCCCTGCTCGACCTCATGGAGTCCTCTGCTCTCCTCCCTGCCCAGGTGTCGGGGAGCACCGGCTGGGGTAGGTTTTTGTGCGTTTTCTCTGCCCAGAGCGAGGCACCTTTGGGGAAGGACTGCAGCCGTCTCTACTGCCAGGGGGATTCTGGTGGAAAGGCTTTGGCTGGACGGTGGAGCTCTGCTGCTTGCTTGCTTCTTGGCAGGTTGTTCGCCTTGGGCATGCAGCTTCCAACAGGCTGCGTGTTGTTCTCGCCTCTAGCAGGGGTCTCTTCCAGGCTCAGGATGCAGCAGAAGCCGTGAACTTGCTCTTCGGTCCTCTTACGGGGTTAAGGATAGGGCTGGTGATGGGTGTCTTCGCATTGTTTAAAATTAAAATGATGTTTTTCCTTCTCTTCCAGAGTCTCCCAGGGCTCTCGTTATCTCCCCGGGCTCCGTCATGTCGTGTTTCACCCAGCTGTGGCACTCGAGCACCCCGGACTCGCCCACCAGCCCCGTCCCTGCGTCTCCAAATGAAGCCCCCATCCCCATCAGCCCCATCGTTATCACCTCCCCAGGGGACAGCAAGAGGAAAGCGAGGTCCCCCACCGACAAGCCAGGCTCTCCAAACCCAACCTCCCCGAAGCCGACCTCCCCCGTTGAATGTTCCATTTGCTTCAACACCTACGACAACACCTTTAAGACGCCCAAACTGCTCCAATGCTCCCATGTTTTCTGCCTGGAGTGCGTGGCTCGCCTGAGCAAAGGGCTGCCCCCAAACCACCCCGAGGACCAGCTCCCCTGCCCCTTCTGCCGCCAGCTGACCAGCATCCCTCTGGAAGGCGTCCCAGCTCTCGAGACCAGCAAGGAGCTCCTTGCCACGCTGCCCCCTGAGCTCCAGCAGGAGAAGGTGCTCTGGATGGAAGGGACCAAGCTCTGCTGCCGCCGGTCGTCCAACGACCCCGAGAACCCAGACTCGTGCATCTCCATCGACGTTGCCATGAGCAAGCCGGAAAGCCCGGAGGCTCCCCCGACGGGGCTGGCGGGGAGGCTGTCCCGCTGCGACATGTGCGACGACTGGAAGCGCATCGTCCTCCTCTCGGCGCTCATCATCATCCTCTTCTGCATCATCCTGTGGCCGGTGCAGTGCGCCCTGAAGACGGGGAACCTCCGCTGCTTCACCAGGACTGTGGCAATGAGCAGGCCGGAATACCTCCCCCCGAAACACACCACGGCAGCCCCAGCTGTCACGCAGATCCCTTTCCAGTAGCAGCCCATGGAGGAGGCACTTTGGGGAGGCAGGAGCAGGGCTCGCTGCCCGACAGCATCCCTCGCCGTGCCTGCACACCCCGAGGTCCCCACGCTCGTTCTGCGGCCACGCTTGGGTGCGGGCACCCGATTCCAGGAGCTCTGCTGAAACCCGTGCCTGCCAAGCTGTCTCCAGCCCAGAAATGCTCCCAGGAGCTGTCAGCATCCTTCTGCCAACTCTCCATGGGAACCAGAGCCTCGAAAGCTGTTGCAAAGGTGCGGTGGGCGACAGATTCACTTCTAGGACTGCTCGCCCGGAGTGGCGCACGGGCCTTGGCTGGATACCAGATGACAGTGGGTGTAGTTCCTTCCACCTCCCTTGGGGAATAAAGGGCTGTTTCTTTTTGCAAACCGAAGGATCTACATGGTTATTCCTGCGAGGAGCTGGGTTTGGGAGAGTAAAGACATGTCAGAGTTGTACAGGCAGGTGAAAAGCAGCCGTATCCCACATGCTTGAAACATTTCAGTTGTGTATTCGGTGCTGGAGGTGTTAAATGCTGCCTCCTGCTGACAAAACATAGATCCATCCCTGCTGCTCACCAGAGCTGTTACCACCGTGACGAGCTGAGGCACTGCTGAAATTGTGAACAGAAGAGAGTAGCATTTATTTATTTATTTTTTCCTCCAAGAAGGTGCTTAAAAATCACTCATCCCTTGCCTGGAAGGATGAGTGCACCCAGGGTGAGCTCTGCTAGGCACACCAGCATGATGCTGCCCCTTGGTGAGCTTCACTCACACTTCTCCCAGGCAAATCATTGCCAAAATGACAGAAGGTCCAGCTTTTGACAGCTTTACCCTCCTAATCTCAAAAGGTGTCAGTATTAAGACACGGGCCAGTTGCTTACACGATATTTTTATTTAATGCGGTGATTTTCCGACAGTGATTAACAAAAGTCTTCATGAAGAAGGCGGCTTACAATTAAATCTTGTTTATTCAAACACATGGATGTAAGACAGGATTGTATGCAAGTACCATACGTGTATGTATTAAATTATGTTTTCTACGATGCGAGGTGTCAACTTGTAGCATTTACTCCACATTTTCCCCTCTTACTTGCAGTTGGAGGTGCCCACTCAGCAGTGCCGGGTCTGGCACCTCTGGAAGTTCATACTTACTGCCATCAAGGCGGTGTTGTCCCAGATGCGGCTGCCCCTGTATTTCCCTGATTTAACCTGAAAAAGGAGACGCTGCCAAGGCTGCTCATCTTTTGCTTCTTCCCAGCTGGATGAAAGATGTTTCCAGTCTCACTTTGCAGCAAATCTGGTTTGAAATAAAAAAAAAAAGGCCAAAGCAACAGCAGAAGTAACCAAGTCTGTTGCTATGCAAAACTTCTGCTGGGGGTGCTGTATCTGCAGCAGCGGTGCTGTTGGGCTGCAGGTGGCATTATCTGTGCCAGCCACACGTCTGCAGAACCCCCCCCAGGCACTGTAGCAGCCACCAGAGGCACTGGGCTTGAGAGGGCTTCTCCCTGCCCGTTCCCCAGTGCTTGCTACTGTAAGGCTATCTTCACAGCACCATCTTAAACGTGTTCCTGGAAAAAGCAGACTTAAGGCAGAGAAGGCACTTCCATTTCACACAAGGTGCATTTGAAAGCCCAGCAAATTGATGCTAAGTAGCAGAAGTGCTTTGCCATGCACATCTTGGTTAGCGCGCAGTCCCGCTGATGAGACCTGAGGGCAGGCGAGAGGGAAATAATATCTTCAGCTCAACAGCCTCATAAAATCTGTTGTGGTGGCAAACTGAGCACAGAGATGTTCTCTCAGCTCCAGCTATTCCTAGCGGTCTGTCACAGCATCCTTCCGGGGACTGTCCCTCTGCACTTCCCCTTCGCACCGCCTACTGAGGAAGAAAGGCTGAAGGTCTAGCTAACACGCAGCTGAACCTCACACTCATGCATAGTCAAAAGGAAGAATCAAAGCAAGTGGAAACAGGGCCCCAAGCAGTAACATTGGGGTTAGGAGACATCCCCACCGTCCACACTAATTGCCACGCCATCACTTTCCCAAAGAGCAAGCCACTTAGAAAGAAATCAAAAATAAAAAGCCTTGAGAATATTCAACATTTATTAAAAGTGCAATAAAAATAAACAGTTCTCCCGTCCCTGTGACGAGGGACCAGGAAGACCAGCCAGGAAAATACAGCCACGGTATGTCATTGTGCTTTTGTTCAACCCCTTCTGCTCAGCGCTGGGAGCCAGCACCCTGGGCACCAGTGCCCCAGCACGCAGGGGGCTGCACGTCTGCCCTCGTCCAGGCACCTAGGAGGACATCAGCATCATCCCCACGCATGCTCCAGAGCTTCAGGCGCTGGCACTCAGGCCCAAAACTCCCCAGAGAGAGCACTTTCAGTCCCTGGTGTATCCCGCAAAAAGGGGTTCTTTGGCAGGGCTAGTTGCAGGCCTCAGGGCTGGAACGGCAGGAGGCCCTGGGAGTCACAAGTCAAGACTTAATCAACAGAGCTGGAATATTCCACTCAATAACACACGTCTTCATGGCACTGGTCAAGTCACAAGCGCTCCTACAGCACCCCTACTCAGCAGACACAGCACTTGCCTCGTCATACAGTTGCGAGGGGGGAAAAAAAGAGCTCATACAGCAAGGTAACGGCAGAGCTGCGTCAAGCTTAGAGGGGCCCAGCTCCACAAGTTCAGCTCAAGTCTAGCATCCTACGCCGTGTTACTCGCTCGGGGTGGCTAAAAGCACAGTGCACAGTCAAAGCTGCTTTCCTACTCTTCAGCACCCTTCAGCTAGGTGGGGTCTCCCGTAGCTCAACGTTCAGACCTGCACCAGGGTGGAGATGCCCCCCTCCGGCCCCAGTTCTGCTCCGACCCCGAGCTCTGCGGGCTCTCAGGCACGCGCACACCCTCCTGCTGCACGGTGGCAGCAGGGACTGCCCGGTGTGCGTTGGCAGGCTTGCATAGAAAGCGAGAACTGGGACAACCCAAAGGAAGCGTGAGGAGGAGAATCAGAGGCACGTACACCTGGGGCCAGGCCGTGCTCTCTCTTCCTCACCTTCACAGGCAGCGAAGTTACTCCGGGAATTAGTCTAGAAACCACTTCTAGCTTGGAAATGATCGACCTAATGAAAACATCCGAGTGCACTAATACTTTTCTAACGCCCTACATGGGCAACCCTGGGAAAGCTCCTAAGCAAATAGTCGTTTCCATTCCTTTAACAATTTGCATGTAAAAAATAAGAATCTTAAATTAAAAAAAAAAAAAAAATTAAAACTGAGCCTTGACGCCCAATGAATGTCCAGAGGCACTTCCACATAAATATCAACCTACTGATACAGGGGAGACCGGGAGAAGATCCTTCTCGAGAATAAGTTAGGTCAAGGCATGTCCTTAAGGCGCAGACTCTGCTTGCTTCTTACAGCCAGCTTCTTAACTCCTTGCTGAATCCAAGGTGCTAGGGGAAGGCAAAAAGGGCAAAAAACCATTGTCCGCAGTTGCAGCACGTGGAAAGGGTGGACGTAAACACTGTAAATCCTGCAGGCCAAGACAAGAAGGAAGAAAGAGGGCAGGGTTTATAACCAAGGGAAGTGGATGGGTATGGCACAGAGCTGAGACACTCTCGGCATGCAAAGTCTCTCCGACTTGTTTTCAGTGCCTGCCAGCTCCCTGAGTCTGAAAAGCAGACCTCTCCCTTGCAGTACAGGTAGTATTTTTTATTAAAACGAGCATGTTTCCCTATTGAGAGCTCATCACCCCATTTCTCCCTGGCCACAGCCGCATCTTTAGGCTCTGTCAAGTTTCATCAAAGCACATTTGGCTTCCCTGATGTGAACAGGGAGCTGTGCGTGTGCTGAGCTGAAGACTGGGGTCAGAGGCGAGGTAAACAGACGGCGGTGACACTCGGTTAATCAAGGGAAGCATTCCTACCTGTACAGCCTCCATACAGCTCACCTCCGACTCTTTATCGCCCCGTGTTACTCATCCCTGAAACCTTTGGGCTTTTGATGTTGAGGTTCTCGTAGACGGAAGCTGACTCATCATCCACCCTGTCAGGACACAAAGCCTTGTTATGCACGGCCTGGGCTCTGGATCTTTGCCCAGGGGCAAGCGGCCGGTCTTGGAAGCGGGGAATGGCCCAGCCAAGCTCCCTTTCTCCCTCCCTGGCCCTGACACCGGTCTCAGGCCCTGTTCTCTCGCCCTCCAGCTGAGCTGTCCCTCCGGGGTGTGAATCCATCTGGGGAACAGAGCCTTAAGCCTTCCCCTGCGTGCCAGCCTTTCAGGGATGCAACCTTCCTGCAGGATCAGTGCATACAGTTCCTGTTTTTTCCCTATTCTTTTTTTTTTCTACATACCCCGTTTCTTTAGATTTTCCAAAATCTAACGGAAGGGAAGTGTCAGGCCGGATGTTAGGAAAAGGTTCTTCACCGAGAGCACTGGCACAGGGACGTGGTCACGGCCCCGAGCCCTTCAGAGTTTGAGAAGCGTTTGGGCAATGCTCTCAGACACACGGTCTGATTTTTGCGTGGTCCTGCGTGGAGCCAGGAGGTGGATCTGATGATCCTTGTGGCTCTCTTCCAGCTCAGGATATTCCGTTATCCTCTGAAAGGTACACTACAAAGGGCAGATCTGAGCACCTCTAGAGCCGATCTGACACCCAGCACCCAACTCAGGGGATGTCTGGAGCTGGCAGGACCGGCCGTTTGGAGCTTGTTAACTCCATCCCTCACACTCCTCCCTGCCATCATTTATGCAGAGCTCCAGTTTCAAAGCCAAACACTTGAAGCAGGACACACAGTACTCCCCTTTTCTTCCTTCGGGTTTTGCTGTAAAACTCCCCCTGTGGCTGCGATGCTATTGTGGCTGCCCTCCCTGGCAGCCCAGAGCCAAGGCTGTGGGGCTCCAGGCATCGAAGGCTGGGGTTCATTTCCCCCTTTCCTTTCCAAAGCCTCTGCAAAACTCCAACACATGAGGCGGGTGGGCTGCTATCAGCATGCTGACAGTGCAGTGGGATCACCTGCTTATTTTGAGGCATTGCCATCTGCCAGCCAGGAACAGGCTGGCAAGGGGTGGATACTGGGGACTACGCTGCAGCTATTCTCCTGCTGCTACAGGAATTTTTAGTCCCGGCACAGACATCCAGCTTACACAGACTGGGCCCGTGGCGAAGGAGGCTGCCCTTTGGCTCGGCCCTTTTCCATAGGAGAGTATCCGATATTCAAGTAGTCTCGCTCTTTCCTTTTATTCCTCTGTAAGAGAAAGCAGAGACATTAAAATCCCAGTCAGAGCTGACGCAGAAGAAAGCCCTGCAGCATCCCAAAGCCAGCAGGGAGCAGTGGGCGTGGGTTTATTTCCACGTGCTCAGAGCAGTATTTTTGTCCCAGTCCGAAGGTGGCAGGGGAAGTGGTCGCGGTGCCTGGTGCGCACCACGGTCTGCCCCTGGATTTCCAACCAAGCTGAACAGGACTCACCTGTTCTTCTTCCAACCGCTTCTGCTCAGCCTCAATGAACTGCTGGACAGCCATGTAAACAAACTTGTACTGTGCCTCCGTCTGCACCATGCCCGAGCGCTGCCTGCGTACCATCTGGATAGTTTTGGGGATGTCGATATCGCAGTCCAAGCCTGCTCGAGGTGAGAGGGGGAGATTTGACGGAGTGGCAATGGGGTTGAAAAATTATTCATGCTTGTGTGGTTTAAGAAATAGGCTCCTAATGGCCCCTGGAGCAGACCCAGAGCTGACCACGGAGAGTGCTGCGATAGCTCTGGAGCTTCAGGTAAGGGTGGCAGCCCTCCCCCCAGAAGGGTTTAGGGGACTCCTTTCCAAAAGGGTTTCTGGAGTTACACAACAATAAGAGAGGGCTGTCCAGGAAACCTTGAAATGCTGGCCCCATTGATGTCAAAAAGAAAACTCTCCCAAAACAATGGGCCATGTGCACACCCACTGGGGGCTGGGGCACAGCTCATCACTGCAGGGATGGAGCAACATTTGTTGGCAAGCACAGAAGCGAGGGACTGGACAGGCTACAAAAGCCTCTCTCATCCCACACGCAGACCAAGCCTGTGTCCTAAACAAGTCAAACCCACTGCTGGGAGATCATGGACCCACTGCTTGCACAAGAGCAGGGTTATCCCATAAGCGGGCAGGGTCAGGCAAACAGTGAAAGCCACGAGGTGTGCACGGGGCCGTACCTTGCCTGTGGATAATATCCACCAGAATGTCTATCACGATGATGGTGCCTGTGCGTCCTATTCCAGCACTGGAGAGAGAAAAGGAAAAAATCACTGCAGGAGGAGTCTTTGCCCTGTTGATCAGCCCGGCTCCCACACTCAGCTGCATGCCTGGTCCATCCCGGATGGATTTGGAATAGCTGCTAGAAAACAAGCCTGGGCAAAAGCTGAGCTTTTCAGGAAACAAGGGTCTAGCAGGCTGCATCGGAACTAGCAATTCCAGATCAGGGCTGCTGTTCCCCACATGAACCCACCACCAGTTTGTGTGATAACTCAGCTGCAGGTAACAAAAGGAAGAGACACATTGCTGTTCCCCATCCCCACGGCGCTGCCCCGCTGGCTCGTACCTGCAGTGCACTATGATCGGCCCCGTGTCAGGAATGCTTCGCTGTGCCCGGTTCACTTGGTCCAGAAAGCTGAGAACCCCTCCCGGCTCGTTGGGCACCCCGTGGTCTGGCCAGCTGAAATACTGATAGTGCTTCACCACCCGGGGACGCTCGTCCTGCGGGGAGCAGAGACCCACCGCCTGGTCAGGACACCCCTCCTTCCTTTCTGGTTAACGAAACCGGGGCAAAACGGCCCAGAACTTCAGCAGTGGGACCACTGGATAAAAATCCCCAGGGTCTCAGCTCCAGCCCTTTCCCACAGCGTGCAGGCAGCAGCAGGGGACTCACCCTGTCCGTGCGCACGATCTCCAGCTCCCGCAGGTAGTAGCCCTGGGCCTCGCGCTCGCTCACGTTGCGCACGCAGATGCACCCGTACTCCTTGGCGCAGCCCTTGTCTGGCCAGTAGCGGAAACATTTGTTCTGCAGCAACACGGGAGAGATGTTCGTTAGTGGGGAGCTGGGGATGGACCCCTGAACGCCTCGCCGAGGATGCTGTTGTGCTCCAAGGGCGAGCAGCCCTGGGGTGAAGGTTTTAAGGAGAACCACACACGCCGAGCATTTCCTCAAGCTGAGCTGGGAAGAGCCAGTCCTAGAAGTGGTGCTTCATGGAATTCCTCTCCCCTGCTTGCAAGAGAGGAGCTATCCCAGCGGGGCTTGAGAGGCAACGTCTTGAGCTCACTTCTGGACTAGGCGGCTGAGAGCACAGCCTGCCCTCGTTCCTAAGCCAAACCGCTGGTCCTGCTCACAGTTAGCACTGCTCTTCACCAGGGAAGGGCCCCTACCAACCCACTCGCCTCGAAGCATGCACAGGGGCCGCCCAAACAAGTCCTACAACTACTTTCCTCCCTCACACAGCCTGTGACACCCTCCCCTGCAAGAGGTCCCCATCATTACAGGCAGGGACCTGCAGCTGTCCAGGCAGGATAACACAGTCAGGTTGACCGCCCCGGATTATTTCGTTACCGATTCCCCTTCACATGTTAACACAAGCCCCTGCTAACCACCCAGCCTGGCTCTGCACCACCCTTTCGGCTCTGAAGGCCTGCCTTTGGGACTACTCCCTGCATCCAGCCTCACAGGCTGGCACGCAACGTAGGTGACATTCAGGCTTGGTGACCGTGCTCACCCTGCCCCGCTCCACTTCCTTCGTTGTCATCACGATGACGTGGCTGTTCTCTTGGTACACCATGGTCCAGAAGTCGTTCACGGTTGTCTGCAGGCAGCCCTGGGTGGCTATGTAGATCTTGCAGTGCTCCGAGTTCCTTCCATCCTCCGGGATGCTCTGAGGAGCAAAGGAGAGGGAGGGGGGAAAAAAAGCCAACGAAACCGGAGTGAGGGATTGAGAATTGTTTAGTGGCAAAGTCAGCACACCTTGCTGGGCAGGATTTCTGAGCTAGATGATTCTCCTCCACTCACTGCCTTCGTGGACAGGAACCGCTCCCACCGTCAGCTTTGACAGAAGCTGATGTCACCAACAAAGCGGTCAGCTCACCACCAGGGCCTGGTACTGAGCTGTAACACACGCTTCTGAGCACGGACTCACACCACCTGGCAGCTGCAAAAGCTGGCTGGGATGAAGCGACCACAAAGGTTTCCCTAAAGCTGGTGTTAAAATGCCAGAGCAGCGCTGCTGGAAATACACCTCTGGGCAGCTCTTAGCTTCCAGCTGACAATTATAATTTGACCTCAGAGATAATGGCCAGCGACAGAGTCTGGGTCAGTCCCCTAGGACCTCCTGAGCAGGTAAGGAAAGGAGGGGATCGAGATCAACTCTTAGATCAGGGCAAGTAAGACATGGTAGAATGGTGAGATCCCTTGGGGACGTGGCAGAAAAACCCCGACCCTGGGGATGCAGATGGCTCCTGACAAGCTGTTCCCTCCAGCTTTACACCATTACTGCATCCCCCCACCAGCAACCCAGCAGTGGGTTGCAGAAAGCCCCCCCGTGCTGCCCTCCCCTCCCCGGGTACCTTGATGTAGTTGGCATTGATGTAGTCTGACCCAGGCACGCTCTCGTCCACGTCTCGGAGCGCCACCCGCGTGGTGTCGACTGAAGGAGAAGAGCCCAGAGTGAGCAGGGAGCGCAGCAGCCTCCCAGGGCACCCGGGGTGGCTCCCACCAGGCTCTTGCCATGAAGTAACGTGGGAGCTACTGCAAAAGAGGGCGCACGATGCTCTCCTAACGACACTCGGCAGCAGCCCACACTGCCTGGTTCACAGCTACGGTGCCAGGCCCGTGATTTGGGTGGGTGTTAGCGGCAGGCGGTGCTGCTGGCTGACCTGAGCTCAAGTTCCCCAGCATCGACTTTGGAGGCTCTGGGTCTGGCTCCGTGTGACTTTTGAGCTACACTTAAGCTCTGAAGCAAGCTGAGACTCACAGCACAAATTGGATAGCGATGCACCGATTTCCCAAGCAAAAGGGGAGGACCAGGTCACAGAGGGGATGGAGAAGGCCACGAGCTACCCAGATCACTCCCACGGGACAGAGCCCACCTCTGTCCAGCTCAGCCACGATCAGAAAGCTCTGCAGGGTTAACTAGCCCCAGAGAAGGCTGCAGTGAGAAAAAACCAAACCAATATTCAGCGTCTCCTTACAGGGAAGGATGTTCTTGTAGCGATTCTTCGCCTTGTTCTCGGGTCGCTGTCCCTCCTTCCTAGGGTAGAGGAGCTTGCACTCCTGTTGCTGCAGCATCTGTGGGGCAAAGCACACAGAACAAACTGTTCTGGGTAGAAAAGGGGCTCGGAGGATCTCAGCTAACTGCTTGGCTTCCCAATACTATGAAGAGCAGAGTGCTGGCAGGAGAGGGCAGGGAGCCAGGATGCAGCCTGCTGGGGGAGCTAACGGGGGGGAGAAGGCACAGACCTCTGCAGGGAACAAAAGGCACACAGCTGGAGGATGAGGAAGGAGAAACTGCCTCAGACATCGAAAAGGCAAGGAAAAAAAGGACCAAGAAGCAACTCAGTTAAGCACAGAAAACAGGGAAAGGAGCAACAGCACCACAAAGAGGTCTTCAGTGCTGGGGAACCACAGCACTGCCATGCAGGGATGATATTCTTCACTCGCAGGCACAAGTGGGACAGAGCACAGCAGCATCCCATACCTCAAACTCTTCCCAGAACCCCTGCTTGGCCTTCTCGCTGTGATCTGCCATTTTGTTCAGCTCCTTCACTCTGTTTTCAATGTTGGCCGCGTTGATGCGTGTGGCATTGAATGGCTGAAAGACAGATGGAGACAGAAGAGAAATCACTTTCAAGAACAGAAAGACAGATCTTGTCCCTTGAAAAATCAGTTCCTGAATCCCAGAGGATTCAGGCAGGAGCTGGGTCCATCCCCAAGACCTTTGTGGCAGTGGTGAGCCTGGACAAGAGGGACAAGTGGCCAGCAGAAGGTGCTGGGGCAGACACATGCACTCACCCAGGAGCTTGCACAAGCTCCAAACCAACAGCTACGTGCTACAGCAACTGTTACCTGCTTCAGATGAACCACAGCTCCAGATTTCTCCACCATGGGGTTCTTCTTATAGTGCTCCACCAGGTCTGTGAGCGTGTCAAACCTCTCTCCTCCTCCCACGTCGTACTTCCCATCTGGCTGCAGGAGGGCGACAGAAGCACGGTGAGACTTGAAGGTGCAGCCCCCAGCTGGGTCACCCACCCGGGGAGGACAGCACATCACCCACCTGGTAGTGGATCATCACGTGGGTGACGTGGGGTTTCCTGTCCCCCGTCTCCATCTTATCCTCATTTGTCAGCACCGACAGCACAAAGTCTCCCGGTTTGCTCTGGCTCTCCCGCACCAGAAAGCTGCCTGGCTTCCCTTTCTCCGTCAGGAGTTTCTCTGCCTCCTTGCCGGTGAGGTGCCCGTGGTACCACCTGGAGAGCAGCGGTGGGGAGGAAGGTCAGCCTGGGAAGGTGCAGAACCTCGCCTCTAGGCACGAACTGCACCAGCTGCTTGGGAAGATGCTCGTGGGACACCACCTCTGTGCTCCTGGTCCGACCGCTCTCCCCCCTGGCATGACACCAGATGGAGTGATTTTAGAAGTGACGTCCCTCTGACATTTTGCAATGTCACATCAGTACCTTGGCCTGAGGCTGGAAGAGGCAGGACTTTGCTCAGCCCTCCAGCCAAACGTGAAATGGCATCAGCGGGTTGAACCACCGCATGATGTACAGTGAGCACTGGGGATCTAGGGATCCATCCTCACCTAGGTCACGTAAGGATTTGCAGCGGAGCAGTAAGAAATGCGATTCTGGCAGTTCTTACTGGAAGGTGGCTAAATTTTCCTTTATTTTTTTTTTTAAATATTGAATAAAAACAGAATTCTTGGAGCCAATAGGCCACACCAAACAGTATCAGACAGCACAGCCAATGCTGACCAGGAGCAAGAGACTTTGATGCAGTTTGGGAACAATTTTTGCATGGGTTTTCCTTGCTGCAGTCAGTGCCAATGCCTCCCAGCTCACCAGGAGGGAGCAGGGGGCTGTGCTCAGCTCCTCTGAGCCTTGCTGTGAGCAGGAGTGAGCTGCTTCACTCTCCTGGTTGCGCACATCTTGTGTGCACGTGCCCCTGGCCTCCTTCTGAGCGCTCCTAATCCTCTCTCTTGCTCTGCTGACACACTTACACCACAGCCCCAGTGACATGTAGGCTACCTTTGAAGATGCTGGCTGCCGGCCTGCCAGCCAAGCTGCCAGGAACTCAGAGAGGCTCCAAAAACTCTTCCAAGGGATGCGATAGCATCAGGCGATGTCTCGGCCACTTTGTCCCGCAGGATGAAGTTTACAGAACGGCAGTCAGCGATTCTGAGCCTTTCAAATCCCCCTCCCAGCCATGCCAAGCCTGGCTGGGAAGACCTTTAAAGAGCAAAATCCCTTCCTGCAGGCTTGAGGTCTGCACGAGGGCAGGACGGAGCAGCGCTGAGGTAGCTCAGTACCGCTTATGGCACTGCTGCTGTTCAGGGCCACGTCTCGGAAATGCTACGATCCTGACGCATCCCGCTATATTCTGACACCACCGTCATTTCTTATATTTAGAGGGCTTGGAGCCTTTTCCCTCTCCTCTCCCCGGTGCTGCTGGATGTGTGGTCTGGAGCACAGACCTTTCTGGAGCTCCTTTGCCAAGCCAGCCTCTTCTTGGCGGCAGAGCAGGGGGAAACCCAGCCGAAGGGGCTTTCCACTTCTCCGCAGCTTCTGCTAATGCGAGCGGCTGCCCGGCCGCTGCCCACCGGGATTTGGGACTAGTGGCAAAACCCCATGAGCTGGAGGGGATTCCCAGTGACCCAGCTCTCGTCAGAGAGCATAGCTTACCTCTCCGAGGTGGGGTCCTGGCAGTTCAGGGGGTATTTCAGCTCGATGACGTTGCTGTTCTTCTCCCGCAGCAGCCCCTGCTGCTCGGTGTAGTACTGCACCAGCTCCGCAAGGGTGGCAAACTTCTCCCCTCCGTACAGGTCATAGTAATCCCCCGTGTTCTGGATCTTAATGTGCGTCACCTCGTCGTTCCTCCTGAGGAAGGGAGGCAAACAAGTCTGTAAGGAGGGCAGAATGGAAACCAGGAGAAATGCCTGGCTTCCAGCTGCACCACGCACTCCCTGCTCACGGCTGCTACAGGTACGGGAGCACCTCGGCCTCATATTCAGCCAAGGTTTTCAGTCAAGGATGGACTCAGCACCTCCGAAACTCCCAGCCTGATCTGCTTCCCAGCCAGCCTGTAGAGAAGAGGTGAAAAATTCATTCTCTGCCTTCCCCTCCGCTTCCTGCACCACTTATTCTCTTGGCCAGATGAGGCTGCCACCTCGCTCTGATTACGACAAACCATATTCCACATAAGGGAGCACTTGCTGTCATCTAATTAGCTCTAAAGAAAATAAAAGGCAGAAAAAAGAAATCACCCATGCTTGGCCTGGTATTCACAAACCCTACAAGCTACAGAAAGGGTTAATGTTTCCTCTCTCCAGTGATGCCCCTCAGGGAATATGGGGAGGTCTGGGGGGTGCCTTTATCAGCCTCCCCCAGCGGAGCCCAGCCTCCCCCCCTCAGAAGGCCACCCCAACCTTCCCGAGAAGCAGGGTAATTGCATTTTAAATGCAATCAGCAGCAGCCCCCCCCAGCCCAGCAGCCAGAGCTGGAAGCCCGTGGCTTGATGGACGAGCCGGGTCAGGGAGATTTGTAAATCTGGGCAAATTTCTCATTTTCTTTACTGTGCCGAGCTGCTCCCAGCCTCTCTCAATTTGTTGCCAAAGCAACCACGACGGCGAGATGCAGGAGACCCGAGGTGGTGTGAGCAGCCTATTAGGTCGGCCAGAAAAGCCATTTCATGAAGTGTGAAATTAGAAATGCTACGGTGGTCTGTGCACAAGGTTAAATCGAAGAACGAGCTCCCAGTTGTGGTACCGCTCCCCGTTTTTGCAGCAGGGTACAGCCCCACGCAGGACAGGCAGCGCAGCAGCAGCCCAGGTTTCTGGACGCTAGCCCCAGCTCCACAAAACCACCTCCTGCTCCGTTTCCTCGGTCTGCAGGCACCATCCAGCTCGGAGCCCGGACCACTTGATTTCAGAGGGAGGTTTGGTCCTCGGGTAAGGTGAGGAACGACCTTGCCCTCGATACCTCCTCTTGAATACCACCTTGATCCCTGCAAAGCGAGAGCCCACGCTGAGAGGGCTTTGCAATTAGCTCCCTCTCCCAAAAGGCCAGGCAGCAGAGGACAACAGGCCCAGCGAGCCATGGGTCTGCAGGATGGTGGGACGGCTGGTGAAGGGCACACTTGTGAAGGTACAGCAGCCCTGACAGTGACGAGAAGGTCAGCGCATCCCTGGGATGTACTCATGTCACCCAGAGCTGCGGCTGCCTTTAGGTTCCTCCTGCCAGGGATTCTGCAACTTCCACCTGCCTTGAGGATTTTAATAGCCACCACTTTCCCCTTTTGAGGGGCTTATTTGTTGTGGGGCCAAGCAGATTAAACTCTGACTGTCCACTGAGATGTCTTAGAGCAAACTTACCAGTCTGCAGCAGACGAGACAAGAAGAGGCCAAGGTGGAGCTGGGCAATGGGGTCTCTGTGTGCAGAGCCTCCCAGAGCCCACAGAAGCGCTGGCAGCCCCTTGTGCCATCTTCCGGGCCTGCCTTTTGCAGAGACATGGCCTCAGGCCAGCAGCACTCCAGCCACGTTCGAGGCACAGTGTCACAAGGTCCCTCCCGAAACGCTGCCCTGACAGATGGCCTCAACCCCATGTGCTCCGTCCCAGCTGCTAGAGAGGACCTCGTCAGCATGCAACCCCTAATTGCACTTTGTGCTCACACAGCTCTTCTTGGATGCTTCGTTTGGCTCGGGTTGGGCATCGAGGTGATTTCCAATTAGCACCAACCCAGGGGAAATGACCAGCCGAGTGTGAGCACAAACCGCCTCCACAGCGCTACCATCACCCCGTAGCAGCCGCGGGGCAAACCCAGCAAGGGGCTGACGAACGGGGCCTGAGCTGTGAAAAATCGGCATCTGGGTCTCGAAAAGGCACTCCACCCCTGGTGGCAAAGCTTTGGAGACAGGCCCAAGCCACGTGCAGGACAGGAAGCACCATGTGAGACATGGTTATCTCGTCCTGGCCCATCTGCTGAGCTCGGCCCCGAGCTCGGCCTACCACCTCGCTTCCAGCTGCTGCACCGTCGTAGGCTCCAAAGCTTGGCAGCGTTTGCATCTAGGGCACAAGCAGAGCTTACCAGATGGAAACGAGAACTGGCAGTGAAATTCAGAGGCCGCAGGAGGAGCTGGCACATGGCTTCGGCCAGCAGCGGGGCCTGGACGAAGCTGTGCTTGTGCCTCTTGGCCTGAGGCTCCACAGTTCCCCGTGTCCCAGCCCCATCGCAGACCTACAAAGGCTCGGTTCACAGAGCCACCCCCACAGCCTTCGAGCATTTGGGGGATGAAAAGCAGGGAAATAATCAGGGTCATTCATCCCATGAGCCCCCAAGGTCAGGCTAAGCACAAAGGGCATTCATCGACTCCCCTCTCCCCCCTTTTCTTCTCGTAGACCTCACGTCACCTCTGCAGCGCCAAACGGGGCAGCACTGAGCTCCACACCAGCAGCATCCACGATGCTGTGCCCTCAGTGTGCTGGCTGGTGAAAGCAAGCACAAAAAGACACCCGAGCACCCGGCTGCCTTGTGCCGGAGGGCTCGGCTGCTCCAAACAGCTTCGTACAAGGATGCAGCGCTGTTTGGTCACAGCCACCAGCATCTTGGGCAGCTTCAGAGGCAAGCAAGAGCTGCCTCTGTCCTCAGCGAAGCTTCTGTATGCTATCAGAGTGGATTGCCATCCTCTCCAGGCTTTCAGCAGAGAGCCGTGTTAGTGCTAGAGGAGCAGGGAATTGAGCAGTTGCATCTTCACCTTTGCTATGCAAAAGGCAATCTGTGACCCAGAGAGGAGCTCGTGCATAATCTCCCAGCAAGTTATAGAAAAACTAGAAGCTGAGATTCCCCTGCCAGTCCCACACAGCCCACAAGATGATCATCCTTGCTTCAGCATCTTCCTGCAGCCTTGCTTCACCCCTCTGGCAGGCCCTCAGCACAAGAAATGTGTGCCACCTCCACCCCAGCTCTACTCTATGCCATCTTCAATGCGGGAACTCAAGTGCCTGTTAGTATTCAGGAGCGAGTTGGCACCACATGCGGGATAATTTGGAAAAAATAATTCACTGCCACTCAACGCTATGAGCTCTAAAATGAAAACTGTTTCCCAAACCCATCCAATGTGCAATTTAAATACAAAATGAGAACATTTGTTGAATTGCTGCCTTTAGTTTACAATAAGCAGTGGAGTGGTTATTCCTGTCACAGTGCAAATAAGACCAGTTTTTCACAAACAGCACAACTCCTCCCTAGATATGCAGGAGTTTCCTGATCCAAAATATTCCAACTTGTGAATCTGAGTCTAACGTTTTCAGCCCACACTGCACTGACCACCAGCGCAGATGCACTCTGCTCTTCTTTACAATAAAGTACAGTCAATAAAAAAAAAAGGACTTGCAAAAACAAAAACAAACCAACCCTACCAAACAGATCCTTTTTGTCACTGGAGGCAGAACCACCTCAAACGTCAGAAATACATTTCTCTGCATCCCAAAGAGTCTTTTTCAGTCATGTGCTTTTCCTGCCTGCGTCAGACAGAGAAAACCTAGAGCTTCACAGCACACATGTATGACCCCTCTGACAAGATGCAAAAAGCAACCCAAAAAAAGCCCAAACTGAACTATCTGCTTCCAGGTAAATTCAAGCCACTCCAAGACAAAGTCTCAATGTAGCTGTCAGAGGAGAAGATGCTTTCTTAAGACAAGAGAGGCCTTGTGATGAAAGCACTCAGCTAAGACGCAATGATCTGGTGCTGTCGAGTACCTCCTGAGCAAGGACTTTCAAAGCGAGTTAGGATCCATCACGTCTTTCCCAGCTGTAACATAAAGACCAGCGCTTCCTTTCACTGGCTGGCCTAGCCTGGAAAAAGCAGAATCGGTCCTATCGCTCACTAAATATTTGTACAGCCTTACAGGGCCTTAATCGGGTTGGTCGGTGCTGTTAGGATGAGACATAAGGACAAGTGTTTTAGAAGAGAGCCTCTTGCAAGCCTCCTTCCATTTTTCTCCAGACCCAGCCTTCTTCCTGTGCTGCATCTGGATTGTCTGCAGGCAGCGACTCAACCAAGCAATGCACCTGTGGTATTGATTTAGTCCTTTTTGTGGAGTACATATTCAATACGACAAAAAATCTTCCTTGATTGCATGTCTTAACCTGTACCCACAGTGCGTTTGTACATGCCTTTGAGAAGAAAAAAAAAAAAAGAAAGAAAAAAGAAAAAAAAAAACCAAAACCCAGTCAATTTAAATGTCAGAATGCTCAATGGAAGTGTTAATAGGGAAGCTGCTCTGGGAGAGCACAGCTCTAACAAGATTTTGTTACCAGAAGCACTTTGCACTGCATCCCATGAGCAAGGATGAGAACTGTTCCCATAAAACACAACCCAGTGACCAAGTGAGCAGTGTCTCCTCTAGACGGTTCCTAAATGTCCTGGCATCCTCATCACTGTTGTGGCCACGGGCCAAGCACCACTCAGGCAAAATTTCAGGACGTCTTTTCCTTTTGTTCGAGTTCCTTACCCAGCCCTGGCCAGGTCTGTAAGAAGCTGCTCACTTTCTGCAGGAGCAGTTTAAATATTTGGGCTTCTGCAAACATGCCCTGGCAGATCCAGGCGTGTGCTGCAGTGCTGGAGACATGGGGCATTCCCTGTGTGGCCTCCCCCATTTCTCCTCCAATGGCCCCCACTTTCAAAATCAGGAAAAAAAATCACAAAAATCAGGATACAAATTCAGAGGCCCAGCTCCAGCGCAGGCTCAGGATCTCAGGCTTTCCTGGCATTGCTGCCCACATCCTCACTCAGCACAGGTTTTGTGAGCCACGAAGGGAAAGCACGAAGCGTTGGGGTGCTGGCAACCTCTGCAGGAGCCAACCCCTGCCGTGAGGAGCATCCCCCCCAGCCAGCGACGCGGTGATACAGAGCTGTCTGATTTTCTGGGCTGAGGCAGCATCAAAATACCTCCAGAGAGCAGTGCTGCAGTGGCTGCAGGGAACAAAACGAGACAGCTTGCATGTAGGCACAGTGCTTATTACTGCTGCCGTACTCAGAATGACTTCTCCATCATCTCCACCTCCAGCCCAAGCTGCCAGAGCACTTCCCTCCCTATTGATGTGCTCCACATGTTTGCAAGGAAAAAAAAAAAAAAAAAAAACAAAGCCTTGGGAGCACCAGCTGCTGTAATGGAAAAGGCTGAAAGGGTACAAAGGGGTAAAGAAAGGAAGGAGAATGAGACACAGAACTTCACGGAAACCTCCTCGCAACTTCTGCAATGTTATTCCCTAGCTCCTCTTCGGGGACGTGTATCTGGATACGCACCAGCACGCGGGTCAGCTGGTGGGTGGTCTGGTCAGCCAACACTCCAGCGCCTGCTTTCTTTGCAGCCCACGTCCTCTCTAATTAAGCTGCCTTTCCCCTCACTGCCTCTCAGAAACCCTTGAAGAAGCTGGAAGGAGGGCGAGAGAAGAGGAAGAGGTTTTGCTTGCTCTCCTAAAAGCACTCTCACCCACCAACGCTTTATTTTGGATGCCGTTTCAAAGGTATTTGTATTGTTCCTTGGTAAACCTTTCATTTTTTGAAAAGAATATATATATAGCCATGTTCAGATGCAATTCTAGGTGAGAATAACACCACGTTGTCCCATCTGTCTGTGTGCAGGGAAGGGGTCTTCAGCTTTCTGAGCTCAACAAACCTACTTGCTGTGTACTCTATCAGATGCTTTTAGGAATTAGAGCTGCAACACCTACGCACATGTCTTGGGACCATCAATTTCAGTGAGACAAGAGCATGTTGCTCAGATGAGTTATAAGCAAAATCACTCTCCCTAACCAGGACTGTGGGACAACCCTTGCCTCAAGTGTCAGGACAGAGAGATGGCACGAGCCAGGGAGGGGTTTACTTGTAGGTAAAAGCAGTCGATGAAAATAAATTCTTTCCTCGTCTTCAATTCACGATGTCGCTAAGCTTTGTGTCACGTTTCACGTGCCTTCCTGGAAACACGGTACGTGTCACGGCTTTGGTTTACCGAGAACTGTGAGAATCGGTCAGACTTTCCACCGGGGTACAGCGTGAGTGGGTTGGGGCGCTACGGTTCGGTGGCACGGCGTTAGGGCACGCCGTGCTGCTCTGCCCCGTGCTATTCGCGATTGAAGGGCATTAGCTCTGCAGATTTTACGATCAAAATGACACTGTCATTAAATATGTACTGCAACACAAGGATCACCCGGTGGTAGGAAGTGGTCCAGCCCTCCCCCCCCTCCAGTAACCTGCTGCAGAGAGGGGTTAAAAGAGATAAAAGCACCAATAAAACTGCTCTGGGGCTCCCCGGGGGAGGCAGCGGGCTGGGACAGGGGGGAAGGTGACAAACCACAGCAGCAGCAAGGCGCGTGGTCTTCGCCTGAGTCACGGGACGGAGCTCAGGGACAGAAACTCCGCCAAGCCGTAGCGTGACTCCCCGGCAGAAGGCCCCGGCGCAGTAACGCAGGCACGGGCACGACTCTCCCAGCAGAGCAATTTACTCTGCTAATTTGGGGTAATTAGGCTGCTGGTTGGGTATCTTGCCACATCACGACACTGCTGCACAGGGCAAAACCTGCGTCTGCTTGCACATCGCCCGGCTGAGCGGGCGCTGTCAGGACTCACTTTATGGCCAGGCATCACCCTGACTCATAAAATTACAAGAGAAGAGCTCACGTGAAGCCAACCCCCTGCTTCACACGTATTCCCTCGCTGCCCCTGCTGGCTCGAGGCAGCTCTCCGTGACCGAGTTTATTTCCCATACTAATTACGCAGTTTCCTGTCTCTCTCATTAGCTCTCAGCCGCCTCTGATTGCAAGCTCGGGGGCGAGCCAGCGGGGTCGGATCCCACCCCTGGCAGCAGACCACAATAGCTGGGCTGGGTCCTTCCCGCTGTGATGCTCCGTACCCCGATGGCCAGAGAGGAGAGAAGTGGCTGGGTGCGTTCCCCTGACTTAAAAAATAAAAAAAAAAGGCAGCATGGAAAAAATAAGGCAGCTGCAAACTCGCACCAAGCTAAGAAATAACTGCACCGAGCAGACAGGGCAGGTTCTAGTCCAGAGATGACTGCGAGGGGGAAATAAACTTGAAGAGGGGGAAATAACTTGAAGGGGAAAGAAATAAAAGAAAGAAATGCTCCGTCCCTTTTGTCATTTGCACAGCCTCTGCACACAGCGTGGTAGAAGGATGCATAAACTCACTGCAGTTTGCTAAACAAAACGAGGGTTGTTTAAATTAAACAGAAGCCACCAAAAAAAAGAGATACAAGTGCCTGGAGGAACCTCTGCAGAGCTATTTGCCTGCGAGGCCCCAGCTGGATGGAAAGAGCTCAGGCCACAACCTCCTCCTCCCGTCTCGGGGACTTGCTGGGTCAGTGCTGCTCTTTGCCTTCAGTCCCCCCCGCCAGCTCTACCTGCTCATCGCCTGCACAAAGGCCACCAGCAGAGCTGCAGCTCTCCTTTGGCAAGAGCCTTGCTCCCACGGGACATCTGAGCACTTCCAAGGCGACGTGCACAGCCCTGGGAACACCGCACCGTGCGGTCCTGCTCCCTTACGGGGGCCTGCACGGGAACCCCCTTGGGGACAGAAATCAGCTCTCTCCCAACGGCAGCTATGCGAAGCTCCCCTGAAGTTGGAGCGAGATGATTCATTCCTGCTGGGACCGAAGATGCTCTCCTCAAAAATTTCAGCACGTTACCTTCCCTCCTCCGGCACCGATGGCCCCAAAAGCACATGCCACAACCGGCACCGTGGAGAGGCCCCCTCCAAGCTGTGCCTCCCCCTGTATGCACACTCGTGGAGCATGCAGGAAGCTCCCGAAGCCCCTTCCTCCCACCTTCATCTGCTGCCGGCTGCTTACCTGACGGAGAGGGTGAAATCTCCGGGGTTGCTCTTGCTGGGCCGAGCCAGAAAGCTGCCATGGACGCCCCTGGTCAGGAGCAGCTTCTCTGCCTCGATGCCGCTGATGTTGGGATGAAACCACCTGCAAAGCGACAACGTGACATGAGATACGTGAGTATCTGCCCGCGGGGCAGATGCCATCCTCCTGCCCGCGGGGCTGGCACCGTCCCTCCACCCACCAGAGCCCAGTGGCAGCTGCCCCCCACTCATGCGTCAGAGTGCAGAAAACCTCAGATATCTACTAGGAGAGACCTCTTTGCTCTGCCCTCCTCTTCCTCAGAGCGGGAGCCCCGCAAGCTTTCTGCAGCACCCCGCGATAGGAAGCCACCAGATGGTTTTGATTTTTTGGGTCCAGATCTGATCCCAGCTGGCCGCGTCCCACCCAGGCTCGAATCAATTTGCTGGCAGATGGACTGACCCCAAGAAAAGTCCTGCATCTCCCCGAGGGCACTCGCATTTCTTTAAGGGCTGCTGGGTGTGTTTTACAGCAGAGGATCTGCAAAAAAAAGCTTCACCATCAAGAGCGCTGAGCCTCTCAGTCTCCCAAGGCAAGAACCCAAGCCTCCGCCCTTCGGTGTCCCCACTAAAATCCTCTTACAAAGAGGGGATGCCCTAGCTGGGGAGAAGAAAGGGGCTCCACTGAGACCCCATCAAGACAGAAAGCCGTGCTCTGGACCGCAACACGAGGCAGGGACGAGTCCTGACGCTACAAGAGGGATTTTAATTGCTGGAGCAAACCCAGCGAGTTGGTTGCAGCATCTCATCCAAGGCAGCTTTGCCTCTTCAGCTCAAGATGAAGCAGCTGCTCCTCAACCACTAAATATCTGTAGTTCAGGCTGTGGTGACGCAGTCACCTTTCCCATGAGCACAGAGAAAAAATGACCCAAACCGTGCAGCCGCTGTGCCAAAAAAGCACAATTCTCTGCAAGGGACCCGTGCACAGCCCAGGGAAGCAGGGTTTTTGCATGGGGCTGGAAAGCATTAGTGTACGTACGTAATGGGATGTCCTAGGAAAGGAAAGAGGCAGCTGACCCGCAGGGAAAAGATGTTTCATTATATTGCACGCTGCTTGAATGCAATCTTTGTGTTTTCAGTGTCATCAAACCATCTACTGACCTCACTTGTGATGCTATCACCCTCGATCGAGTTCTCTTGATGGAATCACATGAACTGGTGTTTCCCCAAGGCTTTAATGCGTGATAAATATGCATAGCGGGTTAATGATTTCCCATGTGGCACCAGCTTCGTGGCTCGATTTTTCAGAAACCACCGAAAATCCACTTTCTAAATGCCAGGCTCTTTTGAGTAATCTCACGAATCTCACACAAGGGCTGATAGCCACTCAACTCTGAAACTCTCTCCCGCTTCAGCTCATGCACCGGCAGCCATTTCTGCGTGGCACCGCTGCGATATTTCTCCTGAGCAAAGAGGAGGAGATGAGCCCCAGCTGACGCTGCTACGGCAGCGGAGCTTTCTGAGCCCTTCTGGGCAGCACCAGCTGCAGGAGAATAAGCTGCAGTCACTCTCGACTCTCATCAGAGCACAGGACGAGATCGTACGAGTTCCTGCACAGGCGGACAGGTCTGCGGCACCACCTCTCAACCCAGCGGCTCGAAACCGCTGCGCTGAATTTTCCAAGCAAAGCGAAACGTGGCCCTCGAGAGAAGCATCTCTGGAAATAGTGAGTAAGCCAGCTTCTTGTATACAGCTGTCCCGGGGCTCGGAGCAGCTGACACGCCGTCCCCACAACGGGTTTGTGAGTTTATCTCGATTGCTGCAGGGAAATGCGCAGCCAAGCATCTTGCCGAGCGCCTGCCTTGGGAAATACACCCCAAGACTGGATCTACAAACATAAGCACACTCATTAGAGTGTGTTTGTCTCCGAGATACACAGAGAAAAGGTCAAGAAATGTCACGGTCTCCTCCACAATTTGGGATTTCCTCCCTCACACCACAACCCAAACAGTTTTGATTAAAGATCCTTGAGTTCTGGAGGAAGGCGGCGCCGTTCGGAAAGGGCCACGCAAACAGATGGCAAACAGGGATCCCGGCGCTTCCGAGCCTCGTGTTCCCGACATCACCAGCGACACCCTTTTATAAACCCACCCTGCACAGGGCCAGCACTTAACCGCTCTGCAAAAACTGCTGCTGGCACAGGAACGGAGCCTCTAATGGAGCTCGGGGACACGGCGGAGTTGCCGAAGGCAATGCAGAACGGCAAAAATAACAGCGCAGCATGGCAGGAAAAAGCCAAGACAACATCTTGGGTAAAGCCGTAGGAGGAGAGCCCTGGCAGGCACGTACCGGCAGCCGCAAGCATGCACTAGGGCTGAAAATATCTCCGTTGGTGTGACAGCAGAGTGCTGGAGGGGTGCTCAGCGCTCAAGGGTTGCCACCAAGGGAACCACGCACACCTACACACACCGTCCCCATCCCCGTATCACTCACGGATCCCACCGAGGGCACCAGGACCTCGTGTTCGTCTCTCCAGACAGAAGGATGGGTGTTTGGGGAGGAAGAAAAGTCACCCACAACCTTCTTCCTTCCCCATCACGGCAGCTCGGACTAGAACTACAAAATCGACTCGTTCAGCGTCTTTTTCTCAGTGAAATACGGCAGGGGAATAGCAGGGGACTCGCAGACCCCCTGCGCACACCGAGGGGCAGGACAGCACTGCCCAACGAGAGCCTTTGGGGTCAGATTTGGGGGCCTGTCGGCTTTGATGTGCTCTGGGTGCCACCGAACAGAAACCTAAATGCTAAACGCCTTTTCTCTTAATCACTCCCACTGCTTGGACAGGAACCAAAGCATACAAGCACACACAGGCCGCTTGTTATTTAGCTCGCAAGAAGCACAAACAATGAGCTGGGGAGAAAATCTGCGCAGCCCTCGCAAGCAGGAGAAGGCAGACAGGCAGCTTCCAAATCCCAAAGCAAAACGGAAAGGAGGAGGAACAAAAAACTGGGGGGGAAAAAAAAAAATCTCTGTAAACATAGGTTTGTACCTCTCCCCTGGCTCTGCAGAAGAAAGAAAACCTGGGGAAAGGGATGGTTTCAAACTCAGGGTCATCTCTGCTTGGGAATCCCAGCTCTGAAAGCCATCACTTTCTCCCTGGAGGCTTTTCTGCCCAGATTACATGGAAATTAGCAAAAACCACGAGGTTTGCCCCAGTGCAAATCCTCGCCCCTGCTGCAGCTACAGATGACTTAAATCCACCTCTCCCCCTCCCAGGATCTTCTGGCACACCTATTCCCAGCTGTCAGCCCTGCTCCTGTAAACAGCGGATTAAAAACCGAGGGCAAGACCAGCTAAAACAGGATTTGAGGCTCTTTGCCTTGCAAAGGCTGCTGCGTCCTGCACTCCCTGCACACCAGGAGCTCAGCAGCTCTCTGCTCTTCATCCTAGGAGGGGTGTCACAAGTGCCACCAGATAGCCTGAGGCGCTCTCATCAGCACAGCTCCTTTCACTCCTGACCCGGAGCAAGCTGTGCTCGCAGCACAAAGCATCTTTACAGCTGTTTTTCATGATGTTTTTTTACCAAAGGACATTTGTTGGTAAGCAAAACCAAGTCCCAGTGCAGCAGGGGAGAAGAAAGTACCAACCCACAAGCCCCTCAAGGAGGGAGGGCACCAAAACCTGCAGACAGCCCCCCCCCCCGAAAGCCCCCGCTGCACAGAGCAAGCACTGGGCTTTCAGTCCGACCTCTTGTATTTATAGGCAGAGCTGCAATATTTTTGGGAAGGAAAGCCAACAAAGAGGATCCAAACCAGATCCCCAGCTGCCTAGGAGAGCAAAAGGTTTATTATTAATACCAATGTCAGCTAATGACAGGCGTTATCGTGCAGTTGGGTACCGGCAGCCGTTCGCTTGTGAGCCGTTTTGTGGAGCTGAGTCACGCCGAGAGAATTGCTTTAAATAAAAACGGGGATCTCACAACTTTTCATGCCTCCCGCTACAAGTCAACATGCCCACTGCCCACTTCAGGCAGCGCTGCCTTCTAGCAGAGGAATGAATTTCCCTTCCATCCCCCAAGCCGTCTAGAATAAAATTAGAATTAAAAATATAGATATATCAAGTGCCTGTCAGGAACCAAAGCTACATAAAAAAATGTATTAAAATAAAGACAGAAAGCAGGCTTGCACACAGCATTAGGTGCCCAGGACTGCCTGCAGGGACATCGCCCAGGCTGCCCGGGGGCTGGGATTCAGATGGGAATTGCCAGCGCGTGGTGGGAGCTCAGACATCAGCCCGGGCTGCCTAACAGCAGGCCACACGGCGCGTTCGGAAGCAGAAAGCACGTTCTGATAACCACGAGCATGCTAGCAAAGCCCACATGAAAAGCCCGGCGTGAGTACGGGCGCCGCAGGGGTGCCGGTCACTGGTGGGACGTGCTCGGAGCATCCCTCCCCTGCTGGGAACCCCCAGAGCACAGCTCCAGCTCGTAACGGCTGCCCAGCACCCCCAAAGCGCTCCCATTTCAGACCAACACGAGCAAGCGTAGGCTCAGGACAGCTTCTTCAGCTGGGGTTTATCCCCAGAACAAGAGGGCAAGCCCTCGATGGGTGACTGCCCCCACCCAGGCATTACTTATTGTAAATCAACACCAACTGATGCGACGGCACCGAGGTGAGGGGCACAGCAGTCCCTGGGGTGGGAGCAGGGCTTCAGCAGAGGCTGTGGAGAAGGAAACCTTCCTGCGCATTAAAATTCCCCCGTAATTTCTCTTTCATTATTGACGAGTTCCATGCAGCGTTACTCACTTCCTCCCGACCACATACATCATGCTTTTTCTGCTGCGAGCGCATCCTGGTGCCTCTGCCTCGGGATAAAGCGGAACAGATAGTTGACAACGCTGTCAGGCCCTCAGAAATGTACAAAATGAGGCATTTTCAAAAGCCTTGCCGGGAACCCCTGTATTCTAAACACATTCTTTGCTAGGCTTGGAGAGGATCAAAGCAAACGTGGCTCAAGAGACGCCGCCTACGCGCTGCGTGCGGTTAGCACCCTGTGGCTGAACGCAACGGGGACCCGGCCGGCCGAGGGGTTGGCAGAGGGGGACGAGGGGACCAAAGCCCTCAGGTTGCCCCCCAGCAGCTGCTGGTGGCCCTGTTCCCCAGGCCAGCAGAGGAACAGGGAGGCGGGTTGGGGAGAGCTGGCGTAACTGAGGGCATCGACTCCGCTGCCTATTTAGCAGCTAGGAAGGAAACTTCAGAGCTGCTTAAAGGATCCCAGTGCTGATTTTCTGCTTAAAGGGAGTAGAAAGAGCCGTCGGTTTCTGTTTGTGCGCAGCTGAGGTGCTCCCTTCGGTGCCAAACACGAAGGGGACGCGCAGCGCAAGCTCTCAACACGCGGTTTAAGCAGTAGAGAAACTGAGACAGGCACAGAAGTAATTCACTCTCTGCAAGGTTTTTAATCCTTGCAATGGTCCTAAGGGGTGCAAACGTCTGGGCAGAGCGAATGGTGCTGTCCTGTGCCTGCAAGAGCCCTGCGGAGGGCGAGGAACTTCCCTGGCTTGGAGAACCAAGCAATAACTCTTTTTTTTAGGGAGATCTGCAGAGGCTTGCCCCAGGCCCTGCTGTCTCTGGGAGCGGCGAGGCTCAGCACAGCAGTTTGCTCTCTACGGCTTTGCAGCTCCCCAAAGAGCAGCAGAAATTCGCTTGGCTTTGGGGAGCTCACGGATTACCCGAGGTCAAGCAGGGCTGCTCCTTCACCAGCTGGACAAGGAGGCTTGTAGGGTGAGAAACGGCCAGCAGACCTCATGCTGCCAGCAGGTTTTTGGTTTACAGAGCCCCCAGGTTGCAAGAGGAGGAGCAGGCCACCTAGAAACCACCTGGGATCCATGCAAAATGGAAAGGATTGAGGGCATCAGCAGTACTGACTTCCAGCATCAAGGCAGTGGGATCTGAGTTTGGGACCGATGTGCAAAACCCACAGCAAAGCCAAGACTTCACTCGCATAGACGATGCTCATGGTCACCTTGCCCAAGTTTTTCTCTGGATCCACCAGGGCTGGAAGTTTCCTCTGCCTGAAATACAGACATCCCAATACTTGCTTGACAGACAGGGACTCATTCAGCAGCAGCTCCAGCACCACAGGGTGATGCTGACGCTGGCTCCCCTGCGAGGAGTCACCGAGTGAGATGCTAAAGTATTGACCATGGGCAAAAACCTACAGCAAGGTGACGTGGCACATCCCAGATGTCTGGAAAAAAATTAAAAAATAAAAATAAAAATGACAGCCCTTCCTAAAGAGATGAAAACAAGCAGCTCCACGTTAGCTGGGAGAGGTCGTACTCGTCCTGCTCCATTATGGCTCAATTTAGTGAGGCGTGCGGTACTGATGCTGCTGTTTCCCTGATGTTTCCGTACCGAATTATTAGCGTTCACGTCTTCATTGAAAGCTGCTCTCCACGGGCACGCCTGCATACAAAGCATCTCGCAAACCCAGCAGCGCCGCAGCAGCCTCCTTTGTTGTCTCCGGCCTGGTTCAATTCAAACCCCATCAGGAGCCTCGTTACACCGAGCGGAGCCCCAGGGGAGCGTGCTAAATAAATACACCCCGCACGCATCCCCTCGCTTCCACGTACAGGTAAATATTTTCGTTTTCCTAAAGCAATTAGCATCGTGACAGCTAATCACGCCACCGCGCAACACCTGAAATCCCCCCAAGACTTCTGGGAACAGCTTTAAAACCACCCCCAAAAATTCTCGTTGCGTTTCCAAATCGGCGCATCCGTTTCCGAAGCAGGTGCACGAGGGTCTTGCGTTCTCCGGGGTGCAGCAGCAGCAAGCTGCTTGCTGCCTTCCCCGTGTCTTTTCCAGAGCATTTCCTAATGGATCCCAGGCTCAGGTAAGAATAATTTCTCCGAGGGGGTATAACACTCAATTTTCACCAATTTTCACTAGAATCTAGATGCCTAACATCCCTTGAGCTCATTGGAGTCCAACTTGTGTGCAAACCAAATTCTCAGCACCAGCTGAAAGCAAACCGTGTATTTGTGCAGCAGGTCCAGCACGCCTCTCCAAGCAGCACGGATTACCCCAATGTTTAAAGACTTAAGGCTGGCTTAAGCATCTTTTTTTTTTTTAAATTTCTTTCTGTTCAATTTCAAGGCATATGGTTAGTGAGAGTGTGTGAACGGAGGGACTTCCCCAGAGAAAACAGCAGCAGAACAACGCAGACACGGTGTCGGAGAGGAGGGACTGGCAGCGGTGGGCACGGCCAGCTTGGCACCGTGAGGATGCTAATTAGCCTAACCACCTTCATTACGTGGCTCGGGTCACAGGAGGTCTCGCCCTGCTCCAAAGCAGCAGGAGAGCCAGGGAAATGACCCCAAAGCCCTAGTTTTGGGCACCACAGCCCCAGTGAAGCTGCTGGTGCTGGTTTCAACGGCCCTGAAGAACAAGCAGCCAGGCTGCCCTTCCCCTCCTAGCACCTTTGGGTGGCTTCTCCAGCCAGTGACCGTGTCAGGACTCAACACCGAGGCACAAGCAGCTTCCCCAATGCACTCAGCAGCCTCTAGACGGGGCTGGACCCTCTTGAGAGCACCTCCAGCCCCGCTGCAGGATGCCCCACGGGGCAGGGCACGCCCCTGGCCTGCAGCGATGCAAACCCCAGGCGCATCCCTGCCTGCTCCGAGCTGATCTCCACGAAAAAGCAAAGCTCTTCCACGGCACGCTCAGAGGGTTTTTAACTCGACCCCACGCGTTTCGGCTGGAAACTCAAACGGCACAGCCAGGAACAGTTTCCACACGCAGCTCCTCAGAGCTTTGCCACGAACATCACCTGCAAGGCAGCGCACCAGGCACAGCGCCTTCAGGCACAGGGACTGGGTTTAGCTGGAGAGTCGCGGCACCTTGGCACGGGACCAGCTTCAGGAATTTGTCGTGCAATCCACTTTCAGTCCTGGGTATCTGCACGAGGGCACCTGGGCACAGATCGCAGCTGCTCCCTGGTTGTCCTGGTTGCAGGAGAGCGCACGTGCAAAGCCCAGACCCAGCAGCAGGAGCAGGCACGAGCTCTCTCCTCCGGCCCTCGCGGAGGTGTAGCAGCAGGCGGCTCCCTCCTGGCAGCGAGCTGGTGCAGACAGGTTGATTTACCGGCTCCGGAAACCCAGCTGGCATTCACTGTTAATTAATATAAATTCACATCTGTCCCATCTCCGTGACACACGCAGGAGTCTGCGCTCATCTTCTCCCTCTGATTCAGCCCCTTTATCTACATTATTCCAGTCCCTGCTTGCCACTGGCACATCTTCCTCTTCTGATGCGCTGTCCCATTCTTCCTCCTTCCGATCCATCCACCCCACCTCCTAAAAGCAGCAACACGCTCACCATCTGCAACAGTCTCTTAGCAAAGGGTTTCAAGGCAATTAGGCATCTAAAGCAATGGTTTTTCCAAAGAAAAAGCAGCTCGTTAGATCTGGCTGACATCAGAGCAGAGAAATCCCCCCCAAGGACAAACGCCACGACAAAATCCTGTCTCATAACCAGCAGCCTGTCAAAGGTACACATCAGTTCCTCTGCCTGCGATGGATGCAGCTGCAAACTCAGCCTCCAGAGGACCTGGCACGTAGAATCAAATCATTTAGGTTGGAAAAGACCTCTGAGATCAGCCAGTCCAGCCTTAAACATCTCCGTGGTCCGAGGCCTGCTGGTTTCTGAAGGCTGCAAGGGCTCACTCTGCTCCCCTGCTTTAATGTGAAGCAACTGACTGATGAGCTCCCCACTTCAGAAATAGAGCCGCATTTTCCATATCTCACTAACGTGAACCAAAGCTCACAGCCATAACGTGCCCTCATCCAAACCAGGAGCCAGCAGCTGGCCACAAAACCCCTGAGATCCAGCAGCTGTCTGAGGACAGCATTACTCCAGCTGCGTGCAGGAACAACCTCCCCTTTCACCACCACTTAGCCAAGGCACAGATATTGCAGAAAGGCCTTGGAGGGTGGTCTCTGCAACCAGATCTTACAACACCAAGTCTGGAAAGAAGAACGTGGGAGAGGACCGGGGATAGCATGGCCTGAAGCCCACCCAGTGCTTCATGCTCCTATTAAACGCCACCTCCAAGCCAGACTATTAGGGCTGGAAGGACAATACACGGTTCGAGGAACCTACAAAGACTCAAAACTTGCAGGCTGACATAGTGACAACGTCCACGCCTGGCCTCCATCCCTGCCTGCCTGCCTGCCTGGGGAGAAGCTAAGTCTGTGAGCACCAGCTGGCTCCTCTGCAGGGCTGTGATCTGTGATGCGAAGAGTCAAAATGCAATCACACGGTCACCTGTCAGCTCTCAGGAGAAATCCAAGGCTATTACCCAGGTCATCGGCTCAGAAATAGCCATTTCCAGAAGAAAAGCCAGAAGAATGTAAAAAAACCTGCAACTGCAGGCAGTCCCTTTCTGGTGAGCGCTTCTGTCCACAGCGCAGGGCACATCATTTTCGTCCTGTATGCTGAAGAAGCCGGGGTGAACTTTACAGACAAAAGGTCACGTTCTCGTGCTTCTTGCTAGATAGTCACTATGCCAGCCTTGCTATGGGGACAGAAAACAAGGGGAAAAAACAGTCATATTGATATTTTTCCCTTTGACCAAGCCAGCACTCGCCGGGCGGAGCTGAGACACCTCCACCAGCAGCCTCCTGCTGATGGCAAGCTCCTGCAGCACACGGATGCTCCTCATCCCAACCAGCCACGGACACGGACACCTGCAGCTGCCCCACTGCACCAGAGCAGGGCCATGGTGGAGCAGCTAGGAGGATTTTGTGCCGTGGGTCTCTGGCACACAAACCACCCCATTTCTGATGTCCGTTCAGCCGCACGCCTGGAGGGTGGCTCGGAGGAGAGGCTGATTTCGGAGCATCGCTGCCTCCAGCCCCCAAATCCAGGCTGGGCCATACCAAAAGCCAGGCTGGGCCATACCCAAAGGCAGCCAGGCTGCCTGCAGCCACACCAGCACACGCAGGAACAAGGCGTTTGAAGGCTCTGCCTATCTCTGAGGCTTCCTCGCAGCCCATCCCACAGCGCTGATATGGAAAACCTCGTCCACCATCACGTCTTGCGCCCCGCAGATAAAGGGGCAAGGAGAGGAAAGCCGCTGGCAAAATTAAGATCGGGGAGGGACAAAAATACATCTTTGCGGACAAGGATGACAGTTTGCTCCCCAGGACCAGAGCGAACAGCAAGGCGCTGGAGCATGCGAGCTGGCCTTCCTCTGCTGCGATACGCTGAGCTGCGACACGCTCTTGCACGGCTGCATAAAGGATGTGAGAGAGACGGCACCTGCCTGCTGTCTTCCCCTCGTCCTGCTCCAGCGAGCGGCTTTCGGCAGCATCACTGCACCTGCCCTGGCCCCGCTGGGTCATCTCCTCCCAGGAGACAAGGGCTGTGCGCCCTCGTGCACGTGGACAAGAAACGAGAGGCGTTACGGCCGCGTCTGCCATCGCCCGCGGTCCAAAGTTCTGCAGACGTTTGGCCTAGCAGCTCGGGTCCTGAGCACAACAGCTCGCAAAGACTCGAGGGCTCAGACATGGCTCAAGCCTTGCTGAAGGCGGGTCCCCTCTGCAGCTGCAGGGAGAGACGCCTCGAGGAGACAGCAAGCCCCTGTTCCTCCTCAGGGCGTCAGATCAGAAGGGAAAGCCTTACCCCCCTTGCTGTAGGGCACTACATCGTACCCCCCGTGCTTCCCCGACGCGGCAACACAAAATTCATAACCTGGCTGGAGCAAAAGCACCCGAGCATCTCAGGATGCAGCAGATGTGGCACGTTAACAGCCACCTCCATGAGTGTATCTGTCAGTGACGTTTCCCCTTCCTGAGCACGAAGTTAGATGCAATAGAAATTGGCTATAAGCAAACGGGCAACTCCAAAATTAGTTGGGCTGCTCGGAAAACTAGCCACGTACACAGACACAGCCCCTCTTTGCTCCAAGGATGTGTGTCAGGCTTGCAGGACACGCATCGTTTGGGTGGAAGGGCATCATGCAAACCTTAAATTAACTCAAATTGTTCGACCTGTGTAACTGAGGCTCAGGGCAGAGGCTGCAGGGGAAGCCTCCTGCCCACATCTCCTCAGAGGATGGTCTGTGACAAAGGATAAATCTTACAGTTTGTCCCCTTGCCACCTCCTCCTTCAGATCACTTGGACCAGAAGGGATTTGGCTCTCAGCCCATGGCTGAAATTTACAGCTGGTTAAGTCCAGGTCTGAAATAGCCGGGGAGATAAAACTGCACATCTCCAGGTCACCTGCAGTGAAGAACCGACTTCAGACCAGACCAAGCACCACGGATGCTGGCACCCAGCCGCCTGGCAGCTCTGCAGGAGGACATTGGGGTCCCGTTAGCGCTGCCCCCACCACGGACCCGCTGTTCTGGCAGCCCCCCGCTGCCTGCACAGAGCAGGCACCAGCGGGTGCTTTGGGCAGCACAATCCTCCTCTCCCCAGCTCCAGCTGGCACAACTCACCGCCGACCGAGCTGCGGGATGAGGGCCTAATGCCCCAAGGGCACGGTCTCTTCTTGAGACAGTTTGGGTTTGTTTTGAAAGAAAGCAGAAAAATCCCTCACAGGATACTCACAGTGCTAATTTCCCCCTTCGGAGTCCAAATATTTGCTCACCTCAGAAATAACACGGACATTCAGCCGGCTGTTTCCTCAAAAATGATCCTTCTGCCCAGCTCTGCAACCCAGCCAAGCTCCGTGCACGGCCACGGGTCTGCTAACTCCATCCCTGCTGCCTCCGCTCGCAGAGGGACAAATCCTTTGGTCCTTCCCTGCCTCTTACCAGCAAGGGCTGCATCAGCCTGAGCAGGCTGGTGCTGAACAGAAAAGGCAATCCCAAATGTTTGGAGGCTTTCCGTGGCAGGGAAAGGCTGCTGGTTTGAAATCCGCCGTGCATTTTATCCCTGCTGACGTAAAGCCTTGCCAGCTGATGCACTCGGGCCAGGTACCGCAAAGCTTTCCACGCCCCGGGCTCGGCACACGCTGTGCGGATGGAGAGGAGAGGGATGGCGACACGAGACCGAAACCGCTGGGGGGAAAAAGGTACAAACCGTGCCTCTTCTCCATTTCCACGGGATGGGAGAGGCAGATCCTGCTCTATCTGGCCGCCGTGCACCTCCACACCCAGCTGTACCCACCTGCACCCGCAGCAAACCGAGAGCTGGGGCTCCTCCAAGGCGCCCAGAGGATTTACACCCAGGCTCCCTTAATTAAAAAAGGTGTAGCTCTGTTCCTCGAGCTGCTTTGGATGCACCAGCCCCAGGGGTGTGGGAGGTGATTCTTTTCAGCTGTAGCTTCCACATTTTCTGAATTAGCTCCCCAAATTAAAACTAAATTGAAGTTCAGACTGTGTTGGTATCAGGCTCAGTGTTAGGACCACCATAAAAACGTGACATGCTTTAACCTCAGCCAGGCATTACCTGCTGGTCTAAAAAGGTCTGATAGGAGGAGAAATATTGTTTGAGCTCCCCCGTTCATGGAAGTTTACTGGCCTGCCTATTGCAGATGTTTTTGTTCTCACAAAGCAAGCTAAAATTAAATTGCAGGCCCACCTGCCAGACTGTTGGGGCATTAAAAATACACATCTCTATCTCACCAGCCAGCAACGAAACCAGCCCAGCTGCTGTCTGAGTGACAGCCTTCCTCCCGGAGCAGGAAAGAGTTTGTTTAGCTCTTCGCTATGACCCAGCGAAGCAGAACACACCCAGAGCAGAGAGGAGAAGCTGAGAAATCAGTGACTGGTACGAGGTGGGAGAGGACTGCACGGCGAGGGGGCTGGAGGAAAGCCTCGGGATGCTCCGGCCAAGAAATCAGTTCACACCCCTTCCCCAGCAGAGCCTTCTACACCTCTTATGCCCTGAACAACCCTCCCTGCTTCACAAAACGCCCTTCTCTCTAAATTCTGGTCATTTTATAACCGCAAAATTCAGCTAGAGGAGTCCAGCCCCCTGGAAGGACGGTGCTCCCGTGCAGACAAGGTAGTCATCAGCACACAAAGGCACGCTCAGCTGCAGGCACGGCAAACCAAGAGATAAGCGAGCGAGCATTCGGGCAGCCTTGCTAACAATGCAATGCAAGATACAGATCTAATAACAACCCATAAATAAGCCGCTGCTCGCTGCGGGGGTAACCTCTCCCGGGCTGCAGCCGGCAGCCTTATCAGCAAGCCGTATTAATAATCGGGGTGATCACGTTAATGAAACCGCTTGCACGGCGCTGGAGCCAGCACGAGGAGAAAGCCACCAGCACCCGAGTGACGAGGGGTAATTTCCACTGGAGAATCTTACGCAGCTGCAGAGACCTTGCCAGCTAACGAGCACTGTTAATCACCGTGCCCACGCTTTTGTAGACACTCTGTCAGTAGCTCACGTCTTCACGCAGCACCAGTGGAAGAGTTTTCTTGCGACCTAAACTCCGCGGATGACCTCCGCGCCTTGTCCCCGTCGCCCTGCTCCCGCTCAGGTCTCCCATCTCCGCCAGCAACAGAAGCACACAGAGCAGACATCCTACCTCACCATCACTGGGCAAGGCTCCTGGCCCCGCGGAGAGATTTCCTTAGTCCACGGAAGCCACAGGAGAGCTCGAAAAGGCCGAAAGGGACGCGGGAGGTGGGGACAGCTTGGTTAGGACGTCCCAGCCTCCAGCATCCTCAGCAGGGCTGGCCGAGGTGGTGGAGCGAAGAAGTGACAGCGAGTTATTTACCCAAAAAAAAAAAAAAAAAAAAAAAAAAAAAAAAAGCTTGTTCTGGACGGGAGAGGGGGAGGAGAGAAGAAAAGGAAGTCATCTCCTCCTCTTATCGGCACCAGCCCGGCAGCTGCGAGCCGGGTGTTTGGTGGGGACTGGGAGGGCAAGCGCCGCGCGCCTGGGGTGTGTCGGCTCGGGGGCAGCCCGAACGGCAGGAACAGAGAGCAAAAAGGGAGGCTAATGGGCAAAGTGGCATCCCTGGGAGCTCCTGTATCTGGATAGCACTCCCCATTACATCTCGGTCCTCCTGGTAAAGCCGCAGGAGGGATTTCTGCCCCGGCACCGAGCGGCTCCGCACGACTCCCAGATGGGGGCTGATCCTGCCAGGGACAGGGCTGCCACGCACTCTCAGGAGGAACAAGGGTCTCAGGATGTTCAGATGCTCCCCCAAAATCTTTTGCTTTGCGGGATTTCTAATTTAAGCTAAAGAAGCCATCCCTGACTCAGTTCCGAGGTGGGATTCACAAGGTGGGATTGACCCCGAGGCACCCGGGCTGGAGCCCTGCGTTTAGTCCCGGAGAGAAACAGGCGCCTCCTATTCCTGTGTGTACCCACAGTTACAGCCCGAGCACCCCAACACGGCCAGTCCTGGGTGTAACTTAAGGAGACGGTGAGTTTTTAAAGGGAGAAGTGATGCCTTTTATTAGCTGAGACGATTTAAGTGGGACTCGCAGACCTTGCCTCGGGCCAGCCCTGGGCAGAGGGGATTTGTGTCCTCAGTCCTGCAGGACGAGAACCACAAGCCCAGTCCCAGAAAACCTGGGAACACGACAGCCCTACAAACTGCATGGCAGGACAAAAACCCTCCCCCTGCCCACGTCCTCAGCATCCTTGCATCACCAGCTTCCTAGGGCAGGAGAAATGAGACCTCGGCTGTCCTGCGGGCTGGCAAACAACTAAACACGCGTCCATCGAGGCATTAAACGGCCGGGAGTGCGGCTGCCTCTGCCTGAGCATTGAGCCCATTATCCCACAGCCGCTCAGCGCAATTAGGGCTGCTTTGTGGCTAGCCCTTAATGTGCCAGCAGAGCAGCTGGGGCACACGGAGGAGACGGAGATGACAACAGCCCCAACCGCAGCGCTCCAGCCCAACCCTGGTGGTGGTGGCAGGGAGGAAATGCCAGGCAGGGCCGGGATAGCACCCAGCTGGGCGGGATCGCACCCAAAGCACCCAGCTGGGCCCGGCAGGAGGTGGGGAGCACAACCTTACAGCCCAGGGCATCGGCAATGCAACACTAGATCAGGACCCTCCCCTGCGCCCCCAGGCCAGCTGGTGCTTTATAACCCACGGCACTCCCCTCCTTCCACAACCCTGCCCCCAGTGATGGGCAGGAATCGGAGATGCTGGAGATAAAAGCTGTGGAAAGGAGGGAAAAAACAGGTTATGTTGTATTAGCCCTTCGTGGAAGTCCTTTTCCACAGTAGGTCTTGTCCAAACGTGGTTGGATAGACCACCAGCAGGGCTCTTCTCCCTGTCCTCACCCAACCTCGCATCCAAGTCCAACCTGTTCAAATCCCAGACCCATTTAATCCTCCTTCCAGAGATCAGGAGGGACACCAAAATCTAACCAACCTCTCCAGAACTACGCCTCCCTCCCTAACTGCCCTTCTCGAAGCACGCCAGTTCCTGCCCGCTTTGAGCATCGAAACGACAGCACCCAAAGTTTCCGCTGCTGCAGCAGCATTAAATTCTGACGCCAGCCCCCACAAGAACAGGACCGAAACCCCAGTCCGAGCCGCAGGTGACGGCAGGAGGTGGGTTGGTGCGAGCTGGCATCGCTGCCGCAGCACAGCTCCCCTCGCACGGGCTGCACAAAGCCCTGATAAAAACGCACCAGGGCGCAAGGAGCTGCCATCCGCACGGCCAGCGGGCAGGGAACGGGCTTGCAACACCCACACAGCTCCAAAATCCTGCCCTCTCACCAGGATCATCCCAAGCCCTGCTCACCAGGAGGGGTTTGGAGGGGAGGAACCAGCACAGAGCCCGGCAAGGCGCTGGGTGCCACCACTGCCCGCGTGGCGCTGGGGACACCTCCCTGCCCAGTGGCAGACCCCGGCCAAAACCTCAGCCGGGGCTGTTTTAAGTTCCTTTGCTCCATCTGGTGGCTGCAAAGCTTTTAAAAGCTTTGCTCCCTTGTGTGACCTGCTCGTGGTCTGTCCAAACAGAGTGGGTGAAGAGAAGCCTGGGATGAGCCACGCTGCACCAGGCAGGAGAGCTGGGCGAGCCCCCTCCTCCGAGGAGCTGGTGGCCACTGGATTGCCCCACGCTGGATCAACAGGGTTCTTGTGAACCTGGATGCATCTGGGGTTCCTCACACAAAGCCCAAGCGTGGCCATCCTCAAAGCACATGAATTTTGAGACCGAGCAAAGCCACGGTGGCAGGGCCAGAGGCTGGGCACAGCGCAGAGCCCCGCGGCACCAGCTGGAGCCACCTTCCCTGGCAGGCAATGAAATTAGGATGTTTTCCTAAGCTAAATCCCTCAGACCTGGGCTACGGGAAGACAAACGTCCTCCATTCCGCCAGGAACACAAGACTTACTGTCAGGGTGCTGCCAAGGGCAGAAACACCCTGAGCCTTTCCCCCAGGAGCAGAAGAAAACCAAAACCAGCCCCAAGGCAATGCAGCCGGCCGAGGAGCTCAGGGGGGGGGTTCAGTTCTCCAGGCCCCTTCCCCACTCAGCTGGTTCCTCGCAGGACAAAACGAAGAGATAAAGGCAATAAGGAAGAAAAAAACAAAACAGGGAAGAGCAGAGCCTAGGGGGACAGGGACGGGGTCACCTACGGCACCGTGGCTGCCCCAGGTGGCACCAGGAGGGTCCCACGGCGCCGTCCCCACCGCCCTGCCTGCCACCGGCTGCCGGAGCCCAGGGCATCACGTGTGGGCCTGCTGAGCCCAGAAATCCTCAGCTTTCAGGATTATATAACCTGGCAAGCTAATTAAAACCGAGGGGGGCTATTTTGGACCCGGGCAGGGTGACAAGACAAAAATATAGCCCGTAACAGTCCCACGTCCCCTTTGAAGAGTCGCCAAGGCTATTTTTTACCTAGATACATCACGAAGAATTGGAGGGAGAAAAAAAAATACCAGGGCTATATTTAGAATTTAATCAGTGGCAGGGCTTGTTACACTTCTTAGAGAGGAGACTGATGGAAATATTTCAGGAGGGTGGGAGGAAGGAGGTGTGTGTGGGGGGGAAGAGAAATAAAGACAAAAATAAAATCTGTAATAATAATAATAAAAAAATTCAAGGCCAAAGATAGCCCCGGCATCTCCCTTACATGGAAGGGATGCTGCTCGAGGGCGTGAAGGGGAATTTTCGGTTGTTGTGAAACCAAATCTTGCGCTGTCGGGCGTCCCACCCCTCCTGACATCCCCGCAGCCAGGCGGCACGTCCCGAGGGAAGGGCTGTCCCCTGCCCGTGCCAAGCACCCGCAGCTCCCCCAGGCTGCCCCAGCTGTCCCCGCTTCCCTTTGTCACATGCGCCCGGTGTGACAGCTCTGGCGGGGACACAAAAAAAAACAAGCTGGAGGAGGCCACGGGGGTTGCAGGGCCACGGGTCCCTCGGAGGTGGCGGCTGGCAGAGGTGGCACTGCCCAGCGCCTCGTGTCACCACGCGCACTCCTCCCGACGTTTCCCCAGCTAGAACCCGTCCACTTTGTAAAATAAATACTTTTTAAAATACTTAAAAGCTTGTCGGAGCAGAGGGGAGCTGCACGTTCCCATTTTCTTGCCCATGTCCATAAAAAAATAAAAATAATAATAAAAATATCAAACATTTTTTATTAAGGCACATCTTTTCCAACGCTTCGTCTACCCAACCACCACCTCTTAGCACCCACAGCGCCCAGCTCCTCCAAGCCACCTGGGTGCCCAAAGAGCCCCAGCTCCTCAATCCCTGCCGGCTCACAGCCTTCCCCACCAGTGAGGATGAGGAAGAGAGCTGGAAGGACTCGGGAGGGGACAGGGGACCGAAGCCGTGTGCCCCTGGAGGGGAAGGGAACCGCCACCCTGGCGAGCTGGGTTAAAGCATCCGGGGCACGGCAGTTCCCTTGAAAGCCAACTGGAGCCTCAACCCCACCGAAAAGGGAACTTCCAAGCACATTGTTTTGGAGAGAGGAAGGAAAAAAAAAAGACCAAAAAAAAAAAAAAGCCACATTTGCTTTGGCACCGCAGATGCGAACTGCAGCTTGCGGCCGGGCTCCCGGGTCGGGCACCAAAGGGGAGCCCGTGGGCAGCGGAGCCAGGACCAGAGGGGCTTCGGGGGAGCCCCCTGCGGCGGCAGGCAGCTGGTCCTGTGCCCTCACAGCCCCCTGCTCCAGCACGGATGGGTAAATCGCTTGTTTAGCATCTGCTTGCTGCAGCTGCTGGCGGGGAGACCTTCTTCCTATCCGCCCGTTCCGGCGGGGGTTATGGCGAGGTTGAAATTTATTTAAGAGAAAAACTTCTGCTGGAGCAGCCTCGGGAGGTGGGTGGGCTGCTAAATGGGGTCACAGCGCTGTGCTAGCAGTACGATGACCGTGCACTGGGAATGTAAGCAATTTCCAGACCTTACACCCCAAGGTCACAAGGCAGGATCCGGGTGAGCCCGATAGGAAGGAGGAACGGATTGGGTTGCACGAAGGACCCTCACGCACCAACGGGACCGATATCTTCTCCCCCAGATGACACAACGGGAGGCACGGAGGTGCCTGGAGCGCAGGGGGAAGCCACAACCATGCCTGCTGCAGCACGGCTTACCTCCAGAGATGCTGGGAAGCTGCGCAAGCCCCTCTCTGTGCGGGAGAGGGACTGCATGGATGGAGGCGCACACCGAGGGGGACACCTCTCCCCGCTCCCCGCCTTGGTGCCTTTTCTCCCAGGCCACCAAGCAGCCCACAGAGGAGCCTGCTTCTCCCTCGGGAAGATAAGAGCCACCAGGGGCCGGGCACCACCCCAGCGCGGGGCACAGAAAGCCTCCAGCAGATACTTGCAGAGAGGCCGGCTCCTCACCTGATAACACAATCAGGGCAGTCGCAGCGAGCCCCAGCCCCGCGAGCAAGCTCAGCTCACCCTTTCCCCCCCTCCCCATCGCTGCAACGAGCGAGATAAATGTAATTTCTGCTCGCCCTGAGGCTGCCCCAGCCCCAAGATCTTGCATGGGGAGCTGCTGTGATTCGCCCTGGGCACGCACGCTCCTGCCACGGCCACGGATGGACGGGGGGGACTGTCACTGCCCAGGGCTCCCACTCGCTGCCCCCAGGGACAGGGAGGAACAGAGCCCCACGGACACAGCCCCCCCGGAGCCCCACAGCCTGTCCTGCAGGGACAGACGGACGGACAGAGCAGCAGGGCTGGGCTGCAGCACGGACGCACCGAACCCTGCCCCATCCTAACAACCACGAGGGCATTTTGAAGGCGACGCAGCAGGAGACGAGACTCATCCACAGCTTACCCAAACATCAGCGGGTGGATGCAGGAAATCCCCTGCAACCAGAGCCCGACACTTGTGCCCCCCCGGGGGTTGCTGCTCCTGCAGCTGGCCCCCAGCAGTGCCCTTTGCACGCGGGGGCTGCGCAGGACACCTGCGACAGCTCCTGCTGCAGGGGAGCAGCAGCTGCGAAAGGCCAGGAGGAGACCCCAAAGCACACACCTCTCCTCCAAACGTCCCCCTCGGCCACCGAAAACAAGCAGAGGTCTTTGCAGAGCACCACCGCTACAAGCAGCGGCGTGAGCTGTTTGCGCAAAATTTAAAAATAAATAAATAAATAAAATATTGCATATACAGGAAACGCACGGTTCCCGATTTCCAGCTCGGTTTAATGCGAAGAATTTCCTTCTTCCCTTCAGACTCACGCAGGAAGCCTGCAAACACAGCAGCCCCGTAATCTGATTAAGCCCCGTCCTACGCACGTTTCCTGGAACAGCGCGGGGCTGCGGGAGCCACTTTCCATCCCTCCCCGGCGCGCATCCCACGAGGCAGCAAGTGCAGCCCTGCCCGAGCCTCCGCCTTCGGTCACGGGCAGCGAAAAAACAACAGAATAAAGCAATTCCTACTGCAGGGAAAAATAAAATGAAAGGATTTAAGCGATGCTTAAAGAACTGCAGCCGTAAGAGCGCTTCTCCCCCCAGGCAGCCCAGAGGGTGTGGGGCTGTTTGGGGACTGTAAATAGGTTTTGGCTCTGTTAGCGCCCCAGGATGGGGAGGGAACCCAAATTTGGGAAGTCAGATTTTTTGGGAAATCAGCTTTTAGCAAGCCTTTTGGGAGCTGAAGGGCACCTACAGGGCACAGGCAGGAGGGTGAGCACCACAAAGGCACCGTGGAGGCAGGGGGTGAGCAGGGGATGGGTCCCACACCGGTGACCTGGCGGGGAGCAGGAGCACCTCGGCTGCGGCTCTGCACCCATGGGACCCTCCCGAAGAGGGGCCGGGCTGGTGGGTTGCTCACGGGGAGGCAAAAGGTGATCGGCACCAGAGATGGAGGAGCCCTTTGGCCAGCCCTGGTGCTTTTCGGATGAGTTTTCAGTGGGTTTTGTGCACCACGGAGCATCTCCAGCTGGTCCCGGCAGTGCCAGCGGCACCGAGCGGTTCCCTTTCCGCAGGCCCACGCTGCACACCTGGGATCCCTCGCGGCTCTGCGGAGCTCTGATTCATTCAATTCCCGAGAAGAACCATCTCCTAGAAACCCGAATAAAGCAAACCCTGCTGGAAGAAGCGGCAAGCAGCTCTGGCACCACCCAGCCACAAAGGAAACTCGCCCTGCGCGCGGCGCTGGGAGGCTGGCTTCCCCTCCGGTGCGCCTTGCCTTCAACTGCCGCTGCAGACGGCGAGGAATTCTGCTTGGCAGCCCTCAAAAGAGATACAGCTGCATCCCAGAAACGTGTTCCAGGGCTGAGAGCGCTTCATTTGTCTTGGGACCATAACAAGAGCAGCTCGCTGCCTTGGGGGAAACCATAGGATACTGGAAAAATCACCGAGGGCCTGATCCAAACCCCTCTCCTTGGCAAGGTTAGCTTTCCTGCTCCGAGCTGGGCCATTAACCGTTCTCATTCCCTCCCTGGAGAAGGGCAGATGTGGTGTATTTATGCATTTCGTGACCCGCAGTAATGCACTCGCCCTATCTGGAAATAAACAGCGGACTGGGAGCTCGTAGCTGAAATGCAACTCAAGTGGCTGCCAGCGCTCCCATCCTCATTTACCAGAGCAAAGCCCAGGGAAAAAAGAAAAAGCACAGCTGCTGCTTCTGCTAGCCCAGCATCTCCCACCCCTCACCTTCCCTTCCAGGCAGGCTTCGTACACATTTGCGCAAGTTCCCTTGCACGAAAGCCCCCGAGCTCAGCTGAGGCATCTCGGGGCTGCAGGGGGATGCTCCCGCTGGCACAGCCCGGCGGGATGCAGGCGGATGGCACGCAAGGAAAACTGCGAGGGGACACAGCCGAGGTCACCCATCGAGTCACCCGCTTTGATTCCCCCTCTCCAGGGATCCCCAGTCACCTGATCCCAGCCACCGTGGCCCCAAGCTCTGCCCGCGACGCGCTGTTAACGGATACCCCAAATGCCAAAACACCGCCCTGTTTTCGCTCCCCGCACCAGAAATCACCGCCTCCCCCCCACCTCCGCGCCCAAGATGCCAAAGCGAGCAGCTCCTGCAAACCTCCCGGCCAGTGTTTACGTTGGGATGCGGCGCAGGAAGCTCGTGTTTTCCCACTGCCCAGGCAGCGGCAGACTGGAGGCTGCCGGGCGCTCAGGGGACTGGCGCTGTGTTTCCTGCTGCTGCGGCGGATCACCGAGGCCGGGCAGCAAGAAAGGTTTCGGGGCGCAGCTGAGCTGCGTTCAGTGCCTCGGGTGCTCAGAAACGCGGCCACCACGAGCACGGGGACCGCACAGCGGCACCCTGGAGGATGCGCACAGGACCACATCGTGGCCAACCCTGACCCGCCAGCCCTGCTTCGTTAATAGCTATGAGCAACCTGAGATGTCAGAGCGACCCATGGTGTGCTGTAACATCGCTGTGCAGACGCCACAGCATCCCAGGGAACCTGGCTGGGAAGAAAAAGCCGGCCCTGAAGGCCAGGGCAAGGCGCAAGGCAGCTGTGGCCCACCATGCACACACCCCAGCCAGCACGCAGCTCCCTTCTGGGGAAAGCAGCACGACACCTGGGGTCTGCAAGCAGGGGAGAGGCGAGGTTCATCCACCAGGATCTCCACGTCATGACAGAAAGCCTCTCGTCGTGCCCGAGAGGACACAAACACAAGCACAGAGGGCTGCGGGCAGTCACGGCACGATTCCCAGGTTCCCAGTGCTCCAGGGGAACCAGGACCTCTGGTGATGCCGGGGGTCCCAGCGGGGCTCCTGACCTCCAAACCCCCCTGCGCGTGGTGCCAGCAAAGCCAGGGAGGGGACAGAAATGGTTGTCCTTTCCTCAGGCTTTGAAAACCAACGCAGCCAGGCCCTGGCAGCAGCTCGGAGCGGGGTTTGCAACATCTCTGTGGTTTAGGCGGACGGCAACCAGCTCGTTCTGCCCGCAGCAGGGCTCGGTTCTCCCTCGTGTCACCCACGTGCACCGACATTTCATCACTGCCTCCCCGGCCAGGCCCTGCGCTCACCAGCACGGGGCACGGGGAGCGCGAGCAGCGGCTCCCAGCCCTTGGCACGGCTGCCAGGGCAGCTTCCCGGATGGGCTGAGCACCCAGAAATGGGTTTGTTTCTCCCTCCACGTGGCCTCCTTGAAAAGATTTGGCACTCGTGGGCACTATCCTGGGGTAAAGCTGTTCCTTCGGCTGGGGAGGCACTGCATCTCCGCCCGGACCCCCCTGGATGCGCTCCCGTGCAAGGAGGGGAGGTGGGAAGCAGCACCCAGTGCTCAGCACCACTGTTACTGGTCCCAGCAGACCCTCTCCAAAGCCTGGCTGAGCACCCCAGAGCATCGACCTCGCGGGCACGGCCAGGGGGACGTTTGGGGCAGGTGCTGAGCTCAGCGGGTGCACCTGGGCTCGACCAGGGGGAGCGCAGCATCGCCCAGGACGCAGGCAGAAGGGGAAGATGCCATCCCGACCAAGTGGACACCCTACATTTTAGGAGAAAAGGCCAGCCCCCGGCACAAAGCCTCTCCGCACCAACCCCACTAACATGCCAGGTTTTTTGGGACTCCTGTAAGGGCTGAGCTGGTGGCACCTTACATCCATCCTGCTGTCTCCAGCAGCCTGCTGCCCTGGAGGGTGGAGTGAGCAGGGTAGAGGCACCGCAGGCAAATATTGACTTGCCTGTGGGCACGGAGAGCGCTACCAGAACGAAACCCAGGGGCCCCAAGCCCCAGGTTTATACTCCATCACCCATCAGCACGCATTTTTTATAGGGGAGAAATAGAAGAGCCCGACCTCTTCCTAAACTTCTGGGTGCTTTGAACCACAGATGCTCACAAAACACCGCTCGGCACCTGTTGTACAGGGGACACAGCGAGTGCTGGATGGCAGAGAGACCCCAAAACCCCACAAACCCTCAAAGGTGGCATTGCAGGAATGCCCGTGAGGAGGATCTGGAGGTACCGTGTGCTCCAGGGGGCCCATGCCCCACGTCCCGTCGTGTACCAGCACCAAAGGAGCCCTCTGCCCTGTAAGCAACCCCGTTTCTCAGCCTGAAGCACCCATCCGTCAGCTCCCCGGGGGTTTTTCAAAACACTTTCCGACCTCTACTAGTAACAGCGGCGTTTGCAGGTCACCCCAAGGCTGGGCGGGAGGAAGGCCGGAGAAAAAACCCCAAACCCCAAACCCTCTCTGGGGACGCCACACGGCCCGGGGGAGCTCTGCGCGCGTTTGTCCTACTGCCCTCGACGAAAACCGACACGAAAAGAGAGCCCACCGGGTAGCTGCCTTCCCCTCCCGAAACCGTCGCAGGGGAGGAAGGACAGGGAAGGGAAGGCGTCCCCAAATCCCACGGGCTCCGGCTGCCACCCCACGAGAAAGACACTGAAGCCATGAAACAGAAGCTGGGGCAGGCAGCAGCACCACGCCAGAGAGCACCGAAGCGCCTCATCCCGCTCCCGCACCCCCATAAAGCTGCTCCGAGCGAGCTGAGGCCCCCTGGGGACCCCCTGCTCTGTGGTTTGTTTGGTTTTTTTTTTTTTTGGGGGGGGGACAGGGGCAGGTAGAGCATCACGAGATGCTTGGGGGCAGGCTCACGGAGCTCTTCCGCAAAGCAGGCGCGGGGCTGGGGGAAGCAGAAATGGGGCGGGGGGGGGGGGTAAGGATTTTGGGGCAGGGGACCCAGCTTCGCCTCCGCCCCCCCCAAATTTCCCTTGCCCCCCCCACGCGTGGGGAGCCACGCTCGGAGGGGAGCCACGCGTGGGAAGCCGGAGAGGTACGGGGCGGGGGGAGCCGGGGGGAGGCGTGGAGGCAGCCCCCAGCCCCTTACCTGCGGGAGGTCATGGCTCAGCACGGCTCAGCACCGCTCCGCACCGCTCCGCACCGCTCCGCACCGCGCTGCTGCCGCCGCCGCCGCACCCCGGCGGGGCAGCCGGGCTCCGGGGAAACCCCTCCCTGTGACGTGGGGGAATCCCCGCCCTCTGCCCCGCCCCTGCCCGGGAGGGGGGGGGGGGGACACACGGAGAGACACCCCCCGGGGGCAGTTTGGGCACCCCCGGGGGCAGTTTGGGCACCCCCGAGGGGTAATTTGGGCACCGCCGGGGGATAATTTGGGCACCCCCGGGGGGTAATTTGGGCACCCCCAAGGTGTCCCGTCGGGGGGGCGCAGCCTCCTCCCGGCCAGCCCCCAGCCCACCCCCGGCCTCCTCCCCGCAGCCTGGTTTTGGCTCTGAAAAAAAATAATACGAAACCAAGAAAAAAAAAAAAAAAAAAGAAAAAGCGCCAAAAAAATGGCACCGGGCACCGTCCGGTGAGCCCCGGAGCCGTTCGCCGTTACCCCCATCGCTCCCCCCCCCCCCCCAGCTCGGGGGCTGCCCTGGTGTCCCGGTGGTCCCAGGAGGGGTCCCAAAGGTGGTGGTGGGGGGGTGGAGGTGGTGACCCCAAGCTGCTGGTGGGGCAAGGGTGCTGGGCGTGCGGGAGGGTTTGTGCAAACAGGGCTCGTTTTGCCATCGGAAACGCAAATCCAGCCGTTTTTAACCAACTCGCGTCAAATCGGCGGAAAAGGCAGAAATTGCCCCAAACGCATGCCCTGAATCTGGCGCCTTTCACGAATGCCGGGTGAGAAAACAAAGCCAGCTGTCCGAGAGGGAGAAAAAAGCCAGCGCACGGGCAGCTACCTCCCCCCCGGCCCGGCCGTAGCGGCAAAAATAGCAATTTCTAACTATAATAAGACTCAGCGAATTCCGCGGCTATTCGGGGAATACCCGGGGAGCTGGCAGCGGGCTGCCGGGCTGCATCCCTGCCCCGCGTGCCTCCAGATGGCTCCCGGGGCAGCGAGGAGCACAGGGGGCAAATAGAGATCCCGATACCAAGGACCCCCGCCCTCCCCTTCCCCATTTCCCCCCCCCTCTGTCTGACCGGGGGCTCCTTTCGCAGCACTGAGAGCTCATTGTGAGCGGCCACACTGCGGCTCTGTCTGCGTGACCCCTCTGCTCCATCCCCGGCTCTGTCTCGGTCAGTGTCTGGCTGGGAGAGGCTTCGGGGCCGGTCGGGCTCTCGCCCTGCTCTGCGTCCCCCAAAAAAGGGGTTTTCTGCCCCATTTCTGGCTGCCAGGTGGTCACTGGGGGCACCTGCTCCTTGGGATGCACGGTGGTTGTCTTGCAATTACAGAGCGTGCACCTGGGCTGGGGGAGTGCCTTCAGTGCCTGCGGTGAGGACAGCTCCTGTAGATCCTGTTTAAGCTGTGGCAGTCACCCAGAGTGCCCAGTGCTGCCGAAAATCATTTGTAACTCCCTCCTGAACCCCGACGCAGGCACAGGATGACCCCCCCTTGTTTGCTCATCTGCAGGGCCGGCTGGGCACCCGCGCATCGCAGGGACCTCCTGTTCACGGTTCAAGTTGTCCACCTGCAAACACTGCAGCCCCTTTTCTCTCCGATTTATCCCGTTTCCCCGGTCGGAGACGTGGAGGTGCGTCGCTGTGAGGTTTTTTTTGGGCTGCTTCAGCAGGTGGGCAGCACGCAGCGCGAGGGGGGAAGCTGCCAGCCCAGGCTGTGTTGCAGCAGAGCAGGGAAATACATCCCTCAGGGTGGACAGGACCATCCAAACCCAACTGCCCTCTCATCCCTGAAGCCCCCTTGCCCCCAGGGAGAGCAGACCCGGGCTGCCAGGCCTGCCATGCACACTCCTGAGGGTGCTGAGCAGGCTGCCCAGGGCTGCCAGCAAGCCTGGCCGCACCATTCCCCTGAGTCACGCCTGCTGCCTGCCCAAGCGTGCCCCCAGTGTGGCTCTTCCCCTTCTTTCCTTCCTCTTTCCCCTCACAAAGGTTTTTTCCAGCGTGTAGTTAAAAAAAAAAAAAAAAAAGAAGCCACGCATCCAGCTGTCGGAGCTCGGCTTTTCATTCTGGCCGAGACAACGCCAGCTTTTTCTCCTCCCGCTCCGCGGCGAGCTGGCGGCGAGCCTGGGAAAGAGGCACTGACTTTGCAAGCCCGTGCCTGCTGGAGCATAATAAGGTCATTGTCGAGAAGACGCGGCACCGGGAGGCTGATCTGGAGCGAAACGCGGCCCCGGTGGTGAGTTGTGCAAGCCCCGTGGCTGCGCCAACACTGGCCCCATTGTTTGCCGTCGGGAGCCGACAAGCCGGTTCCTGCGGAGCCGCTGCAGACGGCGATCAAATGTGCATCGTCGGTGGATACCAGGACTCGCTGTGCCAAATTAGCTGCCTCCCACACGGCAGGACACCCACGTCCCATCGCCTTGCACGAGCCCTCGGTGGGCCGAAGCTCCTCGGAGCTCCTGGCCTTGCAGCGCGGCGAAGCGCCAGGGGCAGAGCGAGGGCCGGAGAGGCCCCGCCGAGACCTGTTGGGAGCAGGAACCTGGGTGCTGGGACGTCTCAAACCACATCCTGCTTGCATATATATATATATATATATTTATGCTGGCGGCTGCCTTTCCAGGGCTCCTCGGCTTGCAGAGGGCAAAACCCCAGGGGAGATGGCTGGTGGAGAGGGGCAGGCTGCGGGAGCAGCGCTTGGGTCGCGCGGGCACGGTGCCGTGCCAAACCTCTGCTGAAATTGCAGCCCAGGAGGTAATAAAAGCATGCACGGCAGGGAAAAGCTGGGGTGTATTTGGACAGGTGGACACATTCAGAGTGAAATCAGGTGGCTGGAGAGGAGGACAAAGCCCCAAAATCTCTGGCTACGAGCACTGGGTGGTATCCGCTGAGAGACAGGATGGAGCAAACGCAGCAGGTACCTGCACGGACAGGGAGCAAGCGGGGCGCACGGAGAAGAATAAAAAAGCACCAAGCCCCTTAAAAACATCTTTAATAGTTCTCAAACTTTATTTCATGGTGATTGACGAAAGACACAAGTTAGTAATGGTTATATCATGCTGCTCCTCTACTGTGCATTGCCCTTCAGAATTCATACAGCAGTTCACAACGGTCATTAATTTACCCTATAAATGAAGCCACGTGGACATCGAAATAAAAAAAAAAAAAAAAAGGAAAAAAAACAAACTTCAATGTCTTTTTTTTTTTTTATGTACATACATGATATAAATGCTATTAAAAATAAAGCCCAAGTTAAGTGCATGGCCCCTAGGGAGCACTGCTGAATCTGACCTTGGTTCAAGATGCTCGACCACGAGGACGCGACGTCCTGTTTTAAGGCATTTCCAAGCCCCAGCAAAAGCAGACAGAGTTTGTGTTGGCTTTTTTTTTTTTTTTGATTTTCATTTCGATTTTTTTTTTTTTTTTGCAGTGACCCTGGCTTCATTTCAGTGGCATTGTGGAAAATCAGCAGCTTCCTCCGTGCGTGCTCCCCTCCCTCTGCGCCCCCAGCTCCAGCCGGCACGGTCGCATCTCCCAGCTCAAGCCCCGTGCTCCAAACACCACGCAAGGGTCTCACAAGTCCTCCCGCCCCATCCGACACCCCCGGTTAGCCCCTGGCTTTCTGTACATCCCGATCAAGATGTTCCCCCCCCCATCCTGGCCTGCCTATATACATCCCACGCTGTCTATATACAGCAGCCACTTAAAATGTGGGATTGCCACACACACACAGATACACACACAAATTCGGGTGCCCTCTTCTCACCAAGGGCACGATATCCCCTCTAACATATCCCCTTTCTAACATTTAATCACCATTTTAGAGGAATGACAATAGCTTAAAGCAGATTTCACCCAGGTTTCGCTGGGATGGGGGCAGGTGGTGCTATGGTTTGGTTTTCTTGGGCGGCAGGAAAATTTCAAGAGGAATTGATCGAGGAAAGTGAGGATTTTGATTGATAACTGAGGAGATAAAGGAAAAAAAATTGGGAAGAAGGAAGGAAGAGAAGAAACTCTGGCAAGGACCACCAGCAGCCCTGCCTCGCTAAGCATCATCCTGCCCCCTGGAAAGGGAACTGCAGAACAGGAATGGTTGAGGCACCGGGCACATCTTTTGCACATGTCCTGCAGGTGAATGGTTCTGACTTCTGAAAGGGAGCCCAGGCAGCCTTTAAATTAAAAAGAAAAAGCAGGCTGAGTGGTTCGCTGCCGTGCTGTTCCCCTTCATTACGTCCATGTTCAGAGCTCGCCCTGAGAAAAGCGATCTGACTTCTCACGGCTCGAAGGTCAGTGCTCGGAAACAACGCTTGGAGAGGGAAGGGAAACCAGAAGGTGAGCTGGGAATTTGTGGGAAAACGGCAAAACCATCACCCCCGGGGCACCCAGCGCCACGCGATCGCCGACAGGGTCCTAATCCTGTGCGCTCCACGAAGTAGGATGGGCACAAAGCAACGCCAGGGATGGGGACACCGTGGTGGCAAGGGGACACAGAGGCGAGGCAGCAGCAGGAACTTCTTCCCATGGAGAAGGAACCTGAGAGCAGGGGGGCCTTTCTTTCATATCCGCCACCCCTTTGCTTTCCTCCCACTCGGAGGACACCCGGTGTTTGCACTCACGTGTGTGCAGGCTCACAGGCACTCACAACATCCATCCACACACAAGCACACACGCTGGCTGTGCAGCTGGTATCGTGGCATCACTTTTAGGACTTTCATGGGGGAAGACGAGTTTAAAACCTCCCAAACTCTCCCGCCCAGCCGCTTGCCGTGCCCGTTTCCATCAGAGCTGCTGCTGCTGCTGCTGTTTGGTGGCATCCAGAGGGGCTTCAGTCGCGGCGCGGAAGCCCCCGCATAGCACTGGGTGTTGCAAAAGCTTCAGGTCAAGATGCAAAAAGGATGGGGGCCAGGGAAGGACAGGTCCAAGAAATTTTTTTTTAGTGGAAAGGGACCAGATCCCATCCCCTCGCAGCCCGTTTGTGATGCAGGGAGAGCGCTCCTGGCTCCTGGAGAGGTGCTGCAAGCGCTCAGCGGCACACGGGAGGGCAGCGTTGGGTACAGGGCAGCTCTGGGAAGAGCAGCCAGGGCAAGCAGGAGGTTAGGACGTGGCTGGATCAAGGCAAAGCGTGGAAGTGAGGTTTCACAGCTGCTTCTGCACGTGTCCAAGAGGAAGAGGAGGAGGAGGAGGAGAGCCAACAGAGAAACCCGAATTTCTCGCAGCCCCTTCTCAGTCCAGCACACAGTCATAAGACAACCAAAGAGCAATGCTTTCCTGCCTGCTCAGAGCAGACCTTGGTCTCTCTTCCAGTGCATGGCATCCCTGATTTGAACAGAGCATAAAGGAGAAAAGCACTTGAGATCCTTACACACATAAATTAGAGTGAGAGGAAGGGGGGAGGAGGGAGATGGGGCGAACACGGGGCCGGGAGAAGGCTCGCCAGAGCCAGACCCCGGAGCAGTGGGGCCATCCCCACCTGATGGCCGTGTCCCAGCTCAGCCAGCACACAAAAAGGGGCTTTGGGGCCAGGCCTGAGAAAGGCAAGTGGCCAAGCCACCAAGGGCTTGCCAGCACCAGCATCCTTTCCCCCCCCGCAGCGTGAACAACGACCCAAGAACGCAAGTAAGGAGGGGAAAAAAAAATAAAATAAAAAGAAGAAGCTTCAAGTATGGATGAGATTTACAATGCGGGTGCAATGGGGAAGTTCTTCTGTCACTTCTTGGAGACTTGGTTCAAGGTTTGTTCTTTGTTGCTGCTGCTTGCTTAGAGTCTGACCGACCTGGATAGACTGCAACCGAACAAATAACCCAAAAAAAAGGTGTTTCCTCCCCCCCCTTTTCCCCCCCTCCCCCCCAAAAATATAAAAAGCAATAAGTTTACAAAAATAGAAAATAATTACAGCAATAGGCAGGAGGGAGGGAAGGAGAAGGAAGGGTCCCTGGGGGTCTATTTGGCTGAGCAGTGTAATATCGTGGGGTTGTTTAAAGCGTCCTCCACCAGATGCAGTTCTTGGCGGTCGACAACCACGTCCCGTATACAGCCAACAAAGCCGGTGCTGTAAGCCTTGGGCAGCTTGTGGGCCACGCTGAGCTTCTCCATCCCCCCTGCAAGAGAGAGAAAGCAGAGCTGGGGGGTGCGAGGACAGCGGGCACGCCGCCGCGCCCCAGCACCCTGCCCAGCCAGCAGCACGCACCTGGGAACTGGCCTCAAAAAACTGGCCGGAATTATTATATTATATATTACTATCATCATCATCATCATCTTTATCATTATTATCGTTACTATTATTATTTTAATTGGGTAAATGCCAGTTCCACCCAATACATGCGGGTTTCCTAAAGACGCTTAAAATGGTAACGTGCGTTTTCAAATATCGGGTCAACCTAAAAGACTTCACGTCGAGGTTGACCAAACACCAAGCTTTCCGGTAGAGCCAGTGGGGAAGCCAAGCCAAAGCTTCTCATGGAAAAAAAAAAACGCTTTCCCCATGACTTCTAGGCTGGTTTCAGCACTAGGAATAGCATCTGGGATGCTGCCTACTCAGGGGCGAGGCTGCGTTTTTGGGTATGGACTCTCTGTAAGCCACGTTAGACCTGAAGCTCCAAATTTAGACTGGGAGAAGAGACGCTTCTGGAAGGTCAAACGTGGCAAAGCGACCCGGGGGGGGGGCAAGGATCCCGTCGGAACAAGCCGGGGAGCCTCAAATCCCAGCCAAAGGGGCTCCCCCTGCATGCCCGCCACGTACCCAGCCACAGGGCCCCGTCCGTGTCCAGCTGCGTGGCGCCGAGCGGAGAGGAGCCAGAGACGGGGGCTTCGTTGCCGACTTGCAGGGAACCTTCCCTCTGCACCCTGCTCCGGCGGGGAGGGAAGGAGAGACACAGATTAACCACCCCAGAGGAAAAAAATTACCCCTAGAAAATAAAATACCCGTGGGCTTTCTGCAAGATCTGCCACCACCCCGGAGCAAATCTCTGTGGGCTGCTGCACCCCAACAGGATGCTCCGGCGCACCCCGGCCACCCCACACACCCCCAAAATCCCCCCCAAATCCCCTCCCAAGAGGCAGAAATCCCGCCTGAGGGGCAGAAATCCACTCCCCAGGGGCAGAAATCCCCGGCACGCCAACCACGCCAGCCAGCCACCACTCCCCATGCCACCCGAGCGCGGGGCCGAGCAGCGTGCCGGATCCTCCGCCAACCCAAAGAGAAGGCACGAACCCTCCTCACCCCCCCGAGCCCGTCCCGTTGGCACTTCCCAGAATTTCGGGCAGGCGTGTCGCAGCACGCGCCCCATTGCCCACATGCCTCTCCTCTATTCTTATCCCAGGAGAGCAGTGACCCCCGGGGACCCCCGGGAGCGGGGCCAGAGCCGTGACTCAGGCTCTTGACCCTAAATCACCGCTGGCCCGTCCCGGAGCCACCCGTGGTGGCCCCGTCGCCCTTCCCACCTGGAGGCTTTGATGTGAACCCAGCGGTTGGTGTTGACGGGGACCGTGGAGCGTAGGACGACGGGCTTGGAGCCCAGGTCATAGGTCATCTGCACGTAGCCGTCGACGATGGCGAGGGCGATGTAGTCGGAGCGCTCCAGCCCCTTCCCGCTCCACAGGATCAGGCCCTGCGTGGCCTCCGTCTTGATGCTCAGCTCGAAGCGGTTGGACTGCAGGGCCTTCTCGCTGCGCCGGGAGGTGGGAGAACAGGGAGAAGGGTTAAAACACGGCTGCAAAAGCATGAGGCAGAGCACGAGCCTGTGGGGTCCAAGAAAGGGTCCCCTGGAGGTCCCCAACCCAGCTCCCAGCTCAAATTGGTGCCAGAGACAGGTGGGGGCACCTGGGCTCTGCCCTCCTGAGCCTGGAGGCACCAGGGATGCAGAGACCAGAGCAGGAGCTGCCCAGTTCCCTTGAGAGTTTTTTTTTTTCCCCAAAAAAAATCCAAATTGAACCCCCCAAGTCACAGCCTGGGGTTACTGCCCCCATTTTGCCCTCTGTGGAGGCACCGAGCCCTGAAGCTGCGGCACCCCAGGCTGGCTTGACCAAAACCCAATGGGAACCCAAGGGGATGGAGAGTGTCCAGAGGCAGCAAAGCCTTCCCCCCCTGGACAGAGCACCTTTTTCCAAGGGAGGAATGAAGGACAGGATTTTCCCCACGCTGGCCTCCCCGTCTTTGCTCAGTCCCTTCTGGAACCAGCCAAAAAAAGGCTTTTGGCCACTGGCCACGTGGCCATACGGAGTCACCATCTGCCCCTGGGGGCTGCTCCGCCACGCCGCCGACACGTGCACACGGACAGGACAACACAGGCAACACGGGTGGCTTTTTATTCCCAAGGGACACTTCTGGACAAGGGCACCACATGCCCCAGCCTCCCCCTCACCCATTTTTGCCTTCCTACATCCCCCCGTGAGCAAGGGGCAGAGCTGGAGCTGCTGCTCCTCTGCTGGAGCTCCCTCCGTGTTCGTATCGTATTCGGAGCCGGATCCCTTAGGGATAAAAAGCCCAGAGCAGGGACACACGGAGCACGCACAGACACACAGACACGCAGGGTGACAGCGGAGCACGGGGAACGAGCTGGAAGCCTGGCACGGACTCACCTGGGCTCGGCAGGGTAGTCCTCGTCGGGACTTAGATGCGGGAAGAAAGGGGAGCGTGCCATAAGCGCGGGGCGGCGCGGGGGAACCCTGCCCTCCCACCCAGCACCGACCAGCGGGGAGCCCGGACCCCCGCGGTCCTCGGGGCTGAGCTTTAAGCCAGCCGGGGGGGTTTGCAAGTCGCTGCTTTAGCTGGGGTGGGCGCTAGCATGTCACCATCATGTCACCAAGCAAACGCCCCCCCGGGTCGCCCAGCTCGCCCGCGCTGCGCCGCTGGGGTGCGCGGCCAGGGATGGGGCAGGGGACGGGAAGCGGTGCTGGGGAAGGGACCCCTGGGTCCTGAGCGACCACCACCCTAAAAGGGCAGCCCCCGGCTGGCTCTTCGGGACAGGAACGGTCACGTAAGGCTGCTCTGAGTCAGTGCGTGGAGAAGGGGAAACCCAGAGCCACAGCTGTCCTGCTGGCACTGCCCGCGGGCGTTTGGGGCTCCAGCGCCGCAGCCAGCTCCAGCCATCCGTGTGGATAAAAATGTGTGTTCGAGACAAAATGTACAGGCATGTCGCGGCCGGCAGCGCCCAGGGGAGCAACTGGAGCCTTAATCCTGCCCCGGGCACTCCCGCTGGCTGTCCCCGGGAAGAAGGGATAACTTTTTATGGGCAGCCCAAGAGGAGCCCTTCAGGGCCCCAGCTGCCAAAATCCCGGCTGCGGGACCCGGGGAGAAGCGCTGAGCTCCCTTTGCAGGACGGGGCATGCACGGCCGAAACGGGCACAGGCTGGCTCAGGTGGGGAGCGGCTGGGAAGGGCGACCTTCCCCATGGGGAGCAGGACGCAAAGGCAGTGGCTTTCTGCTGGGCTGCAGGCTCGTGGCTCCTCGGTGCTGCCCCTCTAACCCCCTGTCTGCCTGCCCGAGCCCTCCTGCTGCCCCCTGTGCTGTGCTGCACATCACGAGGGGTGGCACGGACCACGCGTCCAAGGACTCAGGAAGGTTTTCCCAGCACGGCCAGGCTCGATGCATCGATTTTATAATAATATATAACATCTATAATAATCAAAATTCATGCTGGGAAGCCAAGGCAGGACGAGCCCCGCTCATTTCCCTCTCCAGCGCTTTGCTGCTGATGGGAGAGGTTCACCCTGGGACCTTTCCTCCTCCGTGCTCACCCCTCTGAAGGCTGAATTGCAGCTGGGACAACATCTCCCCGCAGCAAAGGGGAATCGCACAGCTCCTGCAGCCCCTGCAGAGCCAGCAGAGCTGCGAGGTCCTTGCCCCGAAGCGGGGATCCCACCCACGGCAGCCCCCGGCGAGTGTCCCCACGCCTGCCCCATGGGTGGGCTGGGGTCAGGGTGCTGGCGGGGGGCCTGGGGGGGGCGCGGGCTGTACTTACGCGGGGATCTCATTGGTCAGGTGGCTTGGAAATGAAAGAGACAGGGACACTGAGAAGAGACAGACAGACAGACAGAGCGACAGACGGGACGCAGACGCTGCCCTCGGGCACGGCGCCGGAGCGGGGAGGGTCGCAGGGGGGCGAGGGAGGGAGTGCAGCCGCCCCCCGCTCAGCACCGTGGGGCTGGGCATCGGCCACGTCCAGCCTCATCCCACCCCAAACCAGAGCGTGCCCCCCAGAAGGAGGGAGAGCACCCAGACCTGACGTTGGCCAGGCGCTGCTCTGGCATCGGGGCAGCTTTTTACCGGCTGGAATTGGGGGGGGGGGGGGTTGGTCCCAGCCCCGGTTTGGCTCGCCCCGCTTTGGGCGCTGCTTTTGGGCATCCTTCAGCCCCGTTGTTGCTCCTGCCAAAACCCCGACTCCTCAGCCTGGCCGTGGCTCGGCTCAGCGTTACCTCTTGGTCACGGCGTTGTGGTACTCCATGTACGTCCTGCCGTCAAAAGCGATGGCCTCGGCGTCTCCAGCTGCCTTCTCGATGAGCACTGGAGGTGGGAAAAAGCGGAGCTGTCATGGAACAGAGCGTGGCCAGGCCAGGAAAACCCCCCTTTATCCAGGGCAGGCACAGACCTGCTGTCCCCAGGGACATGTGCCAGCACCGAGCCAGCCCCTGGAGAAGTTTTATAGGGCCTTTAGAGCCGGCGAGCTCGCAGCAGGTTCCTGTTTTTGCAGCCAACTGACCCGAAACCACAGCTTTGGTGGCTTCCTGGCTAAAATCGGGGAGGAACCTGGGGGCTTGGTGGTGGGCACGACTCGGGGAGGGAAGGGAAAAGGGACCCCTGTGGCCAGGAGCCATAACACAAATCTCTGAGCACGGAGCAGGAGCTGGGGTTAGCATCCTGCTGCCACCAGCACTCCCCAGGAGCACGCTGGAGCCTTGGGGTCGTGGGGGGGGGGGGGTCCCAGCCCCTCCGGCCTCACCTTTCTCGCAGTGAGCCCCGGAGAAGCCCCTCTGGCAGGCACACTCGTAGCTCTCCAGCCGGGGGCTGCAGGTGCCCCCGTTCTGGCAGGGGTTGGGCTTCTGGGTGCAGGGGTGGGCTCGGAAGGGGGAGATCTCGATGGCGCTGCGGATGTTGGGCTCCTTCAGCACGGGCACCCCCTTGACGGAGATCTGCCAAGGGGAAGCACAGGGTCAGCCCTCGCCCCCGCGTCCCCACGTCCCGTCCCTGCCTCTCCTCCTGCCGTTCCCAGTCCGGTGTGCTCGCTGGGACCCGCAAATCCCCCGCGTGGACGGCACCCCCGGCACCCAGACACCCGCACCAAGCTGCCCGGCAGGGCCCTACCCTCTGCACGGCTCCGCTGAAGCCCGAGGAGATGGCAGCCGCTCGAGCCAGCTTGCTGAAATCGGGGGCTCCCCCCACGTAGAACGGCTCCTTCAGGTTCAGGAAGGTGTGGGGCACCTGGCGAGGAGACACGGCGAGATGGGAGGAGATGCGAGACCGGGGGGACGGCCTCGCTACGGCCTCCACCCTCCAGGGTGCATCCCCGGGCACATCTGGCCAGAGCACCGCAGCCACCTCCAAGCCCCTGGGCTCTCAGGTGCAGCCCCTGCCCCGTCCCAGCTGGCCACCAGTAGCCGTGGGCCACCTAAGGGCCACCACAGACCATGGGGAGCGGGCAAGCGCCGCACATCTGGCACCAGGGGAGGCTGCCAAGGGGCTGAGGAGCTCCAAAAAACCTCCAGCTGCGAGGTCTCGCCTGGCAGCAAGAGAGCCAGGGAAAGATTTTCCTGCGAATTTAATTCGGGGAGGTGATGCTCGAATGCTCTCGGGCGTGGAGGTCTCGGGATTTGTGTGACAGGTGAAGAAATATTGCTCCTGTCTCACCGGGGCTGCTGCTTGGACCCAAACTCGGACCAAAGGGATCCAGCTTGGATTGACCCGCGTGCCACAGGTCCCCTGCGGTGAACAGCTGGGATCTGGGGACAGAGACCCCCCTGGATTTGGGGACAGAGACCCCCCCTGGATTTGGGGACAGAGACCCTGCAGCCCCACAGAAGGAGCCGCATCCCCTCCTGTGCCCCCCGGAGGGGTCCGGGGATGCGGTTATGTGAGTCGCTAGCTAATGCTTCGTGGAGTTAACGCGAGGAACATGACCGGATTAATTGAAATGCTTCCGAAATAACAACAACGAAATGCAACGACTGGCTGGAAATGGATGAAGGGAGAGGGAACGGGTGTCTCTAAGCTACGGGGGGTCCTAAAGATGCTCGGTCCGAGGGGAAGGGAGCAGGGGTACGGGTCTGGATGGAAAACAGAAAGAGAGCGACGTGCCGATGGCAGATGGGATGGAGGTGGCGGGTGATACTTATCTGTACCTTACGGGATTTCTGGGATCCAGACAGCAGGGGAGGGAAAAATACAAATCAGAGGGAGAGAGAGAAAGAGAGAGAAACGGGAGGTCAGTGGGTAACGTCGTAACATGCAGGGCTGCCGCCGGCGGGGGGCAGGGGGCTGCGGGGGGCAGCGGGTGGCCGGGGCCGGCATCCCCAGAGGATTGGGAGCACGGACAGGAGCACGGAGGGGACAGGGCATGGTGAGAGGTCGGAGGCAAGCTGCTGGTTTGGGAACAGAGCAGGGAAGGAGGGATTCGGCAGCAGGAGAGTGGTCGGGTTTTCGCTGCTCGGTGACTTCTTCCTGCGTGCACGCAAAGGGGCTCCGAGAGCGGTGCAAAGGGGCTCCAAGGGTCATGAAATGAAAAGGGGCTCTGAGAGTCATTAAAAAGGGCTCAAAGAGTCGTAAAAACGGGCTCTGAGAGCCGTGGCAGCCGTGTCCCCTGCAAAGCTCTGCGTGGAGGCGGGACAAGGAGGGACGAGGCTCTGGAAAGGCGCACGGCTGCTGTCCCACAGCACCCTTCTCTCCCAGGTCCCCAATTCCCCCTCCACAAACTCCTCCTCCGCCCTTCTCACGCCTCCGGGGATAAAAGCCCACGGCTCTGAGAACTTCCCAGCTCGTTTCACGCGGGTGCAGAGCTGGGTTAGAAGCCCGGAGAGCTCCGACCGTCTCCCCCTGCCCCGTGGACGTACCGGTGACTCTCCCATCACCCTCTCGCCGTTGTTGATCCTCATCACCCCCTTGCGCCCGTTCCTCTCCAACAAAACGCTTATCCAGGTGTTGAGGGGAACTGGCTCCTTGCTCCTGGTGGGGAGAAGGGAGGAAACGACATGGGTGAGAGCTCTGCCGTGAGCCAACACCGGATCGCATCCACGCAGGGATGGGCTCAGCCCTCGGGGCCAGTGCTGGCCACGGGAAGCCCCCACTGGCCCTTCTCCTGCCTGCTGCCCCCAGCCCCCCCTTACCTGAGCACGGCCGCCCCTTTGCCCAGGTCGTATCTGTACTCCAGGTAGCCGTCGTGTAAGGCCAGGGACACAAAGTCCCCCTTGCCGTCGGTCTTCTGCCCGTTGTAGAAGATCATGCCGCTGGGGCTCTTGGCCAGGAACACCACTTCCATGGACATTTTGTCCCTGGGGGCAGGAGGATGACGGATACCCTCCGAACCAGCCACCCACGCGCTCCCTTCCTCCACCCCAAAGGCGTCTGCCACCCGTCCGAGCCCGCGGGAGGATCTGCCGCGCAGGAGGTGCCTCTGCCACCTTCAGGATGGCAGCCAGCAGTGCTGGCTCCTCCAGCCCGCCACACCTCGGCACAGCAATTCTGGCAATGTGGGGGTCCTGCGGACAAAACCCCGATGGTTTCATCACCGTCGGCACGCGGCTGAGCACTTACTGCAGGTCGGGAACGAAGGTCTGCAGCCCGCTCAGCTCCAGGTAGGAGAAGCCGTTGAACTCCGGGAGGAAGGGCATGGTGAGGTCCTGCTCCGTCACTGGGCACAAGCGAGGGGATGGTGAGGAAGAGGAGGCAGAGCAGCCTCAGCCAGCGAGCAAAGGCTCCCGGCTTGGGAAAAATCAGAGCCCCAGCCCCGCCGGCCCCGGCCCACCTCGCTCGCAGAAGTCCCCTTCGCGCCCCATGGGACAGGCGCACATGGATCCCCCCTCCGGCAGCACCAGGCAGGTGGCGGAGACGTGGCACGGCGAAGGCTCGCACGGGTTCCGCTCGTCGGCACACGTTGGACCTGCGGCATAAGGGCTCACGTCGGCACCCCGAACGGCCGGCGGGCACGATATGGCCAGATTCTGGGCCCTAATTCTGGGGCGGGCACACGATGGGAGGTCTCCTGGCGGCCCTGCCAAACTTTTTGTCCCATCCCAGGTTGGGTTCACACAGCCCAAGAAGCCCCCCGCAGATGACCCCGCAAAAGGGGAGGTGTATGGCCCATGCCACAGTGCACTGCACTGCCTTAAAATACCAGGGGAATTTTGGGGGACAGATCCTGACCCTTGCCTCCTCCACATCTGGATAGCTCTATGCCCAAAAATGATTCCATCTCCGTTGGACATGACTTTATCCTACACTTTTGGGAATCACTGCCAAGACTTCGCCACATCCTCCTCCTCCCCCTGCTGCTCCCCGTGACCCCAAAACCTCTGGGACCCCTCAGGACCACCCAGCAGCACCAGGACCCCCCGGCAACCCCCCTTCCTGTACCGGTGTAGGTGTGCAGACACTCGCAGTGGAACATCTCGGCCTCCTTGACGTGGCAGACGCCGCCGTGGTGGCAGGGGTTGGGGTGGCAGGGGTCGTTGCCGCACTCGCCCACCCCGCTGCCGTAGAGCACGTCGCTGCCTTTCTCCCGCAGGTCGTACAGCTGGTTGTTCACGTCCAGGAGGCGGATGCAGCCCTTCAGGCCGCTCGTAGCCGCCGTGCGCTCCGCCACCCTGAGGGGGACAGAGCGCACGGTGGGCTGGGGCTTGGGGGGGAAATATGGGGGGGACCCCGCATGCACTTGGGTGATGCTTCCAGGGGAATAAGCGGAGAAACCCCTCTTGGAGGACACTGTACCCCACTAGGGATGCTGCACCCTACTAGTGATGCTGTACCCCACACCATGGATACTGCACCCCACTATGGATGCTTCACACCACCATGGATGCTCCCCCGGGACGCCCCCCACCCCGCAGCGGTCCCCCTGCTCACGCGGCCATTTGGTCCTCGGGCGCTCCCCCGACGAAGAGGTCGGTGTCGAGGTTGAGGCCGTCGGTGCCCGGCGGGCTCTCCCCGCTGACGTGGGGCTCGCCGTCCACGGCCAGCACGCCGCTGCGCCGGTTGCGGTTCACCACCAGCTGGTGCCACTTGCCGGGCTCCACGCGGACCTTGCTGGTCACCACGCCGGTGCCGGAGCCGGTGTTAAACCTGGAGGGGAGGACGGGGAGGCTCGTGGCCGCAGCCCGGAGGTGCTGGGAGCACGCAGCCTCCTCCCCAGAAATCTGCCAAAATCCTGTCTGGATTTTGGGGTCTCCGGAGCTCTTCCCTCCACCTCACCTCGCCTCAAATCCGTGCCTTTTGGGAACTGGAAATGTAAATTCAGCTCGGATTCCTGGGGCTTTTCTCCCCCCCCACCTTTTTTTTTTCCCTGAATTTCTTCTCCCGGTGCCAGAAGGGTGCCAAAAAAGAGCTCTCGCTTGCCCAGAAACCACCCTCCCACGCCTTTCAGCTTTTCAAAATTCAAACCGAAACAAGCAAATTAATTCTCTTGAAAAGCGCCAGAAGGCGATGAATCCCCTTAAATATTCCTAATACGCTGGGAAAAAAAAAGAAAACGTTCATCCTCCTGACCATTTAATGCTACCCTCCCTTAACCTGGCAGCCTGTGCCACCGGGACGGGGGGACAAGGACACGCACCGGAGCTCCACGAAGCCACCGACCAGCGCCAGGGAGATGAAGTCCTTGCCGCGGCTCTGCCCGTTGTAGAGCAGCAGCCCGCTGAGCTCCACGGTCCTGAACTCGACGGCGATGCGCACGGTGTGGTACGCCTTCATCGTCTTGAAGGCCAGGTAGGACTTGCCGCCGAAGCTGGGGATGAAGTACCGGATCGCTGCCGGGGGGCGGGGGGGGAAGGAAAAGGGGGAAGAAGCAGAGGATGAAAATGAGGATGGAGAGAGGATAAAGCCTCCCAGACACTGGGACTGGTGGTCCCCAACACCTCTTGTGATGGCAAATCCCCAAAAAGATCACCCCCAGGCTTCATGGGACTGCCTCCCCCATATTTCAGCGGTGTCCCCCCGCCAGCTCCAAGCGCCCGGCGTCCTGCTGGACATCCCCGTGCTCCACACCGCTGCTCCTTGCGGCTCCCCTTCCCTGCTCCCCAACCACTTCTCTCTGCCCGCCCAGGACCCCACGTGGCAGGTTTATGCTCAGTGCCCTGGGATTTTGTTTATTGCAGCTGAGATTTTCAAAGGGATCTGGAAGGACGAGCCCTGTTAAAATTAACAGGACCGGCACGGAGCTCACCATCCCCGTGCTCAGGGCACTGCGTTGGCACAGCCAGAGAGAAATTGCTCCTGGCACCTTCTCCCCTTAAAACCTTGCCTCTTACAGCTCGCACAGCCTGCTTTGGGTAGGGGTAAAGCTGGTTTAAGCACCAGCACTCATTACGGGCTGGGTTTGATGATGCCCCAGGTCTCTCCATGCCCAAGCAGCCAGCGCAGGCTGGAGCAGCATCCCTGCACCAGCCCCAAAATGCTTGGGGGGAGCGTGCCAGGAAACAGGCAACCATACAGCTGCACTTTCCCAGCTGTATCCTCTCTGCATCCTTGGAGCCCAAATTCTGGAACAAAAAGCCCTAAGAGAAGCCCTCCCCTGCTTTTTTAAGGGGGGGGACTTTGCTGTCCCCACTTCGGTCCCTCACCATCCCACGGCCACGCGCCCGCTGCTGACGCCCCGAAGGCTGCTCTGCCAGAAAAAAAAAAAAAAAAAAAAGATGCTGTTGCCCGTTTCTCCTACTTTTCACCTACTTTTCTCGCAGACGGCCCCCCCTTTGCCCGCCGGGCAGCTGCAGGTGAAGTCCTGCCCGTCGTCCTCGCAGGTGCCCCCGTGCAGGCAGGGGTGGGAGTCGCAGGGGCGCGGCGGCTTCTTGGTGCCGGGGGGCTTGCGGCGGGGGGCGGCGGGCAGCGTGGAGCTGGGTCTCCTGGTGCTCAGGGGGCCGGGCAGCTTGGTGCTGGCTCGAGCCGCGGCGTCCTGGCGCAAGCCGTGGGCCGTGGTGGCCGCGGAGGCCGTGGTGTACCTGCGGGTGGTGGCCGGGGCCATGGTGGTGGCCGTGGTGGTGGTGACGGTGGTGGTGAAGAGCCTGGGGATCCAGTCTGGAAGGCAGCAAAGAGCAAGGAAGGGGTTGGGGCTTTGCAAGATGCTCCGGAGGGGGGAAAGGAGGGCGGGTTTGGGGTGCAGGAGGCAGAGGGGAGGCTGGCTGGAGGCTCTGCCGGCCGCGGTGTGCACCAAAGGAGGGGAGCCCCCGGCCTCTGCCCTCCAGACCCCGCAGCGAGGCTGGGCTCTGCCCTGGGAGGGGGGGTCCCCACTGTGCCCGACCTGAGGGCTGGGGGCTCACCGAAATCCATGAATTTGATGTGCTCCTGCTGGGGCCTCTTCACCAGGATGGTTTTCTTCTTGGAAGCTCGGATCTGCTTCAGCAGGGCCGCCTGGACATCCGCTGCCGTGTAGGAAGTGGCTGCTCACAGCCAGGAGGAGAAAAGAGGAGGACAAGCGTGAGGATGCGAGCCCACCCAGAGCATCTTTCCCTTCCTGACCTCCCCGTGATGTGCCTGAACCGTTCCTTGCCCTAAAAAAAATGCTTCCAGCCTTCCAGGCACCCGCTTGGGGTGCATCTCCTCCCAGCATCTCTTCATTTTCTGGACAAAAGGCACACCCCCGGCTAATTTTTATGGGGCTTTTTGGTGCTCAGGTTGGTTTCTGGCACTGGGAGTGACACCCCGTCCCCAGGCTGACGGGGAATCATTGCCAGGAAGGGTCCTACCTGGGTCAAAGTGGGACTCCACAATGACACGGACAGCGCTGCTCTGCCCCAGGTCCCGCACACGGATGCTCTTGAAATCCTTCTTGATGTCGGAGCTGCGGAACAGCTCATCCAGCTGACGGAGGCGAGGGGAGGGAGGAGAGACAGACTGATCAACGGGGAGACCCAGGGCATGGGCTTAGGCTCCTCCAGCAAAAGATTTGGGGTCTCAGCAAGTCCTCTTGGCCTCAGCCCAGCTGGGGTCGCATTAAAACCGTTGCAAGAGGGATTTGGGATGGTCTCCGTTCATTATGGCCCGGAGTCAAAGGGTTAGCACAGGACCAGGACACGGCACGGGGAAAGCGAGCTGCACCCCACAGGGGAGGTGGGAGCAGAGACACCTCGCAGTTCGTGCAGGGATTTTCTGTTGCGTGGCATCTGAGCCTTCCCGAGCTCTCCCAAAGCCGGGTAAACCTGCTTAGACGCTTTGGAAAATCCCGCCGGGCGCCCTGCTGCATCTTTAAGCACCCGCCTGCTAAAAGGCTCCGCTCTCAGAGGCTGCGGGGTTTGTCCGACGGCACACGGTGACAGCGACAGCAGGTCACAGCACCCAGCAGGTCAGGGCTCCAGCACCCCTGGGGCAATCCTGCCAGCCCTGCGCGACACCGGCACCCGTCGCAGCAGGAGGCCACCCCTGCCTTCCCCTGGCCTCGGAGGGGAAAGGGGATGAACCGGGGAACGAAGCCTTTTGTGAGCAGGTTTGGGTCCTCGGATAAAAGGCGCCGTTGTGTTGGGCAATGCTGATTTTGTGACAGAGAACTGAACGAACCATATGGTCCGTACGCCAGGCGCACATCTGCCTACATGGCTGTGCTGGGGGCTTGCCAGCTTCCAGTGCAGCACGGAAGCAGCTCCAAAAATGTAAATCTCCTCGCAGAGATGCTTATTGTTTACTGAACCACACTGCAAGCTACACTGTGATGTTGTTACCCCAGCCAGGGCTTCCTCGGCGTGCCCAGAGACACACAGAGCTCCGAGCCCCCTGCTCCAGGAGCTGGAGACGCGGGGGGCTGCTCTATAAAGGTGGGAGACTGGATTTTTTTTTTTTTTTATCCCAAGCTGCGTAGCTGAACCAGAAGGGCAAAGGGACGGGGGACGTGTTTTCGTCTACAGGCTTTTCGTGGAGTTACAGAAGCTTTGGAAAATCCAGGGTGTTAGGCAGAACCTCTTTTTTTTTGGACAGCCCCCCCACCGAGATCAAGTTGAAAAAGGAGCAGTTCGGACCCAGCACGTGATGAAGGATGCAAGCCCCCAACACGGCACGTGGTAGAGCCTATAATACACGTAGGCTGATAATAAAATTCCCCGAGGGTACCTGCTGGGCACAACCGGGCTGTGTACCAGCTCCTTACACTCTTACGTGCCCACCCCACGAAAGCGCACACCCTGGAGAGGAGCCGTGCTCGCCCCCAGCCTCTGCAGGCTAAATTCATCTAAAAAAAAAAATAAAAATAAAAGCACATGGGGTGGTGCTCCTCCAAGGAGCCTTCTGCAAACAGGTTTCTGTGCTCTCGTGTGACGGAGAACAACGAAGAAGTCACTGAGCACAGAAAGGAGAAGCTGGGGAGCAGTTTTTGCGCTCGGGGCAGCAGGGCGTGATGCTGGCGCACCCAGGGCGCAGTGCCTGGCCCCTGCCTTCGTGGGGTGGCTGCCCCGAATTGCGGGGCCCTCTTTTCTCTTGCCAAGCCCGGAAAGGCCCTCGGCAGCCTTCTGACCCCACGCCGAGGACTCACCGCGCTCTCGATGCTCCTGGCCGTCTCCCCGAAGAGCTCTGACTTGGGGTCAGCCATCTCAGGGGTGTAGAAGAGCTCCTGGCCTTCCACCTCCTCCAAGATGAGCACTCCTTGGAAGACTTTGGTAGCTAAGGGGAGGGAGGGCAGACAAGACAAAGCCCTTTAGCCGGCTCGCGGGGAGGGGGCAGGCGTGGGGCTGAGAGCCGCGAGGAGCGTTTCGAGTCCCTGGGGGCGGGGGGGGGCACAGGGGATGGCAGTGTGCGGGTAGTGCCAGTGTCGGGGTTAGTCTGGATGGGTCTGGGAGAGCGCCATGGAGGATTAGTATCAGAGGGTGCTGGAGCGGATGGCAAAGACCAGGCTGGAGATGGCAGCTTTTACCATACGGTTTCCTCTGAGCTCCGGCCCGGAGAGAGCAGCAGCCCCCCTGCACCGGCTGAGTAACAAGAGAAAGACGTTAGCCAGAGCAGCACACAGGTCAACGCGGCGGGATCGGACGCGCGCATGCAACGCGGGGCGAAACGCGGGCTCTGGGCCGGGAGAGGCGCGGGGAGACCCTGCCAGCAGGCTGTGGCCAGCCTGGAGAAACCTCAAAAGCTCCCCGAGGTGCGGGCGCCTTCCTGGGAAGCTGGCGGAGCTGCCTCAAGGAGATCCCTGCCCGGGGGGGGGGGAAGTGGATAAAGAGTTTCAGAGCTCCTTCTGCGGGGTCCAGAGGAAAAGGGGATGATGCCCAAGGGTATAGGGCCGGTTAGGAGGACCTCAGAGAGGAGACGCCTGGGAAATTGCCCCAATGCAGCATTTTTAGGGCAAATGTATGAACATGGGGGCCAATACTCCATAGGAGCACAGGTGTCTCTGTGTCTCCTTGCCATGGACACCGTGGAGCAGCAGCGCACACCCCTGGGGAGCCCAGCACCAGTCACCAGCACCCCAGCGGCTCTCCCTCCTGGCCTGGCGCTGGGCTGGTCCTGCTAAGCCCAGTTCCCTCTGCAGCCCTCACACCAGCTAAAACGGGAATCCAACCAATTCCCTCATCCCCCTGCGCGCCAGGAATGCGCAGAAGCCTGGGCTAGAAAAAAAAAAACTGGTGAAAGTTTAAAGGCTGTGATATTCGAGGGAAAAAGAGTTCATGTAAATGAAGAAAACCACCGAGCGCACACGTGGCTGGCCGCTGGGGACCGTGGCAGGGCACACAACGCCTGCTGGCCACCACGGCTCCAGCACATCCACGTGGACAACCCCGCCGGCACCAGCTCGGGACCTGGAAGAGCTCAGCCTGACTCAAAGCCCCACAAAGGGCGCCCAGCCCCGAGGACCGACTCACCCGGACAGTTGCTCCCCTCTGCGTCGGCGGCGGCCGTCTTGCCGTCGGAGCAGCACCCGAGCGGGGTGTTGTAGCACGTTGCCCTCTCAATGGCCGGCGTGGGGGTTACCTGGCTTTCTTCCACCTCCTCTTCCCCTGCAGGGCATGAAGGAGAACCTTAAGGACCTCAAATCTGTTAAACCACGGGGACGCTGAGCTCCCGAGCCCCGAAGCGCCCACTCACCAGCGGAGCCGGCCCCGCTGGCCTCCTGGTCTCCGCTGGTGCCCATCTCTTGGTCCCCGCTGCCCTCGGCGCTGCCCGATTCCACGTAGGCAGGCTGGGTGGTGGCCAGGACCACCGGAGAAGTGGCCAGAGGGCGGACGGTGGTCTTCGCCGCCCCGTGGGTCATCCAGGGCGTGGTGGCCGGCCTGGCCGTGGTGATGCGCCTCGTCGTAGGGTGAGCTCTTGGGGTGGGCTTGGCTTCTTCCGTCAGCGGGGGGCTGCTGGCCAGCTCGGTGGGCTCTGGAGCCCGGGTGCTCAGCTGCAGCGGCGGAGGAAGGATGAGTTTGTCCAAGGGCACGGTGGGCAGCGGCGTGGGAGGCGCCGAGTGGCTCGTGTGGGTGATGGACTCTGCGAGGAGCAGCGAGAGAACGAGGTGAGGAAGGGCAGGTTTGGGAAATGCTGTCCGTGACGCTGGGATGCACGGTGCAAAGCAGGGGCAGCGCAGGAGGAGGCAGCCCCGGGGCTGGGAGCAGCCTCAGGGCACAGAGGTGGCCCTGTCCCGGCGCTGGGGACAGCAGGCACTCACCGTGGCACTGCCCCGCGTGCTTCACCGTGATGAGCTGCCCCTGCCGGCACGCGATAGTCTGCAGCTGGCACTGGTCCCCGTAGGTGACACCATCAGAGCCACACACCTAGCAGGGCAACGGAGCGAGGCGTGAGCTGCGTCTGTTCTCTGCTAAACCCTGGGCAAAATAAACCCGTCCCCGAATTCCCTGGAGCAGAGCAGCTCAGGGGTGCTACCGACGCCCGGTGCTGGGGACGCCCACGACCGGCACGTCCCCAAACCACGCGGCGAGGACGGTGCCCGCTCCTGGTGGGCAGGGGGAGACCTCGAAGTCCCGAGCCTGGCGCCACCAACCCAGCCACGCGTCCCTGCGCCCACAGCCCAGCTGAGCCCCTCGGCGATGCCCCCAACCTTGGTCATGTTGGCCTCGGAGCAGAGCGGGGACGGGCACTCGCAGTGCGCAAAGCCGTTCACCTCCACGCAGGAGGCGCCGAACTCGCAGCTCATTTCCTCGCAGGATGTGGGGGCCGATGGGTCTGGGGTAGGGAGAGAAGGAGGAAAGGACGATAAAAAGTGTGTGCCCATCTTAAAACAAGCCAATAATCAAAGCCAAGAGGCTATGCTGGATCCAACCCCCCCTCTCCTCCCAGGGACTCGCCAGAGCAGCGCTTCTGTCCCCACGTGTCCCTCTGGCCCGTGGCTCCCGCACCTTTCTCGCAGCCGGTCATGCCCAGCTTGCTGCCGTTGGGGCACTGGTTGCACTTCATGCCGGTGATTCCCGTCCTGCAGGAGCACAGCCCCGTCATCTGCTCGCAGTCATCGCGCACCGAGCCCACCGGGTCGCAGTTACAGGCTGGGCGGGGAGGGGAAAAAGAAAAGGTTGTTCTGGTGGGGCTGGGGGGCTGGCAGCAGTCAGTCCTCCAAAAAATGAGAAGGATGCGGGGACGACCACGACGCCGGCTGCTACCCTGTGCTCACTGACCCAAAGGCTTGGATATAAAGGCTCCAGGTAAGAGCGAACGAGGTACGCGCTCGGGGAGCCGCTTCAGCAGTGCAGGTACAAAGCAGCCTGCTTGTTTCTAGCTTTAGCTTTCTGGCATCGATCACCTACTGAATCCTGGCGCGCCGGTGCTCCTGGGGCTGGGGAGGAAGCCAGGAGCTTGCCTGGAGCCCTGAGCATCCTCCCTACCCTACAGCGGCACCGTGTCCATCACCCAGCTCCCCGCGATTTCAGCAAGAAATGGGCAAAACCACGGTCCCTGCGGAGAGTTTCTTTGCAGAAACAGCCGGCTCCACAGCACCAGCGTTAGGGTTCCCAGTTTTAAATGGCGCAACGACCCCACAGTGCCCAGAGCCTTGCCAAGAGCAGGAGACCCAGGGCAAGGTGTGCCGGCACTCACGCGTGCAGCCGCTCTTGCTGTCGGTGACGATGCCGCGGAAATTCCAGAAGCCGGGCTCGCAGCGGTCGCACTTGAGGCCCCCCACGCCCGGCTTGCAGGAGCACTGCCCCGTGGCGGGGTCGCAGGCCCCCCCGTAGGAGCCGTAGGGGTTGCACTGGCAGGTGCCTGCGAGCAAAAGAGAGGGCGTGAGGATAAATCCCGGCCAAGGAGGGGAGCCACCGCGGGGAGCACGGAGCCACCCGCGCTGCTGAAAGCCTCCTCCTGCTCCAGCTGCGAGGGGCAGGACCTCCAGGGAGGGACCCGCTTGCTTTGCTCTCATCTACGGCTCCTCTCGCTTCGACATCAAAGGGAGAGGAAGCTCTTAGGGGTTTATTATTAATTCATTAATTGGGAACTCGGTGGAGGGAAGCGATCCGAAGATGGACGGAGAGGCGCCCCCTTAATCCCCAGGGAGAGGTGGAAAGGGGGCACGGGACAGAGCTGGAGAGCAACACAGGTGGGGCAGAAACCAGTGGGATCCCGTATGGGTGGAAAGGGAGGTGGGAAGCCGTCCCCATGGGTGGAAGGGCAGGGGACAGGACGTCCAGGGACGCACAGGAGCATCACTATGAGCCACCAGGGCGATGCCGAAGGCGAGACGCTCCGTCTCCTTCCCGACCTGCTCCCGCTGTCTGGGCTGGCCCCAGGAAGAGACAGCGGCTGAACGCTGCTGCTTTTTAAATTATCTGGTACATTAAGCAGCGCTACATCCTCGTCGGGCAGGCATTAGCCAGGCCCAGGCATGGCTTGAGTCACGTCTCCGCGGGGTGATGGGTTTCCCTGACAGGCGGTCGCAGCCTCAGCTGTTAACAGCTTGCTAATGCCTCTCAAAACGGGCCTTCTGCTCAAGCCCTGACTCCAGTAATTATTTAATAAATATTAATGAAACATTTGCCAGCTCAGCTCCCCGCACGGTGTCACCAAGTAGCCACAGGTCCCGGGGTGAAGGTCCACGGGGGAACCTAAGGGCGCTGCCCCAGCTCAGGCTGCAGCGCGCGGAGCCCAGCATTGCTCGTGCCGCTCAGCCCGAGCTTCCAGCGATGGGATGAAGGCACAAAAGGGCACGGCCTGGCCCCAGGGGCACCTTCTGCTGCGTCCAGCACGGGCTCGGCACCAGGCAAGTCCTCAGCAACCTTCCTGAATTACAGGGGGCTTAGACCTGGAAGGTCACCGCTAGGAGATGGCGAAGGGTGCGCGCGCACCTCCATGCGCACACGCTGCCTGTGGAGCTGGGGACAAACGGAGGCTTTATGGGCCTTTGGAAGTCCCTCGCTAGCTGAGGAACGGGGAGGGCCAACCTTTCTTCATTTTCCCTGGGATGGGACCCCAGGGACCCCCTCCCTGCCATCCCTTCTGCTTTCCATCCACCCTTGAGGGCCCCCTGTGCCCCCAAAAATGACCGTCACTTACTCGGGCACCCTGCTGCGCCCACGCCGAGCGCCAAGGTGGTGTTGTCCGGGCAGCACCCATAGATGGTCTGGCTGCAGTGCACCACCAGGAGAGGCGGCGGGGTGGTGGCCAGGGCTGCGGAGGAAAGCAGAGAGGCACGCGGGTTATTTTGGCTGCCTCTGGGGCAGCGCAGCCAGCGCACGCGTCGAGCAGCCGGCAGCATCCCTGCAAAGCCACGGGGTCCTCGCGGGGATGCTGGGGAAGGGGTGATGGGAGGTCCTGGCTTTGGCCAGGGGAAGGACGGGGGCACAGAACAGGGACACCAGGGCACCGCTGCGGGGTCTCACCGCGGCAGGCTCCTTGGCTGGTGACGTAGAGGTCCTGGCGCTTTTCGCACCGCGTCTTCTTCAGCTCACACTCGTTGGCATAGGTCACGCCGTCAGAGCCACAGACCTGCCAGGACAGAGCGGGGAGCTGCTCAGGGCAGGTTCCCCGTCCATAGGATCCCCTCTCCTGCCCCAGGAAGCACGTGGAGAGAGGCCACCGGGGTGGAGAGAGCCCCAAAATGCCCGGCGTGCTCACCGGGCTGCGCGGCACCGCCAGGCAGGTGAAGTCGCACACGCAGCGGTCGTCCTCCGCGTCCTCGTCCCACCAGCCCCCGTACTGCCGGCACCGCTCCTGCTCGCACTCGCTCCCGTCGCCGGAGCCCGAGCCCCCCGAGCCGCACTCTGGAGCGGAAGAAATTCGGGGTGAGAGGGGGTCCCGGCCACCAGGGCAGGGCTGGGGGGAAAAAGACGTCCCCTCAAAGCCCCCTCCATCCCCATCACAGCAGGTTTAACCTCCTCAAAGGCACAGAATTACAGAAGAGTTCGGTTTGGAAGGGACCTTTGGAGATCATCTCGTTCCCTCAGCTCAGTGGGGAGACTGCTGCCGCCACCGCAAACACGCAGGGCAGAGGGAGGGATGGGGTCTGGGCTGGCTCCGACGGCCAGTCAGGCACAAATTCCTGGCTCGGCAGGCAAACAACATAAAAACCCTGTCCCTGGCCTGGCTGCCTCTCTGAAAGATGCTCAGAGCTCCGGCAGCGGGAATAGAGATGTTGCTGATTTCAAAGGTTTCTTTAATTAAAAGGAGAAAAAAAAAAAAAAGAAAAGGAGGGGGGAAAAAAAGTGAAGCGAAAAAGCGAAAAAGGAAAACCTGCCCCTTTTTATTGAGCGATCAAAGGCTGGGAGCTGGCATTACACAGAGAATTATTTAAGATCTTCTCCCAGGGGGACATCAACCTGCAGCTCCCGAAGGAGGGCCGTGATCAAACACCGTGCTCTGCCTCGCCGTCTCCCCGAGCCCTGCCGTGCTCTGAGGATTTTTTTTTCCAGCGCAACGAGCTGGGGAAGCTCCGCTGGCCGGGCTGGCACGTCCCAGCAGCCAGCTTTAGGAGAGGTTTAAGCTCTCAGCCAGCGTTAACCCCCACGGGGCGCTCGGGAGGTCCTGAGCGCCAGCAAAGCAAGTCGGAGGGCTCCCAGCTTCCTTTTACAGGGTTCTGCTGTGCTTTTCCCAAAGCACCCAGAGATGGGTAAAGGACGGGGCTGAAGGAGCGGGATCACGGCTAGCAATGGGGGATGCCACAGCAGATCTCCTCCCCAGCTCTGCCCTGCTTTTTTTTTTTGGGGAAGGACTCGGAAAAAGCAGCCTGGGGGTGGATTTTCCCCAGCTGCCCAAACCCAGCTGGGATGGTCCCAGTGGAGGAATGGATTTGGGACCGTCAGGGAGCACAAATCATCCCCCAAGGGGGGGGGTGACGAGCATTGCGGAACGACCTCGAGCACCCCGCAGGAGGGTCCCCACCCGGAGCAACCCCGTGCAGAGCCAGCAGCCCAGCGCCCCCGCCACCCAAAACGCTGCCTCTCCTTCAAAATAAACCCAGGGTAGCACGAAATGAAAGCCGCCATGCATCTCCGCGGCGGCACCCCGGGGCAGGGCGGCAACCTACCGTCCTCGCACGGCCCCGTCCTGGCCACCTCGATGCTCTGCTGGCGCTGGCAGGCGGCCGCCCGCAGCTCGCAGCGGTTGCCGTAGGTGAGCCCGTCGGTGCCGCACACCTGGCCCAGGGGCTGCCCCTCGCAGCGGGGGCACACGCACTGCCCCCCCACACACGTGCTGCCGAAGGAGCACACCATGCTGCCGCAGGACTCTGTGGGGACACAGGTGAGAAATCCCGGTTAATTCCCTGCTTGAGGGGGGGGTCGGGCTCCGCCGGTCTCCTCGCTGGGATTTGGAGAGGGTCCGTGCGCTCAGCCCCGCAGCGCCAGGCTGGGCGGGTTTTATGGGGCTCGGAGCGCTGCTTTTAGCGAAGTGTCGCGTTGTTCTAACGAAGAAGCGAGGCAAGGCTTTTAATTCATTAAGAAATTAGCACAGGCGGCTCCCCGGGATGGGGAGTAGGGAGGGAACACACAGGCAGAGAGGAATTAACCCCCAGGGACGGAGGGAAGGGAAAGCTGCCGGAATCTGTGCCACCAAACAGCCCCTTGGTGCTTCCCATTTCGGTTTCCCATATTGATGTGTTTTTAGCCCAATTTCCTTGCTCGGCTCAGACAAAGCAGAAAGCCACCCGTCCCCAACCCGGGGCATCTCTGGTGCCTCCCCACAGGGCCACAAACACCCTGGGGAGCCTCGGGTGACCGTGCCCAGGCACCCCGGGTGGGCAGGGAAGGGGAGGGGGGGGGGTCTGACCATCCTCTCCCCAAAACGCCACCGAAAGGAGCGAGAAGAGGGACGAAGGGGACCTTGCCAGACTCACTGCAGTCGCCTTGGGCGGCCACCAAGATGTTCTTCTGCTGCGTGCACGCCCGGACATGGAGCTCGCACTCGCTGCCGTAGGTGTTGCCGTCCGTGCCGCAGACGGGCTGCGAGGAGGGCACGCACTCCGTGGGGCACACGCACCTCCCCGTCTCCGCCTCGCAGATGGCCCCGAACTGGCACTTGCCACAGCGGTCTGCACGGGCGAGGAGCGAAAAAAAAAAAAAACACCAAAAAGCAGGTTAGAGCAGAGGGGAGGGCAAGGGCATCGCTCTCCGGTGAAGCTCCGAGCTGAAATAAACTCCCCGCTGCAGCCCCCTCGCCCGCGCAGGTCCTCGCTGGGCCAGGAGGTGAGGCTGGGGGAGGCAGGGGGGGGGGGACTGCTGGTAAAAGCCGTCAGGGCCAGGAGTAATCGTGATGAAACGTCCCCAGCGCTGGAAGCTGTTACGGCTAAATAGGAGGCGGGAGAGGGCGCGGGGCCGAGCGCAATTAGGGGATTGATAAATTAGCGGTGGCTGTGGGGTGCGGGGCGCAGCCCCCGGGCTCCCGGGGGGCAGGACTCGAGCATGGGAAGGCAGCAGGGTGGGAGGTTTGGCTGCAAGCCCCGAAGCCAATTTGCTTCCCAAAATGGGGTGCAGGTGCTCCCCAGGGGCACCGCTGCCTCCCCGCCCAGCACCCTGGGGCGGCTGTGCGCCCGGCCGCCCTGCGGGACCTCCCTGCGCTCCTGGGGACGTGACACAAAGGTGACACCACCGCCTGCTACCCCCACGGGGGGAAATCCAGAGGCTGGTTTCACGCAGGGAAGGGAACAGCCCCAGCCCAGGACCAGGCTGGGCTCCAAAATCCACCGCAGGCTCCCCGTGTGCAGGTCCGAGATCCTGCAGATTCTTTTTTTTTTTTTTTTCTCATTTTCCTTTCACCCAGCAGGAAGGGGAAACGACTTGAAGGCACCAAGGCAGGGCCACGGCTGTGCCACACCGAGCTGCAGGCACAAAGACCGGGCTCCCGACCCCCACCCTGCAGATTGAGGGCAAAACAGCAGGATTTTGACAAAAGCTCAGGAGCCCAGCCCTGCCCGCGCCCCCCGGCAGATTGCGCGATGGGCTGAGCGCTGGGCCTGTGTGCAAACACTTTCTGCCTGGCAAAGCTGCGCTGGCACGAGCAGAGAGCTCGCAGATGGAAGAGCTGCACGTGGGTCTCGATTGCACACGCAAGGAGAGCTCTTGCTGCGAAAGAGGACGGATCCTGCACCCTCCAGGGGCGAGCTCACTGCACCCCGAACCGTCCAGCAGCGTCCTCCAGGGGCGAGGACGCACACCGATGCCACCCTCCCCTCCTTTCCCCGTGCACAGCAGCACCCAAAGCACAGATGCACCCAAGCAGCCCCGCCGGGAGCACCAAGAGGCTGGCTCCTTACCGCAGGGCCCCTTGTGCTTCACCCTGATCTCCCTCCTGAGGACACAGGCCATGGAGTCGAGCTCGCAGGGGTTGCCGTAGGTGCGGTTGTCGCTGCCGCAGACGGGGTCGTAGCGGCCCTGGCACACCTGCTGGCACTCGCACACGGGCTCCTGGTTCTTCACCACGCACGTGGCCCCGAAGGTGCACTCCACGCTCACGCAGGGGCTGGGGGTGCCCAGGTCTGCAGAGGGGACGGGAGAGACGGGGCGCCGGGGTCAGCCCGCTGCGTGCCGAGCGTCCCCGGGCACGGTGCACGGCGAGGCATGCCAGCACCTCCAGCAACCCCCCCCCGCCTCCCCAAAAAGCCGTGGCAATCGCGCAGAGCTCCTGGCCTCGCAGCAGCCCCCTCTCCTCCCGTGCCCCCCGACATGCCCGGCTCAGCATCCCCCCCATGCTCGGCAGAGGTTTGGGGTGGGAAGCAGGCACGAGGTCTTCCCCCCGCGCGCCCGGCTGCTCTCCTCCGTCCCACGCCCCTCGAGGAGGAAGCCAGGCTCTGATCAGCCCCACAGATTTTTTATGGCTTTCTGAGCCCCCCCCCCCCCGATGTTGGGGTCTCCCTGGCATCGGGAGGCATCGTTCTGCGGGGGGGGGGGGGGGGGGGCAGCACAGGCTGCGGGCTCCCCTTTGCCAGCAGCCAGCACCCCTCGCCCCGCGCAGCGGGGGAGGTTTGGAGACGGTGCCAGGGCTGAGGCGGCGCTGCTTGGGGACCCCTTCCCGGCACCCAAGAGAAAATCCCCGAGGACACGGGGCGAGGGAAGGACGTGGACTGAACGAGGACACAGCGAGAGGAAGGATGTGGGGACAGACAGGGGTGAGATGGATGCAGGCGCAGACGCGGCGCGGCCCCCGTGGCGAGGAGCAGCGGGGCAGGCAGGGGGTGGGGGGCCAGGCAGAGCCCCCCCAGCTGCCGGCAGGGCCCGGGGGTGCTGGTTTTCCTCCCCTGTTGGGCACAAGGGGATGCAGCTGCAGGGCAGGACCAAGGTTTGAGCCCTCTGGAGCTTGGCTGCGTGCTGTCAGCCAGCAAGAAACCAGCTCGGAATGGGGGCACCGGTCAGTCCCAATGTGGGATCTTGAATTTTTTCTCTTTGGGCAGTCCCTGCCAAGTCAGAGCTTAGAGCAAAGGAGCAGGGGGATGATTCGGGCATGGGGTCACTGCTCGGACCCTGCCTTTCCACCTGTCCTCCATTTCCCTGCGGCTGAGGGGTTTACGAGCTGTGATGCTGCTCACATCTCCTGCTTGTGGTCCGTTTAAAAGCAAAACAAAGCACCCGTACCGTAAGCACAGCCCCCAAACACGCAAGAGCCAGCGTGCTTGTATGGAGAAAGAGCCCAAAAGCACAAGTTCCACACCCAAGGGCACGATCCCATAGCTGCTGGCGAGCTTTGCAGAGCCCTAACCAAGCCCCCGTAGCTGGGGACCCCCAGCCCCCCTGCGAGCCTGGGGCTGGGAAGAGGTAAGCAGCTCCAAAGCTGTGCACAACCCCTGGCGTCACACCCAACGGGCTCCATCACCAGCTTTATGGGGCCGTAATGGGGTTTTCCTGGGGAAGAACCACACGTGAGCGCAGCCAGCTCCTCGGTGCTGCCAAAAAGGGGCCCGCGGTGCTTTGCTGGGTGCTGGGGGGCCGCAGCCCCTGCCCCGGGGCCGCCCCGGCGAGCGCAAATCACTGCGGGGAGCAAGGGGACGAGCGCAGGAAGGAGCAGGAGGGAAAAGGGGGGCAAAAGGAGAGGGAAAATCAACCAGGAGCAGTCCAGAGGGATGGATCGGCCAGAGCGGGGCTTGCAGAGGACGGGGTTCTTGCCAAACCCACTCTCATTTGCCCCTAAGGGTCAAGGCACCGCCAGCAGCAGCCGAGCCCCCGCTGGGTGTCTCCGTCCCGGTGAGAGGTGTGCGGGGGGGCATGGGGATGGGGGCGAAACCGGGGGAACCTCTCCGTCCCAGGGGCTCTTAAGCAAAACTGGAGAGGAAGGGAGCAGCGGGGAGAGGCCAGGGCTGCCACTGGCTACAGAGAAGGGGAGAAAGCCGACCTCCTAGCAGAGATGTCCGGGTAGGGAGCAGAAGGGTGCTGCGAGGACACAGTTCCTTCCTCCAAACAGGCAACGCTGTAAAACACAAGACACAGACGAAAGAGGAAAGAGAGAGAGCGGAGGGGAAAGAGAGCAAAAAGAGGCAGGGAGGAAAAGACAGATGCAACTCCAGACACCTTCCCTCCACCTCCTGTCCACACCGGCCTCGTCCCAGCCCTCCTTCCCCAGCTGCCCCGTCACGGGGTGAAAGCAGGGAAGGATCCAAAGCAGGGCCCGGGCTGTTGTGCTTGGCTTTGCCTCTTTGCCTTGCTGCTGGAAAAGACAACGGCCGGGCTCAGAGTGTACGAGGTGTGTGGGAGAGATTGAAACACTGCTGCCGTATGAATGGTCTGCGCTTCGATTCCCTCTGGCAGCCCCCTGCATCCTCAAAGAAAGGAGCTGCGGACGCCTGGGCTGGGTTCACCTCTGTGGGTGCTGGATGAAGGCAGAGGTGGCAGCATCCTCAGCCTGCCCTGCTCGCTGAGAAACTCGAGGACTCGAGTTTCCTCGAGTCCTGCCCTGCCCTGGCATCCCAAGGACCCCGAATCCCAAGGACCCCGAATCCCAAGGACCCCGCATCCCAAGGACCAAGGGCTCCCACCCCACCGGCACACAGCTGCTGCCGGCTGTGTGCACCTGGGAGGAGGGCTTAAATAACTGAGAACACAACTGAGAGGGGAAAAACGGATGCGCAGGGACCGCATCCCGCTGTCTGCTGGCCTCACTCCGCAGACGTGGCGCAAAGGATGCCAGACGGGGAGCAGGGCAACTCCCAGCAATCCCCCCTCTGCTTTTCCCCGAAATATGGGGTGCCTTGCAAGCCCAGCTGAACACAGCAGCTCCTCCAACGCCGGCCGTGGGCACCTCGCACCCTGCTTTGTCCCCATCCTCCTCCTCCTCCCACACCAGGGACACGGGGAGGCAGAAAAACGCCCTTGCTGCCCTCCTCGTACACAGGACCCGGGGACCTGACTCAGAAGCATCCGAAAGCCAGAAACACGCTGAAATGGGTGATTAAAAATAACAGCCGTCATTACACTGAGCGGGATTTTGGGAGCCTGACGAGCAATTTTCCAGCAGCTGGGCCTGGCAGGATTAAAACCTAGCGCGGGAGCGCAAAGCCAGCAGAACAGACCCAAAACACCGGGCGGAATTTCCAAGTGCTTCAGGAGGTTTGAAGCGCCTGATCCCTTATAAAACATCAGCTTAGAACGACGTGCTGAACCTCTGGTAAAATCAAAGCCAGGCTGAAACGACCGGTCCTTTGAACTCATGCAAACCAATCCGGTGTTCGACCTTCTTCATTTTCCCATGCAAAAATTTTAAAATCCGATGTTCCCAACATCCTAGGGCCCTGAAACCCCCTCCTCTAAGATAATGTTTCCATTGGAAAGGTCAAAAGCTTCTCCCAGAGATGTGACAGAGCCACGCTGAGACCTCCGGAGAGCGGGAGCGCTGGGGCCGGATCCTGCGGGAGAGGACCTGGAGCCGAGAGAGGTGGGCATGGAGGGGAAGCATGGCAGGAGCTCGGGGTCTGGCACTACCCTGGGGGGGAGGAATGAGCGGGGTGGGCTGCACGGGACCCGCCCGGTGATGGGGCCGTGGGTGGTGGAGGCGGCGGATGAGAGGAGCTGGTGGACATCGCTCGGGTGCTCCCGCGCTAGCGAGCACAGCGGAGAGAGACAGAGCAAGGAGGAACACAGAAACACACACAGACACGGGACACTTGGCTGCTGGAAGGCAAAAAGAGCACGAGGAGCCGATAACTGGGGGCCGGCCGGCCGTAAAACCGAGGGCATCGCTCCGAGGTGGGCACCCAGCCACACCACTTACCTGCTGCGCCCCAGCACCAGCCCCGGGACGGGGCTGCTGGGACGGGAACGAGAGGTGCGGGCGGGCGGCCCGGCGGCACCGGTGCTTACCACAGGGTCCGCTGTGCTTGACGGGGATGGCGGCCTTCTGCTGGCACTCGGCTTTCTGCCGCTCGCACTCGTTGCCGTAGGTGCGGCCGTCGCGGGCGCAGAGCGGCCGGTAGGCGCCGTCGCACGAGAGGCGCTCGCAGGAGCAGCGGGCGGCGCCGCGGCGGTTCAGGCAGACCCCGTTGAACTTGCACTCGTCCTTGCATTTGTCTGCAAGAAGGGAATTGGGCTGCAGGGCTCGCCTCGAGGGCGGAGAGCACGGGGAGAGGAAGGAGGACGAGCGCTCCCGTTCCCCAGGGGGCTGGGGTACTCACCCTGGTGCTGGCACTGCCCCGATCGCACCTTCTGGATGTCCAGCCCCCGCAGGGCCCCCGAGCGCCCCATCACGCACTCGTTGTCGTACGTCACCCCGTCGTCCCCGCACACGGGCTCCCGTTTCGGGGGACAGTTCTCGGGGCGGGGGAGCAGGTCGGCCCTCCGGGTGCGGGGGTTCACCCGGCACACGCGGTTCATGTCGTTGAGGATGCCCTTGCAGGGGTCTGCACGGAGATGGGGAGGAGGAGAAGGAGAGCAGGCGGTCAGGCATGCTCGAATCCTGCCCAGGGGGGTGCTTCCGAAGTGCCCCCCCATCCCCACGCACCTTCAGGGTGCTGGTCTCCCCCCCCCCCAGGACCCACGTCTATGGGGGCTCGTGTCGCTCAGAGCTGCTCACTGGGGACACGCACCCTACCCAAGGTGACCATGGATGGGATGAGCTTTTTAATTTTTGAGTGTTTCCACCTTTTAATCCTATTCTATGAATGCCCCGAATTTATCACCTGCCCTATCCACTCTCTCCCCCACCTTGCGGGGCACCCTCGTGCCACACAGCTCATCCCATCCCATCCCATCCCATCCCATCCCATCCCATCCCATCCCATCCCATCCCATCCCATCCCATCCCATCCCATCCCATCCCATCCCCAAGCTCCTCCAAACACCTGCAGGACCTCCAGCCCAGCCCAGGCCACCTGAATTTCTGCTGACTGCCAACAAAATCGAGGAGGAGCTGAAAGGAGCCGCGATGCTCCGAGCCTCCCCTCTGCCCCTCAAACTGGGAGCACCCAGGGTGACACCAGCCCCGTCGCGCCTCCCACTCGCACCCGGTCGCCCTACTTGGGGCTGAGCAATCGATGCGAATTTCAGGTCTGCAGCCTGCCCCAGCACACTCCCACACCTTCCCCCGGGGGACAAACGGGGCCTGGCACGTGGCCTGGTGATCTCACGGCTTTCCTAACGAGCACAGTTGCTTTTAATTAGGAGCACCCATCGCTAGGCAAAGAGGAAGAAGCATCCTTGGAGTGGCAGGACCGCTGAATTTCCCCCCCCGACCATGCCTCTACTTCTCCTGGCACACCCAAAAAATTTCACGCGATGCCCACCAAGGGCTGGGGACTCACCGCAGGCTCCGTCAAACTTCTTGAAGACGTTCTCCTGCTTGTCGCAGGCGTGCTTGTTGAGGTCGCACTCGCTGCGGTAGTCCTTGCCGTCGCTGCCGCAGACGACGCTCTCGGCCACGCCGCTGCAGGACGCGGGGCACACGCACTTGGCCCCCTGGCCGTCGGCCGAGCGCACGCACGTGCTGCCGAAGCTGCACGTCACCTCGGCGCAGGGGTCCTTGGAGCCTGGGGGGAGGACGGGGCGTGAGCGTCGCCAATGTTTCCCCCACGCCTGCCTCGATAACCCCGAGCATTAAAGCTCGGACCCAGCATCCTTCGCTTGGATCCGGGGGATGCTGGAGCCGGCGTCCGTCCCTGGAGCTGCGGCATCCACCCTGGTGCTGAGGCTGGGGAACTGGTCCTGACCCGCAGCAAGCAGGGACAGGGAGCTCAGCCCCTGCTCGCCGCACCCCCAGCCCCCTCACCGCCAGCCCCTCGCCCTCCACGAGCCCCGAGAGCCTCCTGCTCCAGCACGAGGGTCCTTGAGGCGCCTCCCGTGAGCCGTAATTAGAGGAAGAGCTTAAGGAGCAATTTCCTCCCCGCCAGGGGATTGCCAGAGTTTGTTTGCCAGCTCTTTTTTTTTTTAAATTCATCACTTTTTTTATGATGATGATTTTAAATAAATCACCCGGTGCTCTCCCCTCCTCTACCGAGCGCCCCAGCAGGGGAGCCGGGTGCGGATTTATTGCAAGCCAAGCGCGCCGCGTGCGAGAAAGGTCAAGTTAATTTACTCGCAGACGAGGAGGCTGGGGTCTCATTTACACAGCTCTCTGCTCCCAGCTGGTGAATGCCAGCCAGGGGAAGGGCTTTCATCAGCCCACCCAGCCTGTGCGCACGCCGCCGCAGGGCTGAGGCGCGGCGGGGAGGCTGAGCCGGCTGCGAGGGGGCTGCTCCCAGCGGGTCCGCATCTCCGGAACGCCCCTGGGACATCAGCGTGCCTGCTTCTTACACCCTGTTGGTGTTTCTCTCCTCGTCTTTTCCCCGCGGGTCCGTGCCCAGCCACCCAAGAGCATCCCCAGCACCCGAGCACGGCCATGGGGTCGGAAGCATCGCCGGCCTTGCACACCCTTCACCTCCCGGCCCCAGCCCCGGCGCGGTGCTCACCGCAGGGTCCCTTGCTGATGACCTTGATGCGCCTCTGCTGGTTGCACTGGGCTTTCTCCAGCTCGCACTCGTTGCTGTAGGTGGAGTAGTCGGAGCCGCAGACGGGAGCCACCACCACGGGGCACGCGGTCTTCTTGCAGACGCAGGAGGCCTGGGAGGGGTCGGCGGGGCTCCTCTCGCACACCGCCCCGAACCCGCACAGCATCCCTCGGCAGGCTGGGGACACAGACGGGGGACACCTGAGGCACAGCACGCCCGAGACGTGGAGCAGAGCCCGGCTCGGGGGGGCTGCAGCCCACCAGGGACCGGGTTGGGGATGGCAGAGGATGCTCTGGGCGCGGGGCGAGGAGGAGGGTGCCATCTCCAAATGTCACCTCGTCGACAGCCAGGGGGAAAAGGAACGTCAAGGGATGGAAAGGAAAATATCCTCGCGTGGGACGCACCGCCCCGCACACGCTGCTTTATTCGGTGCCGCTCATGCAAAGCAGCTCAAGCCGGTGGCTGGAGTCTCTCCGAGAGGAGCGGCACGAATTTCTTATCACCTCCGCTAATCAGAGCAGGCAGCGCAGACCAGTTCAGCATCTGAATTGCAAATGCAGCAGGGAATGGCGTTTTTACGCTCGGGGGAGGAAGAGAGGGAGAGGACGGGTGTCCCCAAACCCAGCTGGTGCAGGTGAGACAGGGAGCCAGGGACACCCGAGCCTGGTGCCGGCGCCGCGCACCTCGCGCACAGCCTGCGTTGGAGATGGAGCCTGACCTACATAATGGCAGAACAAGGAGTCGTAAAAGGCAAAATAAAATGAGCTCGACAGTGGCTCATTTACACTTCAATTCCCGGGCATTTGCCTTCAACCGCCTTGAGATTTTGAGCTCATATGCACAGCAACAATGCGCCACTAAGAGACTAATATCATCAAATAAAGAAGAACTCTCTTTCTCTCTTGCCCAATATCTAAAAGCAATTTATCATTTTTATGAAGCGCTCTGGATAGTCTCTCCCGCTCCTGCCATTGCTGCTCTTTCTCTCTCCCTTCTGTTTTTTCTTTTAAATACAGATAAGCCTGTTGAGCTCTGAGCTCTGGAGGTGCAGGGGAGGACAGGGAGGGATGCGAGCGGCAGGACACGCGGGGACCCATCCTGTCCCCTTCCCCACGGCACCAGGAGCACGGAGCAGGAGTGTGACCAAGCTTTGCTGTGTCCATATGAGGAGCTGGAGGGCAGCTGGAGGGCTTGGAGATGTGCCCCAGGGACATCAAAGCACCCCACGGGCAGCACAGGCTGGGGACCCAGGAGGGGCAGGGCTCCTTCCCGCACCGTACCTCGATTTCTGCCCCAAAGGCGCAGTGCCCGCCAGCATCATTTATCCTCAATAAAGGAATCATTAAAACACACACGCGTCACGCAGCCTTCACTTACATCGACTAAAAGAACTCCCCACGCAAGGCAAACCGACCCTGAGCCTCCTCATAGCTAAACCCACGGGGCAAAACCCCACGTGCTTTGCACCGTGGTGCTGTTCCGGAGGGATGGAGCAGGATTAAAAACATAGCAGGAGCCCACGGATGCTCTGCCCGGCTTTTCGGGATGCACCAGCTCCAGCATCACACAGACAGACCGGGAAAGCAAGAAGAGAAGGGTGCCCAAAATCTTAAAGGAGGTGGCAGCAGCAGCTCTCTAATTTCTTGACCTCTTCTGCTCCTGCCTTTCACCTCGGATCATTAAAAAAGGAGAGGGAAGGGCTTCCAAAGAAGGAAGGGTTTCCAAAGCTGCCCTACTTCTGCTCCCGCTGAATCGGAGGAAGTTTCGGTGGAGCCCAATTTAAGGCAGCCCCGAGCGTTTCCGAAGCCCGGTGCTACCAGGCTTGGTGCTGTTTTCAGGTGCTGCCTCTCCCCGCAGCTCACACATCCCTCCTGCCTCTCCCTCTGTCCCCACCGTGCCAGCAGCAAGGTGTCCCCGTCAGATGCGACTTCTGGAGGGGTTAAACCACCGCCAATGGCCTCGACCCTTCTCCGAAGGAACTTCAGGGGTCGTTAATTCGGATTTGGAGCCAAACTCTCTGAGCAATCCGCTTTGTACATGGGTCGCCCACGGGTATTTAAGGTCTCGGTTTGAAGTGATAAAAGCAGTGGTAAAAGACAAAAAAGGCCACAAAGTTAATCGGGTCAGGTCACAGAAGGAAAGCGGATGGTTTATCAGAACCGAGGTCTCTGTCTATTCCTCCACCTGGAACCATGTTCCCAACATACAAACTAAAGAGGTGATAAAGGGCATTTATTTACCTCCTGGCCCTAAGAGGGAGGTAATTCCCATTCCCGTGAGCTCCATCACTGCACACCCCACGCTGCCAGGCACTCACCGCTTGGGGACAAAGCCCTGGGTGTCCCCAAAGCCACCAGGGCAGCACGGGGCGGTGGGGCGCAGCAGGGCCAAGCACCAGGGCACGCTGCGGACGGGGACCCCGCATCACTGATTTTCTGCGTTCGGGCCAAGAAACAAAGCAAGACACACACAAATGCTTCAAACCAGAAACAAATTGTGATGGGCAAATTGGCTGTTTGGGTTTCTTTCACTTCTAATCATCACCAGTGCCTCTGGTGAGGGAGCCTGGTCATTCCCAGCAGGAGATTTTTAAAGCTCACCCACCCGACACAGCGATGCGCTCGGGTGGCGCAAGCTCAGAACCGGCCCGAATAAACCAAAATGCCTCAATTCCCCTTCCGTGGGGCGGGAGGTTGGGATTCAGAGGGGTTTTCCTCCTTCCCAAGCACCTCGAAGCTTTCGAGGAGGGCGAGGAGCAGCCCCGGCGAGGTGTCTTTGCACCGCTCAGCCGTGCGGAACAAAAGGCAGGGCTTGGCTCGCTGCAACCGCGCCGAACGGCAGCCAAGCCCCTCTCCGTCTCTTAGCAGCACCGGAGCAGAAATAGGATAATAAGCAATAACAACAATAGCCGTAATAACAATAATAAGAGGTGCACCTGCTGAAGAGGAGTGGGAGAGCAGAAGGTGTTTGGTACAAATAAGGCAGGCCGAAGCGCGCCCGGCCCAACCAGCGTGGTGCCCGCGGGAGGACAGGGCGCGAAGCAGGAAGGGTTTGTAGGAGATCAGAGCTCCGCTCGGACACACGGAGGAAAATGAGGGTTTTTCCATCCGCTGGCTAATTGGGGAAGGGGAGCGGGGCCAAAGCATCTGCCCTTTGCTCCGAGCAGTGCAGAGCAGGGGGTGGCACCCGGGGGGGTCCGGGGCGAGGGAGGATGGGGGCACACACACAGAGCTGCCTGTGGAAACGCCTCGGTTCTCCTATTTGCAAAAAAAAAAAAGAGACGTGGATAATAATAATCATCGAGTCCCTGATGTCAGTAGGTAAATAACTCGCTACCAGTAGTGGGGATAAATAGCAAGCTGCCTTCGTCGAGTGCTTTGAGATCTCGAGGTGAAGAGCTCTACCTAATAAGCCCCAAGCATTCGCATTACATTTATGATTATTGTTATTAAAGTGGAGAAACATTTTAATGTCAAAATTGCTCTTTTCCACCGAGTAGAGAAGAAAAAGAAACCAACACCACAGCAGCAGCATGCGGGGATTGTTTCCTGCACACCCAGGTCCCTCCCACATCCCCGGGGCGATGCCTGCAAAGGTGCAGGAGGCTGCACCCCACCGAGCACCATCGTGGGGACACCCTGGTGACGTGCCACATCCCAAAACCAGCTGTCATTGCCAAATACCTACGTGGCAGAGGTGAGGCTGCCTTCATGGGGCAGGCGAGAAGTGCTCACAGCGCTCCTGGAGCGAATCTCCTCCTGGGGAGGGCGGTCGGGCACTGGGATGGTGGAGCCCCCAGCCCCGGGGGCATTTCAGGGAGGCGGGGACACGGCACTAAGGGACGTGGCTCGGTGATGGGCCACCGTAGGTCAGGCTGATGGCTGGACTTGGTGGTCTGAAAGGTCCTTTCCAGCCCCTGTGATTCTTTCAGTGTGTTGAGGATCTGCTTTGAAGGGGCTGCCAACGCGAGCACGGCGGCAGCAGGCGCAACAGCAAAGGGCGAGAGCAGATGCGCCGTAAATCCCTGGGGGCTTCTGTTTGGAGAGGGGAGGACGCTCCGCCAGGCGATTTCAGCGAGCAAAAACCCGCCGCGGTCCAGCACGGGGACATCACCGGCACAAAATAAAACACAGGACGGGGGGGAGCAAGCCCAAAGCAGGACAGAGCTGGCGCTGGGATGGGAAGGGAGGCCGGGGCCGGAGCGGTGCGCGCGTGTCGGGGCGGCGAGGGCCGGCATTAATTCTGCATGAGCCCGGCGCACGTTGCCATGGAGATCGGCGAGGCTGGCGCTCCCGCCGCGCCGCTCATCTGGTGCGCATCGACTGCTCGCCGGGCCCCCCCTCCCCGCCAGCAATATTAATTACGGCCCCGGGAGGCGGCACGGGGAGGACTGCGCTCCCCTGCGCTCGCGGCGCTGGGCACGTCTTCGTGGCCACGCCACCGCTGCCATACCATGGTCCCCTCCCGGCCGCCAGAACGAGTCCCCCCGAAGCACCCGAAGTTTCCCAGCCGGTGTGTTTTGAGAAGGGAAGGTCCTAAAGAAGCAGGGAGAGCGGCAGGCATCCCGTTTGGGAAGCCCTGCGATGCTCTCAGCTCCGCGAGGAGCGTGCTTGCACAGCTCCAGACATAACAGAGCTCGGGGAAGCCAAGCATCTCCTCCAGAACCACAGCCAGGGGGCTCAGCACCTCCAAACACGCTCCTGAGCAGAACCCCAGGAGCTTGGTGCCCACCAGCCCCAACCTTTCGGAGCCCAGCACCTGAAATTCCCCTTTCCGAGAGCCACCAAAACGTGCGCTGAGCGCTGCAGCCCCAGCTCCCCACCTGGAGCAAACAGCCCGGCCCCCGGGGCAGAGGAGGGGTGGGGAGAGCCGACCGCACGCTCCCGGAATTAAGAGAGGAGGGGGTGGCGAGACGACGAGCTTTTGGGAGATCTGAAAGCGAAATTTCGTGCTGGAGGCAGCGAGGTGGCGGCGAGGAAGGTGAAGGTGGTGCCGGGGGCGGGCAGGGCAGGGAGGAGGTTAAAGCCTCGCCTCCTCGGGATCTGAAACATCAAAGCCGCTCTCGCGAATCCAACACCATCTTAAAAGGCTCCCTCATTAATCTGTCACGAGCCCTGCTGCGAGAGCAGCTCCAAATCAGCTGGAAGGATTCATCAGCACAGAGGGGGGAGGTTTGGGAGGAGCCCCCGCAGCGGGGCCCTGCCCGTCCCAGCACACGGAACCCCCCCGGGGAGCTGCACAGCACCAAAACTCAGAGCCCACCGCGCACCGGGTGTGCACCCCGGTGGGACGCACGGGGGAGGCGAGGGGAAAACACCCGGGGATGGCTCCAAGCTGCTCCCACCCTCCTGCTCCGGCAGAACGGGGTGTTTACAAGGTGCTCCCACCCTCCCGCTCGAGCAGAACCGGGTGTTTACAAAGCAGGGAGCTGAGAGGCAAGGAGGGCTGCAGCCGGCTGGGTGCCTGCAGGGAGGACGGCTCCTCCCCAGCCGCAGCAGGTCCAAAGCCTGTCCCCATCTGTGCCACCGGGCCAGCGCAGCACGCTGCCCTTTGCTGCCCTTTGCTGCCCTTTCCCAAGGTTGCAGGCTCTGGCCAGCCCTTGCGCAAGGTCTGCACGCAGCTTGCTGCACCCAGGCTGCTGCCCCTTTCCCCCCCAGCCCAGCACCGGGCACCCCCAGCACCCCAAAAACGCGTGGCCACGTGTAACTACAGCCCCTGCTCTCGGCCAACGTCTCCCCCTCACCAAAACAGGTTTGTGTCACCGCAACCCGGGGACATGCTCCTGCAAAAAAAAAAAAAAAAAGCAGTGCTCGCTGGTCAGGGCGCCCTCTCGCAGAGCGCAGAGCCCGGCCGCGCGCGCTAACTCGGGAGCTGGCAGCGAGGCAAGCTGCCGGCAACAACCTCAGCACAAGGAGACCGAGGGGAAGAGAAGACAGAGCTCTTCTTGGTGTTGTTTCTTGGTCGCGAGGCTCTGAGACTAAACGGCACGTCTTGGGAGACGCGAGGCAGAGATAAGGGGACAGCAATGTAAGTTTGAGGGATCGCAATCCTAGGGAGAAGTGGCAGCACCTGCTACGGTGCCCCCATCTGCTCCCCCTCCAGCGCTTAAGCCACCCAGCGTGAAAGCACATAAATTGATCCCCAAGAGAAAGCTCAAACTTTGCTGCGAATGGCGAAGAAAACGCTCTCGAGAGATCAAAAGTGGTGCCTTAACTGCTGCTGCCTCACCTACCGCTCAGCTGTTTGAAGAGCTGTGTTTACCGGCTCTCCTCTCCCCAGGGCAAACCTGCGCTGCTCCGACCTGGCTGGGCTGAAGCAGGAGCCCCGGCTGCATTTGGGGTGCGCAGGGGGGACACGCCAAATGTTTCGGGTCACCACGGTGCTGGCGTCCCCGTCAGATGTCCCCACCTCGTGCCCCCGTAAGCACGTCGAGCGCTGCGCCCCTGGCCTGGCACAGCACGTTGGGCTGGCGTCGCTCCGTCCACACTCAGAAGAAAAATGGGTGTCCGGCCCTCTCCGATGTTTCCAAACCCACCGAGACGGGACCTGAGCCTTTCCCACAGCTGCCTGGCACCTGCAGAGGTGCGGGGATGCCAGCAGAAGGTGGCAACCCCCAAGCGAGCCATCCACCAGGGATGCCAGCCAGAGGAAAGCTCTGGCTTATCCTCACCAAGAACAGGACCGTGCAAGGGCACGGTGGGAGCTGAATTTGCTCTCCCTGAGCAAATCCCCCAAATGATTTCATCTCCTGCAAGCGACCCCACCAAGGGATGCCGCAAAGAGGGCTCCAGCCTCTCCTCGCGGATGCTGGAGGAACGAGGAGCAGGGGTGGCACCCTCCGGATCCTCGCCCCAGGGGGTGCAGGAGGGCGCAGCCACCCCACACTGCACCTGCCCCAACCCCAAAAAAACACAGCCAGCCCCGGGGGGGCTGCGGCTGAGCCAACACCGCCCCCGCTCCCCCTGGTGCAGGGAACGGAGGAGCATCAACCAGCACGGGCTGCTCCGACCAGCACCCAAGTCAGCCACCAGCACCTTACCAGGTCTCCTCTTTGCCCCCCCTACCCCAAAAAAAAGCCCCCCCAGGACCACGAGGTGCACAAGGATGCGCCTCACCAGGCCAGGCAGCACTTTCCCATCTCCACTGGGGACCAGAGATTTTTGGGAGCGTGGCATCTGCCTGGGCCGGGCTGCTCATATTTTGGAGCCCCGAGCTAGGAGTTACACCTACGTGCGTTTTTATTTTTCGCTTTAGATGTCTCCACCGGTCCAATTATAGATTAATCACATTTTATCTCGCATCCGTTTCTCCCCCGCCTCCTTCCCCGCCCCCATCGGCGAAGGAAAAGAGAGAAACAAACGGGTTATTAATTGGCTGCAGTTCTCTGCCGGGCTCTTATCTGGGCACATGAAACGAGGGAGGGTGGGGAAGAGGTGGCTGAGGAGCCTGCCAGCAGAAAGCAGGGCACTTTAAGCCGGATTTTCAAAGAAAACACAGCTCGTACGGTGCCATCAGCTGAGCACATGCTGGCAGCGTGGCCTTGGAGAGCAAAGCTCCACGAGTGTGGGGATCTGGGGGGCTTTGGCGAGCCGTACCGCACCGGGCAAGGTCGGCACCTGGAGGATTGCCCGGTGCTGGTAAGAGGGGATGGGAAGGCTGGGGAGCTGTGTTACGGTCCCCCAAAATTTGCACGGGCCCTCACCATTTCTGGCCAGGGCAGCGGAGGTAGCGGGTGCCCAGCTGAGCACCGCTTTGCATTCTGCTCCTGGTGCTGGAAAAGCTGGCACCGCCGAAATCCCTGCTCCCCAAACCACAGCCCGCGGTGCAGGGTGACTTCTGCCTGCTCAGGCGTAACCTCCTGCCGCCACGAGCCTGCACAACCCACCCCAACCCCTTCCCAGCCAGACCAGGACCTGCCCAGCAGCGGCCGTGCGCAGGGAAACACCACGTCCCCATCGCCCATGGGGTGGGCATCCCTTCCCACGTGTCCTGCAGGGGTCTCGGGGCAGGGAAGGATGTGGCTGCCTGGCCACATGCATAAAACCCAATAAGACACCGAGGGGACGAGTGCGGCGCAACCCCAGAGCTCAGCGCCGCTGCTTGGCAAGGTGAAGGCCCCTTTCCCCAGTCCCCACGGCCCCAGCAGACAAACCAGCAGAGCTGCTGGGAGCACCCGGACCACCCCATCTCCTCCTCCAGCCCTTCCCCACCTCCGGGACGGGCTGCTGCGTCGCGCAAGCAGCAGCGCAAGGAGTGAGGATCTGCCATCCCTCCTGGCCCGAGGGGGAAAAACATCCCCAGGGAGGGCGAGGGCAGGGAGCACGGCATCGTCAGCTGCTCTGCTCCGGGCACAGAGGCTGCAAAATAGATCACTGGGTCACGGAGCCTCCGCGGCAGCTGCGGGGAGCACGAGAGGCTCCGTTGGCTTCCAGGGGAAGCAAGCTCCAGGGAGCTGAAGGGGTACTTACCATCTCGTGGGGTCGGCGGGGTCTGGGTAAAATAGCTATTGGGCTTGTCTGCAAAGAAAAAAAAAAACAGGGGGCTATCAGCGGGGTTAGCGCACGCAGTGCCCTCCTCCCCCCAGCCTCTGTTCGTGGGTTCGGGGCTGGGGTTTCATCCCTCCAACAACCCCTCCCGTGCAGGGAGCACCTGCAGCAAGGAGGGAGCAGCAGGAGCAGCCCCAGGAGCCCCGTCCCTCCCGCTGCCGTCGGCGGAGCATCTCTGGCAGCAGCGCTCCTCGGTGCCATTTGGCCAGGGCTGCAGCGCAAACCCCGCTGGGCCGTGCCGCCCGAGCACCGGTGAAGCGCTGGGGTCGAGCAAGGACAGCAGCGGGGGAGCAAGGGGGGGGAGAAAGGGGCAGCAGCAGGTGAAATAGCCCAAGGACGGGGCTGGAGCAAGGCGGCACAGCCTCGCCGTCGGCCAGCCCTCTGCTTTTGGGAAACCAGAGGGGTTTCTCTTGGGCAGCTGGCTCCACAGACCCTGCCACCCCGTGCCGAAGCGCCGTGTAGGAAGCGCTGTGCTCACGGTGCCAAAGCCGGGCGGTGGCAGAGGGTGCACGGCTCCTCACCGCCCTGTTTCCCTCCTACCTCCTGCGCCCCGCTCCGGGCAGGTCTTTTTAAACCCATCCGTTTTGCCACTTTTCCATCACGAACGCGCCCCGAAGCTGGAAGATCCCAGCTGGGTGCTGGGGGCTTTCCAGCACCGGGGAGGTCGAAGGCACCGAGGGCGAGCACCCACCTGCGCCAGGACGAGGCCACAGCGCGGCACCGGGAGCTGCCAGCAACACGTGGGCGTGCACGACGCGCTCGGCCACGCCAGGGAGCAAACCAAGAGCCTAACCACGGGGAAAAAAAAGCCCCCCCCATCTCGCCCCCAACCTCCTGCTGATTCTTCCTGCCCTCCCTCGCCCTGCCCTCCCTCGCGGCCGGGGGGGGGCACCTACAGTTATTGAGGAAGAGCAGCACGGCAAATCCCAGCGTGGAGGTGGCCAGGAGGATGAGGCAGATGTTGCAGGGGATCATGAAGTACCGCACCACCAGGGAGACCTTGTGCTGGTACAGCCGGTCCCGCTCCAGGGCCCCCGGTGCCATGGGGTACTGGCAAGCCGTCATGCTGGGCCGTCACGCCGCGGGCCAAAGCTCGACCCGCCGGCGACCCATCCAAGGCAGAGCAGCCACGAGGCTCACGCGGACGCCCTCCGGCCCCGATTCTTTGACAGCTGCAAGCCCCAGGCTTCCCCAGAGGTTCCCATCCTCCAGGAGCAGGAGGGCGAAGAGGCTTGGCAGCACCTTCAGCAGCGAGCGTTTGGCCCCGCGCCGGCCATCCCGGCTCCGAGGGTGCTCCCGAGGGAGCCCTGTGCCCCCCTGCTCAGCAATCCTCCCCCCTCCAGCCGGGGGGGCGTCAATCCACGGGTGCCGACGGGCAGCAGCAGGCTGAGCGGCTCGGAGACGAAGCGCCAAGAGCTCAACTTGTGCTGCCGAGCCCGCCGGGACGGGGTGGTAGGAGGGAACCGGGGGGCCACGCCGCGGCACCCCCTCACACCGGTGCCTGTGAGCAGGGCTGGGAAAGGAGCAGCGGGGGGGGGACCAGCACGGGACCCCCCTCTCAGCCTCCGTGTCCTCCCGACGGGAGGCTCAGCCTCCGGGCTTGCTCCGGGGATGCCGCCGCTCCTCCGTGCGCGGTCCGGGCGCCTCCTGCAGCCGCAGCTCCTCGGGGCGGGCGCACCCGCGATCCCCGACCCCGCGGGGAGGGTTTCGGGGGGACCCCGGCAGGCTGCGGCTCCTTTCACGGCGACTGCAAATCCATCCCCGCTGGGCTCTGCTTTCTCACGGAGCAGCCAGCGCTCAGCTCTCCCCCGCTGCCTCGCCAGCTCTCCGGCACCCTCCCAGCCCTCCGGCGAGCAGGAAGGGGCCACCGCCTCACTGGTCCCCCTCCGCGGGCTGTCACCTCGCCGGCAAGGAGCACGCTGCCTGCTGTCACCTCCCAGGTGGCCGGGGCGAGCCAGCTCCCCTGCTCACGCCGCTGTGACATGCCAGTCCATCGCGGAGAGGTCCCCGTCCCTCGCCGAGCCGGGCATCAAGAGAGCACCGAGCGCTGCCGGGGCGAGCAGCGGCTGCCTGTGCCCGGTGTGCGCTGTGACAGCTCGGGGTCCCGATCCACGGAGCCAGACAATAAAACAGCAAGGGGAATAAAAAAAAAAAAAAAAAAAAAGCCAAGTCTGCGTCCCCGCCTGCCCCACGCCCTGAAGTTTCTCCGCCTCGCTCCGCTCCTGCGAGCCCAAGTCCCTCCGGAGAGGAGCAGCCGTCCCTCCCTGGCGTCGCGCCGCCGACAAAGGGGGATGAGGAAGAAGAGGAGGAGGGCGAGGAGGAAGGACGCCGGGCTGCTCGCCTCGCCCGTGCCCGCGGTTGAGAGCAGGAGGCTCGAACAAAGGCTGCGGGCAGCGTTCTGCCCCGGCGGTTCCTCGGTGGGCAGGAGCACAAAGGCGGCGGGGAGGACGCGGGGGACCTCAGCTCGGGTCCTCGCCCCCCGCCACCGCTCCGCGGCCACCTGTGAGCATCCCGCTGCTCGCCCCCAGGAGATGGAGCGGGGTCTTCCTCGCCCTGCTCCCCGGGGAGAGCACGGGAAGGGGAAAAAAAATAATAAAAAAAAATCCCTCTCCTCCGCCTCTTTCCCCCCACCCCCTTCGCCTTTTCATTCGTGAACTAAAGATGTTGGGAGAGGCGGGGACTGCGCTGTCAAAACTCATTATGCCTCCCCCGGCAGCGCCTCTGCCCCGCGCCCCCTCCCCGCTCCGCCCGACCCCCAGGACGGCAGCAGGACTTGGGCGAAGTGGCCAAAGGAGCAGAGAATAAAAAACAGTGATTGAAAAAAAAAAAAAAAATCAGGCATTTTTAAGACGTGTATTCCAGAGAGGTGGAATTATACGCGCTGGAATGCTCCGAAACGGGGAAGGAAGGACGAGGGGGACCACACGTGGCCAAAATGCTGCCCCTGCGGGATCAGCCCCGCTGTGACCACCCAGGGTTTTTTGGGAACAGCACCAAGGCTGCAAGGACCCGGCAGGAGCTGGGACCCGGTGCACGCTCGGGGTCCACCAGCTGGGTGGGGTGGAGGAGAGGGTGCACGAGAAAAAGGAGGTGCTGGGACGGGGACGCGCGGTCACCGCCTGCCCTGGGCAGGATGCAGCCAGCAAGGGGACGCAGAGGACAAAAACAGGGCTGGGAGCCAGGGGGCACGGCCAAGAGATGAGTTTCTGGAGTCCAGCAGTGGGGTAAAAGCAAAAGCAGGGCAGGACAGCCCCCAGCACCACACACCCAGAGCGCCGCGACCTGCCGAGGGCTCCGTGCTCCTTAGCAAAGGTGCTGAGCTCCCCCGCACGACGGAGCAGCTCTGGATATCACAGAGAAATCCCCCTCTGGGAATTTCTGGGGCAGCACACAAGGGGCTGAGCCCTTCCCGAAAAGGGGCAGAGCGCCCTGGCTCTTTCCCCTGGGTCACCTCCCTGCAGCCTGGCCCCGCTCTCAGCATCCTTCTGCTCTTCCCGCGCGCGCAGGTGCCAAAATCTCCTGCCTTTGCATCCCCCTGCGTTTTTACCCACGCAGATCAGCCAAGACAAGGAGCAGACACGAAAACAGCTAAAAGGGTGACAAAGCCCCTCTGGGGTCCCTTGGCTTGTCCCAGAAGAGCCGCCCGGCCAGCCCCCCCTCGGGCACAGCCGTTCTCCCTCTGTTACGGGGGAGAAAACGTCATCTCGGTGCTCATCCCTGTCCCCCCCCCCGCCCAGCCCAGCCTCCTAATGAAAGCGTTCGGCACACGAAGGCCTCCGCGTGGCCACCGGCCTCTTGAAAGGCTGCTGCCGCTAATGGGGTTATTTCTGGGCTCTCACAGCGAGGATGTCACAGCTGCTGCCAAAAATGCTGCAGGCGGGCAGGAGGGGGCTGGGAGGGGGCGGCCGCCGGGTGGGGACGGCAGGGTCCTGCTGCTCCGAACCCAATTTTTGGGGCAGCACAGGGCTCGGGGTGACAGTCCTGGCCCCCGCGGGTTGTCCTGCACGTCCGGAGGATGCTCACCTGCACCTGGTGGGACATAACCCTGCGGTTCCTTGGGAAGAGAGACCACCAGGACCTGTTTCAATCCCTTCACCTCCCTCCTTCTCCATCCCGAAAGCCAGCTCCCGACCCGAAATCCCCAAACCCGGCGCAGTTTGGGGCTCGGGCTGACAGCTGTCAGTCCGTCCCTCCCCAGCGAAGCAGGGAGCCCGTGCCGAAGCCCCCGGCTCCTGCCAGGCTGATTCCCCACCTGGCTCCCTTCTGGCTAATCCCGTTTGGCAGCGAGCTAATTGGGATTTATCTGACAGCACCCAGCGCCTCGAGAGCCATTTCGCGCTCCCTCCTGGGGAGGAGGAGGAGGAGGGAGCCCGCGGAAGGCGCTCGCTTTCCTCCCTTCCCCATCCCCTCCTGCAGTTTTAGAGGCTAATTACCGGCATTACGGCGAGACGGGAGAGGGAGGGGGAGAAAGTGGGGATTTTAATTATTTCATTTAACACTTGGCAGGACCCGGCTCGGCTCCTGCTGAGCAGCGCTTGGAAATAAAGAGCTTTTAAACCCTGTCAAGGGGAGAAGGGGGGGGGAGCGGGTCACAGCCCCGCCGGCCACGCTCCGAGCATCCATCCTTGCACACCCCTCCGTTAACCGGTGCTCCCCCCCCCCCCCCCAAAAGCAGGGAGCCCACCTCTCCTCCACTTCGCCCCAGTACGCAACAGGGAATGGGTTTTATGGAGTCCCCGCGACCTCTCTCAACAATTAAAAACAAAAGAGAAAGATGCAATAAAACGAGGCGCGCGCGCAGAAACCCGAGGGCGGCTATAGCACCGATGCTGCTGCCCCGGAGCGGGTGCGGAGCAGAGCAGGATGGTCCTGGGGAGGGAGGCGATGCGGCTCGGTGCTACAGCCCCGCATCCACCCGCTGCTCTGCCCGGGGACAGCTCCCTGCTGCGGGACCCGCACGAGATCGGCCCCTGGGCTGGAGAGTGGGGTCTGAGGCCGGCTGATGAGCCGCGGCCCCCTGACCCTAATTGAGGACGGGGGCCTGCCCTGACCCTAATTGAGGCCAAGGGTCTGGGAGCCCCCCTCCCCGAGCTGCACCCAGCCCCAGCACGCCCCGGGCACCACCAGCCCGAGAGCAGGCAGCTCCTCTCGCAGTCTCACAGTGCCACCTGCCGCTCTCGCCGCACAAATTCGGGATGTGCGTGGAGGCAAGGAGCCTTGGCCAAGCCGGGTACAGCACTCCGGGGCTGCTCGCTGCACCCGGATCCATGTGGCAAGGGGGCAGGATGCAGGGGGTGATCTCACAGCAGCACGAGGCGGTGAGGAAAAGGAAGCCTGCCCCTTGCCGGGGGGGCAAACAGGGCGTTCAAACACTTCTGGAAGCATCATCCTGCCCCGAATTCCCATCATCCAGAAGCTGCTGCTGCTTTCCCGGGACAGCATCAGCTCCCTCCCCGGTGGGAGAGCCCTGCCCGGCTGCCGGAGCGGCTGGGAAGGAACTGGTCAAGCTGAAGTCCTCCGGGATGCAACACGACAAACGGGAAAATAACCAGCAAAAAAAAAAAAAAAAAGCGAAACGGAGAAAGAAACCTCCAGCAGCTTTCTGGAGCGAACAGCCGGGAGGCTAAAATTAGTGGGTACTGCCGGCACTCCGGCTACCTCCCCGCAGAGGAAGCAGCTGCCACCCGAGTGCTTCCAGACAGCGGGGGACATCCCTCGGCAGCACGGCCGGGGACACGCTTCGGGCACATTTCACCCAAAAGAGCAGCGCTGGCTGGATTTTGGGTACGGCGCCGACCTCGCTGAGGGCTCAGGGTCCTGAGACCACAGGAGCAAAGCCCAGCTGCGGCAGCGGGGGAGGGTGCAGCCCAGGTTCCTGGTGGTGGTGCTCAGCCAAACCCAGAGCAGGGTGTCTCCTTGGGGCGAGCAAAGCCCCCTCCAGCTACGCGGTGTTAGAGCAAAGGGAAAAGAAGAAAGCGTTGAGCACACCCCGGGAAAGGAGGAAGGATGCGTGCCCAGCTGCGTGTTGGCTCACACATGCCCTCAGGAGGCTCCAAGAGGATTGGGAAGGCACGGGGAGCCCCAAAACCCCACAAGGGAACAGCCCCTTGTCCTCTGAGAAGCACAGGTCCTGCTCGGGGGCTTGGGTTTTTGGTGGGCACACACCGAGGGGGACCCCAGGAACCCTCTTCCCCTCTGTCTAGCAGGGACGAAAGCCAGCAGCACCCAGCCCTCGTGCTGTCAGCCGCACGCAGCTCTGAGTAATTTACAGCGGGTTGCAAGCAGCGAGTAGCACCCAGCCCACCGTGGGGAGCGGGTCCCAGCTATGGGATGAGCAGCGATATAGGATGAACAGCAGCGTGCAGCACCGGGTGCGAGCATCCCACGGCTGTGAGGCCGGGGGAGCGATAACCAGCAGGGGATGCTGTCGGCTCGGATAGCATCTCTCCTCACTGCTCCGCGCCCAGAGAGGCGCAGGGTGCAGGCTGGGTGCAGGCGGCTCGCAAGAAAACTTTTACGTCCCCCCCGCTCACCCTTCGGTGCCTTTCACAACAAGGGCGCGTTTCCAACGCACACCTCTGGATCTGCACGACACAGCCTACGCGTCGCACGTTAACGCGGGGCAGGGAACGGGGAGGAAGAGGAGCAAAACCGCCTTTAAACACTTCCTCAGCGCCCCCACCAAGGCCGAGCTGCTCGCCTCCGTGCCACCCCACATCCCACCCCAACGCCGGCGCCCCGCAGCTCCGTGCGCCCGTCAGGCTCGGGCACGCGGCAGTGGGATGCCAGGCAGTCTGCCGGCCCCAGCCACGTGCCCAGCACCTTCCTCCCACCCTCTCAGCCCCCCAACAAAGCAGCCGGCCTCCAGGCCACGAGGAGGGTGGCATTCCCAGCCCCGGGGAACCCCGGGAAGCGGGCACCCGGCCAGCGGCACGCGGCCGCGCCGCACGCCCTTCGCTCCGCTCCCAGCCCGGGGCACAGGCAGGGGTTGTGTTAATGAGCAGGACCCAAAGGAGCAGCTCGAGGCAGAGCTGCTGGGCACCGCGGCTTTCCCCCAGCCAGCCCGGGAAGGTGGTGACAGTGAAAAGATGAAGCGGGGCATGAGACAAGCGCTAGGTGAGAGGCGGCCGTGCTTAGATCACAGTTTCGCAGCCCTTGGGGACGCGGCAGGCAGCGTTTGCTTTTGGCAAGGTCGGTGGCAAGCCAATCGAGCCCAGGGAACAACATCGGGCTGGGCAGGGAGTAGGAAGGGAGAGCTTTGCAGGGAGGCAGCTCCTCAAACTGTGATCTAAAAGCAATAGCTCCCCCCGGGGCAAGCGCACAGGGATGGGCGTCCCTGCACCCACAGCCCCCCGAAGGGTCCTATTGCTCCGGCACGTCCCGCGGGGATGGAAACATGAGAGGCACTAGCCGGTGAGTTTGATGGTGGATGGAAATAATAAATGGTATTTTTTTTTTTTTACGTGACACACCACCACTTACCAGCGAGAAGCTTCCTATGTTCTTTAGTAAGCGGGGGGAGGAGAAAAAGGAGAGAACAAAACAGTTAGAACAGGACAACAGGCAGCCACCCAACGCTCTCCGGCCCCCCCACCGGGTCCCCTCCTCCAGCCCCGTCCCGCAAACCCCTGCCAGGGGGGTCCCCGTCCCCAGCACCGACCACATGCAAACGACAAGAAAACCCTCAGCCCTGGCCGATGGTGGCTCTCGGCCACGCAGGACGAGGTTCGACAGTCCCTTGATCCACGGAGAACGTTACAAAGGCAGCTAAAGGAAGCCCTGCAGAAGGTAGCGAGCCCCAGAAGACGAGGAGCATCAACCCGTGTGCCCTGTCAATGTAAGATTTTTCTGAAACCAGGCTCCTGCTTTGGAAATGTTCAGCCTGGGGCGAGCCACAGCCACATCAACCTCCCCATACCAGACCCTACCAAGGATCAGCTGCTTCTTACTCGGCTGGAAGGAGCACGTCCTTTAGTAGCTTGATGCCTCCTGTCCAAACGCATCACACCTGAGCCCGAATTAGCCTTCGAAGTCCAGGAAACCAAAGCACAAGATGAAACAAGGTCCCCAGCACACACGGTGGAAGAAAAAAAAATCATAAAATATCCCGAGCTGGAAGGGACCCACAAGGATCATCGAGCCCAGCTCCGGGCTCCACGCAGGTCTACCCAAAACTCAGAATTCAGACTGCGGGCACAGTCCAAAAAGCGAGCAGTTAACCAGCCGAGCATTTCAGCAATTGTTATTGAGCACAGATTATTTTGCAAACAACCTAAGGCAGTAGAGAAGCCCCATAACCATTCCAGCATCGATTTACACGTCTTTAAACACCCAACTGTCCGCCGGAGAGCCGAGAGCGGGGCGAGGTTTGGAGGCCGTGGTGCTTTGCTCAGCCCGGGCTCTCACCCGCTGAGGATGCAGAGCCCCAGGGGAAGCACGGCTGGGATGCAGGGGATGGAGGTGGCATCCTCCCAGAGGAGGGGAAAAAAAGGAAAATATTGGGGCCCAGAGCAAATATAGCGAGGATGGAGCTGGAGCAGAGCCTCACCCACCGCCTGATACCCGACCCGAGGGGCGAGGGGACCTCCCCAAAGCTCCGCCGGCAGCAGCAGCTCCCACAATGGGCTGTGGGACACGGGTAATGTGACCCTGCGAGGAGCCCTGACAGCTCGCCGAGGCGATGAAGGGTAAAACAAAGTGAGCATTGAGGGCCGGGGACGGCCCCGTGCCAAGGAAGTGACGTGCAGCCCTCTCCGCTGGCAACGGGGAGCCCGCTCGGCTCCCAGCCGCTGGGAGATGCGGGGAAGAAAGGAAGAGGGGAAAAAAAAACAGCTTAAAAATATCCCAGAGCAGCGCGGTTATTTTGGGATTTTCATTTATTATTTAAAAAAAAAAAAAAAAGGCAGAAATGAGAGCCAAGGCCCCACGGCCAGCTCTGGTGCGGATGGGGACGGGCTGTGCCTGGCGGGGGATGCTGCCGAGCTCTCTGCCTGCTGCATTTTAGGGGATCCAGCCTGACCATGGATCAGCCTTGCCCATGGGGAAGGAGGGGGATGCCCGGTGTGGAAGATGTGCAGCTACTGCAGGGAAGAGTATTACACATCCTGGGGAGCTCTTCTGTTGAGCAGGGAAGCTTTGGGGCACCAGGACCAGAGGCACAGGGGCTGCTCCGTGTCCAAATCCCACCCCAGGGCGCGCACCTTGCCCCTTCCTTAGAGCAAAAACTGAGGCGAGGGTCCCCAGAGCCTGCCCAGCCTTTTAACTCAGCAAATCTCACTGGGCTTCCATTTCCCCCTTCGTCACGCTGCGGCTACGCAAAGCGGCTGCCAGCATCGGGAAGGGGAAGGCGAGTTTATTTTACTATATATTAAATGACCCCAAAAGGACGGGAGGGCGGCAGGCTCTGCGCCAAGGTCAGGCACTTGCCTCCTGAAGGTTTTCCCGGCCAGGAAGGCGCTCGGAGCAGGGGCACACAGCCGAGTCCTGCAGAGGAGCACCACCGAGGGGGAACGTCACGTCTGGGGAGCGTGGCCAGCCGTGCAACCACGGCTTGGCACCAAGCAGAGGCACCTCTCCAGGACAAGTCCCAAACACGTGGATGGGCCCCACGAGCCCCCAGATGGGGCTTGGCAAGGGCAGGATGGTGCCGGTGTCCCTCACCCCATGCACCCAGCCAGGAGCAGATGCAATGTCTGAGCCCGGATCCTGCCCCAGGACCAAGGGCCACCAAGGACAGGGGCCAGCAGCTCTTGTCCTGGCTCCACACAGGACCCACCAAGGGGTTTCGGCACCGTTGCACCCCCACGTGCAGCCAGACCGCTCCGCCCTTCAGCTGAGCGCACGGGGAGATGCTCGGGGGTGCCAGCATGGGCTCACCGAGGGGATGTCCTCTGGGAAAACCCTGCCACCTGAAGTGCAGCTGACCCTGCAGGAGGACCCCCAGGTGAATAATGACCCAACCCCGGGGCTCTGTCCATAGCAGAGGGGTTCTTGGGTGCCCCTTCCTTCACCGTAAGCGCCCTGCGTGCCAGGGAATGGCGAGGGGGGCACGGATATTGCTGGGGAGACCCAGGTCCCACCACCTGCAGGTGGCAGGGAGCGGGGCTGGAGGGATCCTCCCTGCCAGGAGGGACCTGCAGATCCCAAGAAACCAAGGAGGTGATGTTTGCTTTGCCCCCCGATAAGGCGGCCGGGGGAGCCCCGCGTCGCGCCGCCTCATTCCCAAGGAAACCAGCCAAGGGTTCCCACACCACCTTCCCGCTGTTCAGCGCATAAAAGCAACACAGACTTCCTGAAATCCCTCTCTCCCTGACCCTCCCTACTGTTCCTCTGTATCCTGCTCCAAGGCCGCGCTCTGCGCCGAGATAACAAGGCACTTGGCTGCCAAAACCAGCAGCCAGAGGGGCCCAGGATCCACACAAATCTGCATGCGAACAAAGACCCGATTTGAATGGTCAGTAAGTGGAGATGAAGCCCTTTCACTTGGGTTTTCCCCATCCCCGTAAGGCCGGCGTGGGAGCTTCTGGGGGAGCTCCTGGTGCCCAGGTCCCACGGAGAGGCGGCAGCAGCCCCGGGGCAGGGACACGGCAGGAGAGGTGCCACCAGCGGAGCAAACACCGGGGACAGTTTCCATCCATCGCACATCAAATCCCTACACAAAGAAACGAAACCCAAGCAATCTCACGCTGCAAAATAAATGAATAAATAAAATTTATCTTTGCATTTTTTTTGGTTAATGCAGGATTTTCCTAAGTCTGGGGCATCCAGCTCTCCTTGCTCTCAGAAGTTACACACTAATTAAACACATTACGCTCTCCCTCTCAAAAAAAAACCCCAACATATCAATCAATTGGCATGCGATCAGCAGCCCAATAACTGCTGCTGCTATTCAGCCTCCCCAGAGAGGTGGGATCGTGTGTTAATTGCCTCGGTTAATTGTCTCCCCTCGGATGGGGACTAACGAGGTGCCCAAGTGGCACCTTGGGAGGAGGGTGCTGCGGGGAGGGGAGGCGGCGGGGATTTTCCCACCTTCCTCTGCTGCCGAGCTGGAAGAACAGTCCCCAAAACGGAGCCAGAATTGAAACCAGATGTGAAGGAAGTGTCTCATTAGCAGTAATTGCTTTGCGAGGATTTGAGGTTTCCCCTCCGTGCCGCCACCAAACACACTTTTAAGGAGCTGCCGCGCGCCGGGCACTGGGACGCGCTGGTGGGGGGAGGAAAGGAAAGGGAATAAAAAAAAAAAAAAAAAAAAAAACCCGAGGGCAGAGCCTCGATTACACTAACGTTTTTATTGAAGCCAGGGAAAGTTTACTCAGACGGGGCTGGCTGCAGAGGATCGCTGCTGCAGCGGATTAGGCTGAAAAAACTGAGCATCCCAAACCCTGCTCGGCACAGCCAAGGCTTCCTGCGGCAGCCTCCTGATGAGGAGCCGGCCAGGGCTTTATTCATCCCTTGCCCAACCATCCCCATTCCTAAATCTATCCGTGGAGCGATTTTCCCTGGATTACAGGGCCGAACACACAGCAAACCAAAGGCAAAGCAGAGCAGCTCCATCAGGACCTCGCACCGGACCGCAGAGCTCCTCCTGCTCCCCACGGCGGGGCAGGAGACCCGGGGGGCGAGGCACCCCGCTCCCAGCCCCTTCCCTCCCTAACCCCACGACAAAATCACCCCCCAACAAAACCACCCCGCCAGCTGCATCCCATTGAGAGCAAGCCACGAGGACACGAAGCTGCACAGAGGATGTCACACACCCAACACACCAGCAGCGAGGCATTTTGGGGATGGATGGGGGGCACCTGCCCCGTCCCAGCACCCTGGCCCTACAGCCCCAAGCAGGGGGGGCTCGGTGGGAGCGCCTTGCTGCGCGACTCCTCTTCCTCCTTTTCCAGCCCGTGCAAGACAAAGGACCTGCTCTTTGCTGGAGAGAAAGCGAAGGCAACATCCCTCGGGTGCTCGAGTGCCAAAGGAACAGCGGGCGCCCCGGATTTTGGGTGAGACGAGCGCGGCGAGGAGGCTGTAAATCTCCCTGCGTCCTCGGGCTCCTTTCTGCAGCCCCCTCAGCCTGCCCTAGCCCCTCTCCCCTTCCCGGCTCCAGCAGAGCTCGCATCGGCTAAGACAATAGCTGCTTATGTTCTGAAGCAGGGCTGCTTTCTGGGAAGGGAGCCAGGCCTGGCAGCTCTCAGCAGCGGGGAATAAAAGCCCCATTTGTGCCGCGTGGCCCCTGCGCACCAGTGGGGCACCCTCAGAGGGAGGCAAGGCATCAGCCTGCTGGGGATCGGAAACAGAAACGCAGACAGACGCCCTGGGCCGTGCGAGAGGAGAGAGGGAGAAAGGCGTAAGGACGGGGATGGAAGAAAAAAGCCGCTTGTTCAAAGCGCCGGCGGCACCCCGGGCACAGATGCTCGGCGTCCCCTGCGCCACGAGAGCAGCGCACGGGGCGCCGAGGATGCTCTGGGCATCGGGGCACACAAAGCACCGTGCCCACCACAGCATGCTGTGCACCACCAGGACCCCTTGGGGACGGGGTGCCAGGACCCCTTGGGGACGGGGTGCCAGGACCCCTTGGGGACGGGGAGCCAGGACCCCTTGGGGACGGGGAGCCGGGACCCCTTGGGGACGGGGATGGCTGCACGGGGCCATCCGTGCAGAAGGATTTGGGCTGGATAGGGGGGAAAAAAGCCCCCCTCTCCTGCTTGCTGCTAGCAGAGGCATGGCACGGAGCGGGCAGTTTTTTGGCTGGAGCAGCAGCGCAGCCGTCAGCCCTCCACCCCACAAGCTCCCCAGAGGGTGCGATGCCCGCCGCGGCCCTGACAGCCCAGCACCGTGCCCCACCGGGGTTTTTACGGCTCCGCCAAGCCCTAGGCAGTACATAATTCATCCCTGCTCCTCTGCACTGCTGTCAGGTGCAATAAGCGACGGCAGCGGCTTTCAAACGTCCGCGTCTCACCGCGGTGGAACAAAACGCAAATCAATTAATCTGAAAAAATATATATCAAACTGGCCTCTTATTTTCCTCTCCTTTTTTTTTTTTTTTTTTTCTCCTTCCTGAAGCTTTAAAGTTGCTTTTCGGCTGTCCTGAATAATTGAAGTTAACATGAAAATTTAAAGTCTTTCAAGATTTCATTAAAATTCATTCCCTTTCCCTTCGGAGAATTGTCATTGCCAGAGCCCCGCGTAGGGCTGACAGCAGAGGCAGCTGCCTCCATTCACAGCAGTTAACTCTGCTCTCCCTGGCTAAAGAAAACTCACTCCTAATCGTTTAATAGAGACCCCGAAATAACATCCTTCACTGCTCCCTCCCGATTTCGGGCACAAATCCTGCATTAACCCTCTCTGCTCCAGCTGCTGTAGGCTCCATTTTTCTGCTCCCAGCCCAGCACCCCACAGGAGCAGAGCAGGACCAGCTCGAACCATTAACCTCAGCCCGGCTCCTTCGTAGCAGGGACTGTCACGTCGAGTTAGCCACGGAGAAAGCATCCCCAGAGCCCGAGACAAGGAGCAGCACTTGTAGAAATACGTATTTTCAAATGGCAAGAGTGCCGTTTTCTCTGCAAAAGGCAAAAAGGCGCCTCCCGAGAGCGCTGCAGGAGGGGTAGGCCATCGGACAGCCTAAAACACACCCGAGGAAAGCAGCAGAGACGAGATAAAATCAAAATAAAGAGGCTCAAGCTGGTGCTGGTGCTCTTAAAGCCGTGCCGAGGCTATTCCACCTGTAGGGCTTTTCTGCTGGATTTTTTTTTTTTTGCTGTTTTCTGCCGTAAGCAGGCGCTGCTCCCAATTTGGGGTTACGACCGCCGGCGCTCTCCCGGTTTACCCCACCTGACCCTGAGGATTTCCAGCATTCTCTGTAAATCCCATTGATTATTTTTTTTTTCCAAACCCACGTGGGTTTGGCTTCTGGGAGGGAATTGGCCATTAACCTCGTGCTTTCCTCCAGGCCTGAGCCGACCCCTTCCTCCCCTCGGCACCCATCCCCGCTCCCAGCCCCCCACTGCCTGCAGGGGATGGAGGTGAGCACGGACCCAGTGCCCCCAGCAGCTCCTCTTCCCTTCCCAGTGAGCTCCTCTGCAGACCTCTGCAAAGCCCGGAGGGCTCCGCATCATTTCTGCCTGCAAGAGGGCCAAGGAAGACCAGCTGGGGTCTTCTTCTGGGAAGGCCAGCATACACACACAGCTATAAAAAATAAAAACTGCATCTTCTTAATAAAACTGAATAGAGAAGAAAGCTTCGGTGCATCCACACAGGATGCCCGGTGTGGGTCCCAGCCATGCAGTGGGAACGCGGGAGCATCAAAAGGAGCCAGCCCTGTCGCCCTACAGGGACGGAAAGCATCGCCACCGACTGGTGCAGGAGAAGAAGGCAGCCCCCAGCTCAGAGCATCCCGGCTATCCTTATCTGCACCCCCCCAGGCACTGACGGACGCACCCCACCCCACCTCCGCACGCCTGAAATTTCCCATCCACGCTCCTCCAGCGCAAGGAGAACGGGACAAAGGGGGTTGTATTTTTTTTTTAGGGGCAGGGGACAAGCCCTCCCCTCGCTGCTCAGCCCGCCACCTGCACAGGAGAGCTTTCCACGCCGGGAAAACCCTCGGGGCAAACGCCCACCGCTGGCCGGGCGAGCTGCTGCCCAGAACAGGCTGCTCCGAGGAACAAACCTCCCACGCACCCGCGCTCGGAGCGCACGTTCCCATCACACAAGGCATCCTTGTGTGTCCCGGCCCCCCCCCAACCCGCCCAGCCCAGCTCGCGGCTCAAGAACGGAGATAAATGCTGCTCTTACCTAGAAATGAACAATCCAGAAGCCGCAGGGGGAGAGGACAGCACATGCAAAAGAAAACAGAGCAAAAGGAGTTGGTGAGACCCCAGCAAAGCCCCCCGTAGGATCGCCGCGCGGCGCCGGGCTGCTCCGCTCCTCCCTGGGGGCGAGGGCTGGTTCTGGCTCCCTCCTCACCCCCAGAGCCCCCAGCCCCACAGAGCAGCAGCCAAACCCATTGCTGGGCTGATCCTGCTCCTTGCCAGGCTGCTGGCAAGGGTTTGAGCGCCTGCCTTTCCCTGGGGAGGGGAGATGACTGGGCAGGGCTGGAGCCAAGCACACCAGGAAAGGGATGCGCAGAAAACCCATGAAAATAACGGATCTGGTGGCAGGAGGAGGCATGGTGGCCCTGCAGCGTGGAAAAGGGCCACGCACCTCAAGGGAAAAGGACCTATCTGCCCAAAAAACACCCAAATGACATTTATCTGGGGCTCTCCAGGACGGAGGAGCATTGCCAAGGGCACAGGACGCAGCGCCAAGAGGGCGCACACGGCGAGGAGGTGCTCGCCATCCTCCTCCTCCAACTTCTCTGTACTGGTGGCTCCCCTCGCGCCAGATTTCCACAAGCCCCGGAGCTCCGTGCTGGAGCCAGGCGCCCTGCAGTTCAGCAGGCAGGGCCCGACACGGGGACTTGGCAGGCAGGAGGAAGAAACGAGCAAAGAGGCGGCCTCCCCTGCCCTGCCTTTCCCAGGCCCATCTGGCTCGCGTCACCACGGGCACCAGACATCTAGCTCATACGGCAAACGCCAGCAGGACCTCCAAAGGCTCTTGCCTGCTGTCCCATCCTCCTTTTTCCTCCACAAACCTCTCCACAACATCTGGTCTGCTCGGCACAGTCAGCTCCCTCCTATTCTCTGCCCTAAATGACGTGCCCCAAAATTCTCCGAGGGGAAAGCGCAACTATTGCAACCGGGCTCAAAGCTCGGGGGATCTGCGGGAGGCTCAGCCCCACAACCAGCTGGAGGAGCTGGACGCCAGAAATCAGCGCTGGCCCATGCCGCAGCAGTCTCATTTCCTAATGGCATGCTTTAATCTCCTAATTGGGCTGCAGCAATGCGCCCGGCGTGGGGACGGGGCTGTGCAGCTGAAGTCACCTGGATGGCTCAGAGGGAGCTGGGCGAGCAGCCAGGGCTGGAAAAGCCCCAAAAGCTCCACCAGCGCTCAGGGTGGCCCAGCCCTCCCTCTCATGCTCCCCAGAGACTGCTCGGCTTAAACCAGGGCAGAAACCCCAGCGAGGAACCAGAGGGTCTCATCTGAGGATGCTCCGAGGTGTCTCACCACAGGGACAGCTGGGCACCGAATTTCAGAGCAGGGCACAGCATGGACACAGAGCACAAGCAGGAACGAAGGGCTTTAGGAGCAGCAGGCGAGCAGAAAGAGGAGCCCATGCCCCCAGCGCATACCCTGGCTCCTCCATGGAGGACACGGGCACTTCTCCCGGCCCAAAGGGCAGCGAGAGCCCGGCAGAGCCGGGGAGCAAGGCAGCTGCTGCCACCGCTCCAGCCCGCCAGGGTTGCCAAGGCGGCTGGCTCTGTATATGTAGCAACAAGCTTTGAAGTCAGGGCAGAGGAATGTGCCCCCGTGCCGCCCCGCCAGGGCAGGGCACGCTGCCACCGCCGCGTCCCCAAGGGGCTCAGGAGCCGGGGTCCGCACGGGGCACGCCAGGAGCAGCGAGCTGCCGCCCCAAAGCGTCGCAAATCGGGGCTCTTGCCACCCTGAAACAGCTCTTGGGAGCTGGAGGATGCTGCCCAGCGGGCTGGCAGGACTCCACGGCTTGCTCAGCACCAGGTAATTTCCTCATTTCTCCCCCCCTCTCCAGCCTCCTCTCTTTTCAAGCCGCCCCGACAGCCCCTTGTGGGGGGAGGCAGCCCCCGCGCACATCCTTGCTTTGCTGCCTGATGTCACACGCTCCGTCTGAGCAAACTTCCAGCGGATTTCGAGTGTTGATTCCCATGTAGGCAGCGTTCTGCCTGTAAACAATTCTTCCTGTGTTTTGACACCCCCGGAGCGTGGTCCGACCATCTGTCTGAACGGCAGGGCTGCCGCGGAGCCGCCGTTAGCTGGGGCTGCAGAGCTGGCACCAGGAGCAGCCTGAAGCCATCCCCGAGCCCCCTCAGGGCACACAGGGGTCGAATCCTGAGCCTGTCCCTCTGACCCAAACCCCACGCCGTGGAACAAATCGATTCCCGCCCCGAACAGGAGCAGCAATCCAGCACAACGCCCACGAGCCCTCGAAGAGCTCAGCCTTACAGCAGCCAGCTTCCAGCCCCGCTCCGGAGCAGAAATGCACCGTGTTAAAATGTAAGCCATGCGAGATTTACTGCCAAGGGAAAGCCTTTAATCTCGGGCAGGCTTCGAGCGAGCGCCAGCTCCTTTCAACCCTGGTCCCATACAAATATCGCGGCGCTGCTCGGGGCCGGGCTGTCCCTGGGGAGGAGCGAGGGCAAAGCGTCACAGCGCAGGTTCCCAGCCACGACGGCTGCTGGAGGGAAAGGCCCCCAGGAAAGCAGGGCAAAAAGGCCCTGGATATGTGCGAAGGAGCCAGGCAGCCACCGGACCCTGCTAGGGAAACAGGAGCTGCTGTATCTGCTCCTGTCGGGGTGGATGCAGGGTCCCCAGGGGCCGGGCTCGCGCTGCTCGGGGTCACGGGGCGGAGGCTCCAGCCCCCGCTGCCGCTTCCCTTCATCTGCCAGCACAAAGCTGGGGACTTCTGGGGACTTTTCCAAGGGTTCCCACGCTTCTGCTGGGACATCAAACATCCGGCTCGGGGGGGGGGAAGAGCTCGTCACACTCCTAACGAGGCTTAACTAACGAACCAAGAGCAAGACGCGTGAGAAGCAAGGCGCAAACACCCAGCGGTGGTGCCCAGCCCCAGCGAGGGGACGGTGCTGGGATGGGTGATGCCGACACGCGGCCCGTGGAGCTCCTGATGCCATCCATCACCTCGGCACAGGCAGATTCTGCTCCCAGCCCTGTCCCAGCACACACAGAGCCGGGGGATGCCACCAAAAGCCCCGGGGGGGGAGCCCGGCTGCCCTTCCACCAGGCCCTCGTGGAGTTCAGGAGAGACTCCCTCGGGCAAAGAAAGTGCAAGTCCAGCTGGCCAGGAGCCTCCCGGAGCTGTCTGGGAGAAATTATCAGTCTAGAAAAACAATTCCAGCCCGGGTTTCTTTAGATCCCCTCCCGTTTCAGTGCTTGGGAACTGGGTCCCAGCCAGCAGCTCCGCGCTCAGCAGGCGAGGTTTCTCAGGAGCCAGAAGAGCATGAAACACATCAGCTGGTGCGGGCGGGCAGCTCGGGACCAAGGCAGGCTTTCGGGGGAGCGCAGCAGACAGGCTGCAGCCCCGGCAGCTCTGCACCACGTCACAGCGCCGGGGCAGCTGCTCTGAGCCTCGCCAGACCTCCCAAGGAAAGCGGTTATCCCTCGGTTCCCGAACCGTGCTGCACGTATGCAGCGATTCCAGCTCAAAACCCCCCCCGTCCTTTTAACCCTAAAGCTGTGAGACAGAATGAAGCCGGTGCCAGGCAAGTGCAGAGGCAGGCAGGGGAGCAGGATGGTGCTGGAGGGGGTGAGATGCAGCCCTGGCAGAGGGGCTGAGCTCCCCGCTGCGCTGCTGGAAAGGTGATGGCTACCCGAGAGGTACCCGCATGGCTTCAGCTGCTGAGGTTGGAGGATGAGGGACACGCACAGTCCTGGCCCCACAGCCAGCCCCATCCCAGCAGGGCTCAGCACCACCCTGAGGACATCCCAAGGGCGCTGGGCTGGTGTGAGCAATCCCAGCCGGGCTCCAAAGCAGAGATGGTGCTGGGCGAAGGTTGCATCTGCTGGCACATCTGAGCTGCTCCTAGCCATACCCAGCATCGCTCCTGCCTGGGAAGGAAAGGGTCTCATCCTGTCCGACCCCATCTGTCCGGGTATTTCCCAGCAGGGTGCAGCAGCACGAGCAAGCACCAGAGATCCGAGCCTGCCGAGGGGCCAAACACCCTGCAGACAGAGATGGGGACTCGTGGCAGGACGCAGCAGGGAGGGACGAGGGAGGAAGGCAGCTCCTTTCCCCCCCCAGGAACAGAGATGCAGCATGCTTGAGGAGGGGAAAAAATAAAAATAAAAATCGAGTTCTTCTGAAAAGAAAAACCCCACGGTGCGAGCATTGCGGCGGCTGGCTTCCAGGCCCAGGGATGCGCTTGAGGAAAGCAAGCTGTGTCCGTCCGAGGCAGCCTGGCTTGGCCTCCCAGCCTGATCTCACAGCACTGACCTTCGCGGCGCCCTTCCTCGCCAAAAAAACATTCAGGCTTTTCCAGCTCCCAGCACCCAGGGTGGCCAGCGAGCAGGGACAGGCAGCGGGATGCCGTTTCGAGCAGGAACGCAGCTTCCACCTGTCCCAGAGACGCCGCCGCGCTCCCTGGCACATCCCCATCGCACGGGGACAGCATCCACGGGACCCGAGGAGGGCAGGGGAGGCCCCCACGTAACGCTCCCTGCTGCTTTGGAAGCCCCCAGCTGAAAGAGCCAGCCGCAGCTCAGCACCCCGGAGCCTCCTGGCTCCGAGCAGCTCCACCAAAACCGAGCCCCGGTTTCTCTCCGGAGACGGGGAAGCTGCAGGGACCAACCCGGGACCTTAAAGCCCTCCAAGGTTTTGCCATCGTTTTTGCCCAGAGGCATCTCAGGAGGCATGGGAAGAGGGATTTGGCACGCACAGGTTCTCCTGCAGCACACAGACAGCGGGTGCCGGCTCTCCTTCTGCCACGAAACTCTGGGCTCAGCCAGCCGCGTACTTCCCCGGGTAAAGGGGGTGGGAACACCCAGCCTTTGATGTTCCACCGAGCGGCTCCAAAACACAGAAGGACTACAGGAGATAAAAAAAAAAAAAAAAAAAAAAAGACGACAAACAAGCTGCACAACGGGCCACATCCGGCAGATACAGCGGGAAAATTTCATTTCCATGGAACGAGCTGCACGCGCTCCGTGGAATAACCGACGGCAGATGTTTTCCACGCCCGGCGCACGCTGCCCTTCGCAGGCATCACAGCAGGCTGGGTGGTACGGGCTGCCCAAAAACTGCATTAGAGCATCCTGATAAAGCTGTTCCCTACCAGCACGCCCAGCTTCTGGGCGAGGCGGCTTCCCCACGGCCTTATCTCAGGCTGCCCAGGCAGCCGGAGCCCTTCCCAGGTGTCCGCAGCTGGACGTCATCCAGCTGCTCGCTCGCACGGTCAACAGGCAGCGGGCACAAGTGAGCGGCTGGAAAAATTCGGTCTGAAAACCAGTCCTTACCCATCGCTAACGTGGGTTCTGGGAGGCAGGGTCGGTGCCAGAAGAGCACAGCAGCTTAGCAAGACACGGGAGGGACCGGTGGGTGCAAATCTCTCCACGATCCACACCTGAACCTCCCCAGGAACCTGCTGTCCCCTGGCTTTTTAGATGGCCACGCGAGGTGGGCAGGGTGTTTATTTGGCCACGGTTCCCACAAGCATTACGGAAGGACAAAAGCCTCTGCTACCAGAAGCAGCAGGACTCGTGCCGCTGGCACCCCTCTTATCCTGGGGTGAGCTCCTGGGCTGCCAAACCTCAAGGACTCGGTCCAAGGGGTGAGCCAGGGCTGGGAGCAGAGCTGGCAAAGCCACGCAGAAACCTGCTTTCCATGGGAAGCGCCTCCAGGGCATCCTCCAAAACCGTCCTCCAAGGGAAGCATCTCCAGCCATCCTACTTCCACCAAGCAGAACGGGGCTTGCTCGAGAGCTAAATATACGCCTCAGTCCCTACGGGATGCCGACAAACCCTGGCAATAGGGCTGCAGGAGCCCTGGTAATATCACGGGGTTTGCCCAGCCCTCTAAGAATAACTGCTCTGCCTATGAGCACATCGCAGGAATTCGCTTCCTCCTGCCCACCACAGCCCTGGTACCCCCCAGGAGCTGGGAACCTGCTGCTCCGGAGCGGGCACAGGACGAGCAGGGGATTGCAGAGCATTGCCTCAAATGGAAAAATCGCCTTTTTTTTTTTTTTAAATATAAAGATTAGGAGTTTCATCCCCAGCTTCCTGCAGAGAACAGCGAAGCGCCGCGCCTGGTGCCATCGGAAAATAACCAGCGCTTCTCCCCGTAAGGAGATTAAAACCTTTTTATATTTACAAGGAGCTGCAGGAGGAGGGAACGGGGATGCTGCGGGGAGCGTGCGCGCACGGGACATCCCACTTGGGCTCGCCAGGCACGAGCTGCCAAGCCAGGGGCATCGGGACGGCAGAACCCCATTCTCCCCAGCACCGAGCATCCCATTGCAGTGGCGATCACGGGCAGGCAGCGCTGCTTTTCCTTGCTGGCAAACCCTCTGCAAACCCCGGCACCGCGGCAGCCTCCCCGGGGAGGGTTCACCCAGCCCAGGCTCCCTGCACAAGTCCCCACAAGAAGCCAAGCAGGGATGCCAGCTGCTCTCCGTGGCAGCCTCCCGCCCTAACCACCAGCCCCAGCCCTCGCACCAGCCTTCCCCACGCCCTACCAGGGGTGCCGCCTCCGGAGCCCTCCCCATCCACACCCTCCGACAAGCTCCGGCGGTGTCCGAACCCTCCCGGCGCGGCGCCAGCGCTGCGGGGAAGCCGCCAGCACCTCCGCACGCAGGCGCCTGCGTCTCGGGGGGGTGCATAGCTGGCATTCCAGGCTGGCAGAGCTCTCTGCCACACGCCATCCACCTGACCAGGGTGTGCATGCCACGGCAGGTTGCAGAGGGGAGCACGCAGAGCTTCGTCGGGGCGCAGCACGGGGCAGGAGGCTGCTGCGCCTCCCCCTGCGCGTTTAAGGGGCCTCGCGGCTCCTGCTGCGGGCTCCGAGCCTCTTCAGCTCAGCGCTGACGAGCGAAAAGGTTTCCCCCTTCTGCCAAAAAACAGTCCTAGCAGCGCAGAGGGAGGAAAGAGGTTCACCCAGCCTCACCTCTCGACCCCAGATGGGGGTCTGCCAGCAATTAACACCCCACTTTGGGCACCACGAGCTGGGATGCGCGCTCACGGGGGGACTCAGCATGGAGCAGGGCAGGGAAAGTGCACCGAGGATGGAGGATGGAGCACTACCCACTGCTTCTGCCCAGGGAAACTCACTGACACGCTGCGAAATAGCCCTGGCTGTGTAGATAAGAGAGGTTTTTCCGGAGGCGAGGCAATCTGTGCCACTCAGCCTCCCGCAGCTTTCTCCTCCCCTGCTGCCTTTCCCCTGCTCCCGGGCGCAGCAGGCGACCGAGAGGCCCTGTCCCCAGCAGGGCTCTCCTCCTTCCCACAGGAGATAAAGGGCAGAGGGCAAGCCCCCAGGAGGAGGTTCACCTGGCACCTAGGGTTTTGGCTTCCCAGCTGTGGCACCACGCATTGGTGGCTCCTGTCTCGGCCAAAAAGGAGCGCTGCAACCCGCCGGTTGTTTGAGGTCGAGCCCACGTTTTTGGGTAAATTCAGGGGAGAAGGCAGGTGCCCACAGGGCTGGCATGGTGCAGCAGGGAAAGCTGCAGGCAGGAGAGGTCAGGCACTGCCGGTGTTTGGTCCTTACCTCCCCCCGGGTCTCCCCATCACCCCCCTGTGCCTACAAAGCCCCTCTCCACCTCCTCATCTCCCCCCAGTGCTTTAGGGAAGGGTCTCGCTGTCCCCTCCACCCCACCAGCAGCTCCCCCCCCCCCCAAAAAAAAAAAAAAAAAAAGAAAAGCAGTTATTAGGCATGTTTCTGCAGCCCAGCGACCTGCCCAGCCTTGTGCTGGGGGAGCCACGTGCCCGCCCTGCAAAAAACCAGCGCCCGAGCATGCAGCAGGCGTGCAGCCTCCGCGGGCTCACGGGGCACACGAGGCCATCCCGGCAGCACGGGGAGCCCTGCAGCTCTGGGACGGGAGCCTGGCTCAGCACCCACCTCCTGGCTCAGCACCCACCTCCTTGGCCTGGGGGACAGCCCAAAAGCAGGGTGCGAGGGGCGCCCAGCTCGCCTCGGGGGGTGCTGCAGGAGCAGCCCAAGAGGACACCGCGGTTCGCAGCCCCCCGGCTGCTGCCGTCAGCGGATGCTTAAATGAAGAGTGCCCGAAATGAGCGGGCTTGCCCCCAGGAACACCTCTCCCTGGCCTGGGCATCACTCTTCAGGACTTCCTCAGCCAGAAAGGGCTTCATTTACACAGCCGCCCAACAAGTGATGGAGCCACACCCCTCCTGATTTCGCCTAATCCCTTTCCAGCCCCTTATCTCGTCCAGCTCTTACAGCACCCAGCCTCCACGGGGACCTTCCCTCCCCGTTTCCTCGTGCCCAAGGCCACCAAACACGAGACCTCTCAGCGAGGCAGCAGAGCCGGTGGCCAAAGCCATCCCCGTGCGCACGGGGGACAGCGATGTCCCCAGAGGCGTCCCCAGAGCTGGCTGTGGGGCGAGCTGAAATTTCCCTCCCCCTTCCCAAGCTTGTGGGCCGCAGGAATTTGGCACCCGGGCCAGGGACTTACCCAAAGGCCACACGAACACGCCCCGGTGACCAACGCAACCTACGGAGAAGAGGTGCCAGCCCCGGCGGGGCCACCCGAGCGTCCCCGTGCCGCCGTTTGCAGGCAGCCTCACTGCCCAGGAATGCAGCAGGGGGCTGGGGGGAAGCACTTGGGGCAGAGAGCTGCTCCCGGTAAACAAACCCACAACAGACCCGGCTGCTCCCGGAGCGCAGCAGGGGCAGAAAGCAGCCCCAGCACCCAGCCCGAGCCTTGCTCCGTGCCCCTCTCCTCGCCGGGACTGGTTTTTGCTGGAAGGGAACGGTGCTGGGAAGCAGCGGAGATGCTCACCCCGATGGGGCTCGCGCAGATCGCCGCCACCGAGCTTCCCCCCGGCCCTGCCAGGCGCTGATCCTGCTTTATCTCTTGGATAAACAGCATCAGTTGGAACAATTTGCTCAGGGATTTCACCGCTGCCTGAACAGGCAGCGCGGCGCAGCAAGCAGAGCCGAGGGAAGCCGGCTGCGTGCAGGAGCTGGGCTCATCAAACACAGCCAGATCCTGTTTTCTCTAAGGCTGGCTCCCCAGGACGGAGCACGGCTGTCCCGAACGGAGCCACAGCCCCTCGCCAAGCCCAGAGCCCACAGACTGGTCCCAAAACTCTGCTGCAACCATTTGCTCGGGTTGAGAACTCATCCAGTCTGAGCCCGTGGCACCGGTACCCCCTTTGGGATCCCCGTGTCTCCTCCAGATGCCTCCCACCACCGCTCACAGCGGAGCCGCACGAAAACAAAATTCCCTTTGGGAAACTGGAGAGCTCGTGTGTCCCAAAACGATGCCACACGATGCCAGGCACCAGACGTCCCCCAGCCGCACGAGCATCCCAGCACCAGCCGTGCCTTCCCCTCCCGGGACAGCCACCGAGGGGCAGAACGAGGCACCTCTCGCTTTTCAAAGAGCCAGAAGAGGGTCAGCAGCGCCCTGGCACCGCCGCCAGCGCCACGGGGGTGACCCCGCGTGCTCCCCCGGCAGCAGATCGCGCCCCGGCGGGGCTTATCCGCGCCGTACCTGGCTGAGCTATGAGAGGAATGCCAGCCCTGGCCGCCCGCCCGCCAGCACGGGAGCGGATTAAGGTTTATTGAGCAGGAAGGTGCAGGGGAAGGGCCCCGGGACAGAGATGTCCCACCCTCTTCTACGCCACCCCACCACCGCTTTGGGACCGACACTGCCTTCGTACAGCAACTCCTCCTTCACGTTACAGAGGCGCTTGAAGGCCTGAGCTGACTCGAGGCCCCGGAGTATTGTTTTTTTTCCCCCAGAAACCGAGCAAGATACGGTGCTTTTTGGCCGGGGAGAACCGTGCCAGAGCCAAGACAGTCAGAGCTTGGCAGCCGGGCGGGAGCTGGCGAGGAGCGGCGCCCTGCTCGATCCCACACTGCCCCCCGGCCCCCCTCCTGCTGCCTGGGGGCTTGAGGGGGACCCTGAGCTCGGGCGACCCTTTGCTTAGGGGAGCTGGCTGGCCTGGTAGGAGCACGCGTACACCCAGCCAGGCTGAAATCTGGGCTGGGATCCTCCTCCTGCCACAAACACCCCCAGCACGAAAGGCTGGGAAGAAACCCCAAGGCCCGTTTGCCCCAGGTGGGTGCTTGCGTTGGGCACCAGGCAGCACCCACACGAGGCCAAAGGGGCTCCGAGCATCCCTCCCGGTCCCTGACCCCACAACCAGACCCAGCTGGAGCATCCCACGGTGAAAGCACACCTATGGTCCCCGCAGAGCCCACAGCCCCCTTTTTATTTCCACCAGCACGACCATAACCACCAGCACGGACCCGTCCCACCGTGTTACGCTGCCTGGTGGTGCTACTCACACCTTCCTGTGCTACTCACACCTTCCTGTGCTACTCACACCTTCCTGTGCTACTCACACCTTCCGAGGGCGCTTGCTGCAGAGGACTGGAGCCTGCTCTGAAGACAGGGAGCAATAAGAAGGGGGAGCTCCAGCACCTCCGTTTTGTAGGAACGGATGAGTTGCATTTGTAGGATTTACGCTGGAATACACACAAACCAGCTCCAGCCCTGCTCTGTTGTGAAGGAGATCACGGAGCCCGATTCCACCGCGTCTTTTCTTCGCCTACTCCTGCAGCCGGCTGGGATGCCAGCAGTTCACAGGGCTGGGAAAGGAGCAGCCCGAGGCTTACAGGCCACGAGCACGCTTGGCAGCACACCCTCGGCACCACACACACACCATCAGCGTGCTCCGGGCTCCCCGCTGCTGGCGCCGGAGTCGGGAACGGGCTGCAGGAAGGAGCCCAAAGCACGTCCCCGCTGCCAGGGCACCCGGGGCTGGGTCTTGGCGGGGAGCAGTGCCCGGGGCACCCAGAGGTGACACAAAAGCATCGAGGGTGGCTCGAGGAGGTGGCAGCAGCGATGCCGGCCGGCCCCCGGAGGAAGATTTCGCTGTCATCGGCTCTGCTCCCACGTCGGGTGCCAGCAGCCCGGCTGGGAGCAGGGCTCTGGTGTTCCTGCTGCCGTGCCAAGCGCTCGCCCCGAGCGGTTTGGATGAGGCCAGGGCCAACCCAAAGCCCCTGGGTCCAACCCAAAGAGGCAGGAGCCTCAAACGGGGAACCAAGGACCAGGACTGGGGCACACAACTGCAGAGATCCAGAGCTCCTCAGCCTCTGCTCCCCTTGTTTTACGTGGGTATCACCCCCAAATCGAAGCTGCAGGGGCGCAGCCAGGCCTGCAGCTCCCTGCAGCTGATTAGCATCCCTGCAAGACGGAGAGCACAGCCAGAAATATTTCCTGATATCAGCCAGAAAACGCACTTAGAGCCCGTCAGGATGACACGGCGCCCTCCGGGAGCACGGAGCTCCCTCCCAGCCTCCACCGCCAGGGCAGGGAACGAAAAACGAGGTGGGAAGGGGACGTCGGTCACGCAAGAGAGGCCTGCCGAGCCATTTTAGCCTGCTTCCCTTCTCCTGAAGTGAGATCCTGGAGTAAAAAATTTTAAAAAATGATGCGCATGGGCTTTGGGGAGGACCAGGGAGGGACCCAGCCTGTGCCACCCCACGCCATTAAAGCTTGCCATGATTTGGGAGGCAGACGGACAGAGCTCCGAGTGGCTACGGGACATGGGAAGAGCCAAGGGAGGAAAAATTGAGGAAAAATTCAAAGTGAATAAGGACAAGTGGTCCGAAGCCTCACATCCTCTCCTTCGTTTTGCAGTCGGTGCTGCAGCCAGACTGAAATTAGCCAAATCGGGAGTCAATTGCTGAAAGCACTGGGGTCCCGTTTCCTTTACCAACCAAAGAAAACGATCCCGGGGAGCTGGAAGTGCAGGACAGAAGCAGCTGCCCCAAGAAAAACGCGCGGCTGGAACAGCCTCTGTGGGGAAGGAGCAGCTCGAGCCCCTCGCGGAGCGCAGCCCCCGCTCCCCGAGGGGAGAGGAGCCCCCCCAGCACCCCCACCCACCCCATCAAAGAGCTCCCCGGCCGCTGGGAGTCACCCCGAAGGAATGCGGGACCTCTGGGGAGCGCTCAGCAAGACGAACAGCGCAGAGCCGCGCTGCGGGGCGAGGATTAGCGAGCAGCAAGCCCGGGCGGGCGCAGGGGCGTGCGGCCGGCGGCTCTGACAAGCAGACGGCCCCCGGCCGAGGGGCAGAGCCCCGGCACAGCTCCGCGTGTGCCCTTTGGAAACCGAGGAAGCCCCCACGCGTCCCTTCCGCGGGTGTCCTGGCTGTTCCCGGTGCCCACGCACGGCAGCAAGCCCGGGACACGAAGGGAGCGCGGCTCCTGGGGCGGGCGGCGGCGGGTTGCGGCTGAGAAAAACCAGACCCGAGCTCTGCCCCTGCCAGAAGGATGGGGCTGCTCGGGGCTTGGCTGCTGCAAATTGGTCGCAGAGGTAAAAGGAGACGGATTTGTAGCCGGGCTCAGCCCAACCTGCACGGTTAAACTGGGGCTCGCAGCAGGTCGGGAAGCGACAGGAGCAGGGCGCGTTCGGGGCTGTGCAAGGAGGCAGCAGGCAGGGAAAGGAGGGGCAGGGAAGGATTGGGCAGGTTTAACCTCCTGTTAAGCCTACAGTCACCCTGAGCTGGTGACACGGAGCCAAAATTCAGGAACGAAAAGCAATGGTCGGGGCAGAAGGGCTCGGTGCACCGCCTGCAGCACCAGCAGCGCTGACCCCGAGCACACGAGGTGTAGGGCAGGCCCCCAGCCCTGACCCAGCTGGAGGGGGGACACAGCTCCCCATTTTACACCGCAATGAGGCGGAAAAAATCCCACCTGGCTACAGGACCTCGAGGAGACGAACGCTTCTGCAGAGCCAGGTGATGCAGGGGATGCTGCTGCCAGCCCCCAGCCTGCTGGAGCTCAGCTGGAGACGCTCGGAGGGAAGGAGAAGCCAGCCTTGGTGGGAACAGCCCGCGGGAAGCCTCCCACCACCAGCACCCGCTGCCTGCAGCCCCTCAGGAAGGGGGATCCCTTTAATCCTGCAGCCCCCCGTGCCACCAAAGGCTCCACATGCCCACGGGGCAGCTCCCTGCAGCAGCCTGAGATACCCTCATGCCAATATTACCGAGCCCCAAACATCGCAGAGCAGAAAGAGAGGATGCTGCGGGGACCAAGAGCGGGACAGGGACACGTTTCAGCCTGGTCCCATATGGGAATTCGTAATACCTGCCTCTCCACTTGTCCTTCCCACCCCACGTCCCTAAGGAAGGGAGGGATAAAAGCCCACCGGAGGCGGCAGCAGCGCAGAGCCTGCGGGTGGGGGCTGCTGGCACCGCTTGGAGCAGGACCGCGGCTCGCTACGGGATGGACAAGGGAAAAGCAGCGCCACGAGCACCCGGGCAGGGACCAGCACTCGCCAGAGGAGCGCAGCCAGCACCACGGAGGGGGATGCCGGCCGGGAAGCCCCAGCTGATCCCGCAGGGAAACGGGGCGGGACGTGCTGGGCGCGGGGCCGAAGGAGCCTTCCCGGAGCAGCAGCCTCCCCCACCAGATTAAAATTCCGTAGGAATTTGCTAAACAAGCCGACTCCCTCAGCTACTGCCCGACACCCGAGGGATGTTTTGCATTACCACCACGCGAGGGAAAGGGGGGGGGGGGGCAGCAGACCCCTGTGCCTGGCCCCCAAAAATCAGGGCTCCCCCCTGCCCCAGCCGGGGCTAAAACGGGGACAGGGAGGCTCTGCAGCATCCCCAGCACCGGGGCCTCATCCAGCTCCGGCTGCCCCAGCACTCAGTTGCCCCCCCCAGGGTTGGGGGGCAGGAAGGGGGCCCCCAGGATTTCGCAGCTCTGGGCTCCCCCCTCTGGGTTTACTACATTTTTACAGCTGCTGGCTGGTTTTCTCGCCCTCCCGAGCCGGAGGTGTTGATGCTGTTCTCATTATCTTCAATTCAAAACAGAGCCAAGAAGAGGAAGAAGAAAAAAAGAGAGGGGAAAAAAAAAAAAAAAGAAATGGAAAAAAAAAAATCCTTCTTTAAGCAGAAACCCACGCACCAACCCTTCCAGCCCCCTCCCTTGCCTGTTTGGAGAGACAAAGAATTGCCAGGGATGGATTCAAAAGAAATCGTTATGGGGTGAAGGGCTGCAGAGACCCGGCCATGGGAAGTGACCGCAGCCCGCATCACCTAACACGAGCCCGTGCCAGCGATTTCCTTGCTGAGAGGAGCCTACTGTGCATTTCCTACAGCCCCTGGAAGGGGCCTGAAAAGGAAATTTTGCATGGGCTGGCTTACAGGAACAAAACGTCTCGGTCCTGCAGAGGCACGGACCTCGAAGGAAAGGGAGGAGGGAATAAAAGTGAAGAGGAAGACGATGAAACGGGGCGGGCAACGTCACTTGGAGGTGCTTTCAAAGCCATCCCGCTCCCAAGTCCACCAAAAAACTTTGGGCACGGGGTGAAAGAGGGATTTTTCAGCAACCATCGGGCTCACCCTATAGAGGAGGGAGCTGGAGGAGAGGGGGGTGCCATCTGCCTGGGTGAAAACACGGGAGAGCCGAGGCTGGATGCGGTTCTTCCACGGGAGTAATTAATAGGGTTGCCACAGAGATGAAGAGTCAGGAGGGTTCTGGACTGGCTATAATAAGGATTTTAATGAGAGCTAAGTGACATTTTTAAACGTATGGAGCATCTGCAGCACAGCGCATCTTGAACGCCAGCCAGAGCCGAGAGCTTCAGTCCGGGCATCTATCGGGGGGAAAGCGTCCCCGAGGGCTGCTGGCGTCCTCGTGGCAGCACCTGCAGGCACCCCAGCAGCTCTGCCCGGTGGCCAGGAGCCCCAAAAAGCTCGGGAAGGGCTGGGCACACCGAGGGATGCCTCTCCCAGCGCCGGACAGACCCCTGTGGGGGTGCAGAGCATCACCCCCGGGCTGCCCCACCACGAAGGATGCATCCATCCCAGCCAAAAGGCTCAGAGAAAACCCCACTTTTTGCGCCGTTTCCCACCTCATCCGAGAAGTTGAGGTGAAAAAGCACGAGGCAAGGAGCTTCTTGCAGGCGTCCTGCCCTGGGATGGGGGCTTCGAGCCACCGGCAGGGCCTGCAGTCACAGCACCCCGTGCCCGAGGCTGTCGGGTTTCCCCACGCACTGCGCTCACGCACGGCTTTTCCCAGGGGGTTCAAAGTCCAGCCCGATCCCCACAGCCAGCACAACAATCTCAGCCGGGGCTGTTGCACCCGGGTTCATGCAAATCACGCCTGGAAGGAGCCCTGGCTTCTCATTAACCAGGGCTCCGCCGTGGCTTTCGGCTGAACTTCCTTCCACCCAGCCAGCTCACGCTGGAGTCAGCGCCTGCCCCTCCCACACCGCACACAAAAATCTCAATTTTCTCCGAGTGGAGCCGCGATCAAAGGGAAACACGAGCCAGACACACCCGGGGAACATCTCCTGGGCTCCAGAAGTGGGTGCTCGATGGCGCTGTCAGGGAACGGAGCCTCAAACACCCGAAGCACTGCGACTCCGACCCCCTTTTTGCAATACCGAGGGTTAAAAGGCACCAAACCAGCAAGGCTGTGCTTCACCGGGTAAATCTTCTCCCGGAAAACCTCATCCAGATGTCCCAAAGAGCAAGGGGAAACCTGCACGAGGGTAGCCCTCGTGCGCCTTCCCGCAGAGGCAGGAGCGAGCATCCCCCTTCGAGCATCGTCCCAGCCCCGGGGGGGCTCCTGCAGTCCCCGGGGGGCTCCTGCAGCCCCCTCGCAGGCTTAGCTCAAGCCCTACATTTCGGCTGCAGCCAGCCGGAGCTCTTTTAACACAATTAAACATCACCAAACCGATCGCTGCTCCAACCCCCAACCTGAGCTGTTTCACAGACTCGCCCTGGTTTGAACCCCCCTCCCCTTTTTAGGGCAGGAAAGGTTTTTGGTCTCTAGGATTTTTCCAAGCTGCAGCGACAGGAGATGAAGATTCTCAAAACATCCGTGTTTTTTCCATCCAGCTGCCACCATTCTTCCAATTCCTTCTGCAAAAGCTCTCCAAGGTTTGTTTTTAACCTCGGAGCGCAGCGTCCTGGGCAGCTTCGCTTTGAACCCTCCTGTGGGGAGCTGATGGGAAACAAGTCCTGGAGCTAAATTCTCAGACTCAGAGCTCAGAAAGGATTCCCAGGGCGGCAGGAGCAGGTTCTCATGGCTGGTTTTTCACGGCCTCCCAGAGCCCAGCTCCTCAGCTACGCTGGGCAAGTCGAGCGGAGCTCACGCACACCTCGGGAGAGGCGTGAGGTTTGGGTACAGCTGGAGGAAACCTCATTTTTGGAGGTGAGGAGCTGTGCCGGGGTGCAGCCAGCATGCAGGATGCGCACACAACAACCAGGCTTCCAAGACAGGGATAAAAAGGGAAAACAAGTCCAGGGGATGTGACAAGGAAGGCGGCTTTATCAAGGCACTGGAAGAGCTGCCAAACCAGCCTGAAACAGCACAGAACTGCTGCACCTCCCCTGCGCAGCGCTTGGAGATGAGATACTGGCAGCTCGGGGCTCCCTGGTTTTTGTTTTTTCCTCCGCAGGGGTCCGGGCAGGTGTCACCAGCCTGGAGAAGGCAGGTCCACCACGCACGGCCAGCTCCCCCCAGGCTGTTTTCCAGCCCTCGCATGTCCCCGCTGCTGTCCCCAAGCCCTGGGCATCTCTCCGCGTGCCCGCAGCGTCCCGCGGAGCCCTCGGGATGAGGGCCTTAATTAAAGGGAGCAAAGCGACTGGAAAAAAGGAGAGAGACGCAAAGAATCGCCTGCTACCTGACATCAAGAGAGGGCGTCAGCAAAGCAGGGAGGGAAAATAAACCCACGGACCTGCGATTTAATCACAGGGCAAAGAGAAATTGCAAACAGGCCCAGCTCTGGCACCTCCAGCTCCCTTGCACGAGAGGTCACAGAGCAAAACCTTCGCAGCAGGATGTGCTTATGGGAGGACACGCTGCTTGCAGCCCAGAGCACGCAGGCCCCACGCACCTCTGCTTGCACCAGCACGCCTGTAGGGCCGCGGGGCACAGCCCCACAGCCCTGTTATGCTCTGTAGGAAGAGCTGCAGGATGTGTCCCCACCGTGGGGACAGGGCTCGGTGCTCCTCGTCCCAGCCCAGCTGGCCAACACGGCCAGATGCTGCACACGGGGGTTTTAATCAGCATCGCACTAAAGAAACCAGTTTTGAATTTCCCCCGTGGAATAGGGGAGCAGGCGCGGGTCCCACATAAATTCGGAGTCAAATCTATGGTACAGGACGAAAATCAGATCCCTCGCCATCTCCTCTGGGCCTCCAGGGACAGCCTCCCTCACCACAAGCAGGAACCACCCAGCTCAGCCAGCCCAGCGCGCGCGACGCGAGCGTGCCAAGGAACACAAAGCTGGGCGAAGACAGAATCCCTCCGAGTGTTTGCTCAGGTTTAACAAAAAACCCACACTGCGCTCCTCCTCCTCCTCCTTCTCCCACCCCCCTCCGATAGGGCCGATGCCTTTGGATCGCAGTACAAAACGGGTGCGTATCTGCTAGGAAACCTCCGGTGTCTCTCCCTCTTGCAAAAGCCACTCGAGACGGGTGCCGCTGTGCTGAGCTGGCACTTTCCCAGCCCCGGAGGACTTGGAGCTCGGTCGTTTACCTCCGGCAGCCTTCACAGCTGGAGAACGGGGTTACGGCCTCTGCTCTGCACATCCAGCGGGGAGGAGGGAGCCGCGCTGCGTGTTTGTTTGTTGCCTGTGCAGAATTCCTGCATTCCTGCCCTTGTTTACTCATCTGCTCTCGGGACGTGCTCAGACCCCACAGAGGGCTTTTGGGGCACCGCATTCCCCCACGAGCCCGGAGCTCTTGCTGGAACAGGACGAGCAGAGGGAGGAAGCGAGAAGCCAGCGAGTGAGGGATTGCAGAAGTATGTTTTCGCGGTGGTTGGGCAACCAGCTCAACCCTCTGCAGATCTGCTCTCCGCGGAGGCATTATTCCGTGCCTGGAGGTCCAGGACCCCATTAAAGAGGGCGCACGGGCTGTCCCCCACTCGCCATTTCCCAGCAGCTGTGTTGTTGCACCCACGGTGCCAGGATCTCAGCCACCTCCTCGGCACAGGAGCCGTCCCGCGGAGCTAGAAGAGCACCACGAGCCAACTCTGCGTGCATTTCTTCCACGAGCTCAGCACACCGTGACCACCCTCCCTGCACGACACTTTTGGGTACGGGCACAAAGGCACCGAGGAAAAGATGACGCACACAAGGGACACCGAGGCTCACCACAACGACACAAAAGCACTGCTCATCCCCCCCAAATTCCTAAATCGCTCGGCTTGGTTGCGACCTGGTTACACCCCGGGGAAGCAAGCTTTGCCCCCAAGGGGAGCTCAGCCGGCTTCTCGCGTCCCTGCACGAGTCCGCAAGGCTGACTTAGCAGGCGCGGGAGCTGGGAGTCGCTGTGATGAAGGACAGGCCTTCACCACTGGGTTAACTCGTTAACTTTTCAGCAATAAACCTAAAAAAAAAAAAAGGGAACTCAGGTGTGAGGAGCCTGAACTCCCCAGGGGTGCCGGGACAGGGCTTTGCAGCGGGACCTCTCCAGCCCCATCAGATGCTTTGCAGAGGGGGCTGAGAACCTGCATAAATCCGGACCAAAAAAATAACACAAACCAACATCACCTGGCTGCAATCACCACCTCTAACGAGGGCAATGCCAGGCACCATCCCTTCGATAAGCAAATCCACAGAGCGGCCAGGCCCTGCCCCCAGCACAGCCAGGACAAGCGCGCCCGCCCCGTGGCCAGCAGCACCGCGTGCCAAAAACTCGATGGCAAGCCCCGAGCACGCCCCGCTCACCTTCCACGCAGTGCTCCACGTCCTCCAGGTTGCGCAGCGTTATCCGCATGAGGCTGGAGTTGAGCATCAGCTCGTTGCGGTGGGCCGGCCACATGTACTGCGGGGCCGGGTTGACGAAGAAAATCCGCGTGTCCCCCGTCGAGACTTGGTTGTCGCAGATCAGGGGGTCCCCGAAGCCGCCGATGACCACCTTGTTGCCGCCGTCCAAGAGGATCTCGTGGGTGACGATGTCTTTGCCTTTCAGGTAGCGCCACACTCGCACCTGGGACAAGAAGGACAAGGAGAGGGTGAGAGCTCCGCGCAGCCACGACCCGGGGCGGCAGGCGCCTTCCAGCCCCGTTTGCTTCTAGCCGTGCTGTCACACAATGCTCGGGAGCAGCTCGGGCTGGCAGAGCCTCCCCGCAGAGCTCGTTTCATTAGGCAGCCCTCTAACAGCACAAAACGCGTGGGCAAGGCTACAGCGAGCACCGTTTCTGCCAGAATCGCAGCCAGCGCCCCAACACGGGCACTTGGGAGCCCTCGGGAGATGGCAGGGGCGAGGAACACCCTCAGCCACATGGGTTTTTCCCAGCAAGGGACTCGCTCCCCTATTCACATCAGGACACATCACTGCCTTTCAAGCCCCCAAGTTCACATTTTGTTCCTGCCTCTCCTCCCCTGCTGGTACAGGGAAAGCCCTCGTGCCCAGGGACAGGCAGGAAGGTTTCCTGTGCCGGAGCAAAAACCTGCTGCAGAAAACTACTAAAATAAAGATGTTCTAAGCAACTTCTTCCCCTCCACTATTATTTTAGCCTTTACACCCACAATAACCATCTCGGCTGCTGCACAACCAGCTCAGGCAGGGATGCTGCTCTCCAGCAGCGGGCACTGCACGCAGCCAGGGTGGGCAAAATAATAATAATCAATCAGAACTGCTGCCCGTTGCTGGTAAGGAACCCAAATCCCTAGCAGGAGGCTCTCTCCTGGGCTGGGTGCTTGCAGACCCAGCTTGCCCGCCCCCGTGCATCGCCTCTGTCCCCAGGGACCCCAAGGCAGGTCCCCAGGCAGCACGCGGATCTCAGCCAGAGGGATCCCCCTCCACTCCCAGGGGATCTTCTGGCTCTGGCAAGGCACCGGTGGTTTGGGAAGACAGAAGGCAGAGGGGATAGCACTCCACGCAGAAATGGCAAAGGAGATTTATTTTGTTATAAATGACTGCAGACAACCTGCGCGTTAGCAGACCGGAATTGCTAAAATACACAGAGGAATTGGCAGTAGGAGCCGGCTTCCCCTAAATCATCCAAATTTCTGGAAGAAGAAAAAAAAAAAAAAAAAAATCGGTCCTGGCCACAAGAGTCGGTCCCTCCCTCCCTCTCCTCAGCTCCCAGGCCAGCCTCCCTGGACCTCCACCAGGCACAGACCTCCCCATTGCCCCAAAAGGGAGCTGCGCAAAAATCTGCTGGCCAGCCCCGCTCCGGTACCACGCTACCCCCAAACACACCCACAGAGGATGAAAGCAGCAGCCCTAAAATGAATGATTTATTGCTCACGTGATAAGAGACACATCCCCAGCCACCCCTGACGGGCCAGAAAGCCTCGACGTGCTCGGGGCGTGCTTTATCTCCCCCTCCACCGGCACCTCCACCAGCTCCAGGGCCTCGTCCCCTGCATTCTCCAGCCGTCTCTGCTGCCCAGAGAGCACTTCAGCACCCCGTGCCAAGCACCGAGGAGGCCGGGGAAGCGGAGGATCGGCGATAAGGAGGCTCTCGAGCCTCCCTCTGGAAGAAGCACGCAGGTGTGTGCCCTAGGAGTGCAACCACAAAGGGAACGCAGGGAGCAGAGGCGATGTTGCGGGCAGGTCTCTCCCACCCCAGGGGACACCAGGGCGGCAGCAGTCAGTTGTTCACGCTGCAGACCCTATTCTTGCCATATTTTAGTTCTGTGGCTTGCTGCAGATGAGGAGGAGAGCACAGAGCAGACATTATCCCCCTCCAGAATGAGCCATTCTTGCAGCTCTCCGCGACCGCAGCTCGCTGGCCCCTGCCCCGCGCGGCCCTTCGCGCGCATTGTGCTCCCCTACAGACTTCTTTGGGGCTGTTCAGAGGGAAAAAAAAAAAAAAAAAAAAAGACTCTCAACTCCCTGCCAGATGCCTCCATCCCATTACTCAGTGACTACAGAACATGCACACAAAAATCCGACGCTGCAGGTTTCAGACATGAGGGTTACAAAAAAGCATTGGGGGCTTGGGGGAACGTGAGTCTCATGAGCTTTAACGGATCTCGCAACTTTCTGAAGATGTAAGTCCAGAATTTCAGGGGTACAAGCTCAGTGCTACCTCAGTCCCAAGCAGGAGGCTTCAGGGGCCGCGGACATCAAAATCTGCCCCCACGGGACCAGGAGGCACACGGTGAGGATCTCAGGAGGTGCTGTACCCATGCGCTCGCGCACAGCTGCCTCCAAGGAAGAAGGGAACCAGCTCCCCTCGGACCTAAGGGGATGCCCTGAGAAACCAAAGGACGAGGAATAACTCATGGTCAGGCTGTCATCCTGCCCCACAGAGCCCAAACTTGGGGTGAGACGAGCCGGGGAAGCGACGCCTCCTGAAGCTACCCGCCCGACAGCCAAGCGCCGCGCACAGCCCCGGCACCCATGGCTCTGGTCTTGGCGCCGGCAGCCAAGCAGCAACCAGAGGGAGCTTCAGCTGGCGAGGGAGGGGGGCTGCGACAGGCAACTTCCCTCCCTCCTATCTCCTGGGAATCCCAGCGCTCACACCGAGACATCCGCTCCCCGCGGCACCGAGGAGCCCCTTTGGGGACACCCGCCTGCAGGACGCCCCGGGGTGCCGAGCGCCACGAACCCCATCCCGCACGGCTCCGCTGCGAGCCTCCTGCCTCGCCGGCACTGCCGGCAGCTCCCCGGGGTGCTGCTTCTCCCCGCAGTCAAGTCAAGACACCTTCCTTCGGCTGCACCGGCCCCACCTCCTCTTCCTTCGGCAGCGGCCCCGCAGGGCGAGCGCTCAGGCTGCAACAAGGTGAGGTGCGGGAGCAGAACCCAGAACACAAAGGGAACAAAAGGGTTGGGGGGGAAAAAAATAATAATAATCAAGAGAGGCAGGCGGGGAGAACACCCCGAGGGTCCTGCTGGAAGGAAGCAGTCGGGGCATTTTCACAGTTAGGTCTTCGGGGGAAGAATGGCTGAAGCCTAGCCCCTCTCCTGAAGCAGATGGTAATTTGAGTTAATTAGCAGGGCTGTTGTAGTCATAGCTCGCCGAGCCAGGCCACAGCATTCACAAGCAACATCAGAGTCCACCAGCTTTCTCCCCACCCTCATCCTCTATAATGAATGGCCGGGAAGGCACCAAAGCCCGAGCGATTACCTGTAGGGCATCCCATTCATCACCACGCACAATTAAGACCTTGTTACTGGTGACTCACTGGCTACAGCACGGATGGGGGAAGAAAAGGGAGAGAGAAAAAGAAAAAAAAATAAAAATAAAAATCAGGAGCCTGGTTGCCGAAGGTCCCTTCCCCATGGCAGCCTCGCTCACTCTTTCACCACGGAGCACATAAAACACTGGATTAAGGCTGTTTTACAAGGCTCCTGGCAGCTGCGGGAAGGTGCAGCGAGAACAGTGAGGACTTTATTTAGGCAGAACCTCGCAGAAGTAGCTTTTAAGTGCGGTGCAAACCCGGAGAGTAAAAGCATTTTCCAGCACACCTCGGGGGTCCGGCGCAGTGGGGAACGGGACCACCTGCACGGGCGGCGCTGGGAAGATGCTTTAGGGACACAAACCTTGGGCTCGTGGGGTACCCAGGAAGGTGAGCAGAGCCCTCAGAAGAGGGCAGACACTTGGGTCAGAGTAGGAAAGGTCGCCAGGAGACCTCGGCAGCCCTTTCTGCAGGAGTTAGTAGAGCGCCAAGCCTGCCTCCCCCAGCCCTTTCCACCGCTCTCCCCCAAAACGTGGGCTCCATTGTTCGGAACAGGATCCACATCCTTCCCAACGCTTCCTATAGCGCGTATAGAACCTGCATCTGTCCTATAAATAGGAGCTCCCTCCAGAAATATCAGGTCAGAGCAGAACAAGGCACGGCACAGGGCTCAGGAGCAGGGAAGGACAATGCCGGCAGCAGGCTGCAAATAGGCTGAGCAGAGCGAAAAAAAAAAAACAAAAAGTCCAGGGCCCCAGCAAGGAGCAAAGCCCTCGTTCCCAAGCCAAGTCCATCCCTGGGCGAAGGGGCACATCAGCATCACTTCGAGGAAGAGGAGACCGAGAAAACTCCTAATTATGAACCCCTCCAGTAGCACCGAGCGGCTGGTAGCTATTTCAGGGTGTTCCTCTCCCATCAGCCTCCCATTTCCATCGCGCTCCCTCTTCAGATATCAAAGGCCCCGGCGGGGAGGGTTTCGGGTTTAGCTGGGGAGAACAATGCAGGGCTGCAGCACGCAGCCACCCGCGGACCACCCAGCACCAGCAACGCTTCTGGGGGTGGGCTCGGGGCAACTCCTCCCGCACACTTGGCCCTCGCGCTTCCCGTGCAGATAAGGAACCCGTCGGGAGATAAGCGCGGCATTCGGAGGCAACCTCGGGGTGTAAGGAGCAGCGAGCAGGGGGCTGGAGGGGGAAGCACACACGTGTCTTCTCACCAGCAGGATCGCTTCTGCGCCTTGACTCATTCTGGCTCAGCAAAGCACCGGGGTCAGGGCAGGAGCCAGCGGCCAGGTTTAATGCCAAAAGTGCCCCTTTTGGGGTCAAGGTGCTGCGCAAGAAGCAGAGCCAGCTGTCAGCCCTCAAATCCACAGCAATTCCCAATGCTCGGGGAGATCTTAGAGTAAAAACAGGGTTTTGCTGCTGCAGAACTACTCCTTCACCAGTCACGGGCGTCACGCAGCTAGCAGAGATTTTGATTTATCCCTTTTCAGGTCCTTACGACACCTCAAACCCCATTTCTTTCCAAACCCTCTATGCACACCACGTAAAGGTCCCTGGAGAGGAGCACCGCAGCCAGGCGTTACGGAAGTTGCAGTAAATGCCACCGGGATGGGATGGGCGCTGCCACGGATGACAGGAGATAAGGCTCTCCTCCTTTCAGTTTCTTTTTAAGGACTGGAAAGAAACCCTAGGGGAAGGTTCTGGCCTTCAGGAGCTGCCACAACCCAATTCAGAAGAAGAAGGGCCCTACAGTTAACCCTGGAGTAAGTGGCACAAACCTCCGCAGCATCACTTGGGACAGCTTTAGGAAAGAGGAGCAGGAAAATATCTTCATGAGCTGAGCAATGCCACCTGGGTTTCAAATAAAGCTTCCCCACACCAGGTTCCTCTCCCCACGGTGCTCCCACTTGTATTTGATGGCACCCTCCCAGAGGCAGGGCTGCTGAGCAAGCAGCTTTACCACCGCAGGAGCACGGACAAAACATTTTTCCTGACCCAAAGCCTGCGTGGATGAAGCACGGATTTTTACACCAGCTAGGAGGAAAGGACCACTTTTTTTTTCAGACGAACACCTCCCGCCTCGCACTACAGCCCTGCCCCAGCATCAGGCGGCCCGCGCCCAGCCATATGTGCCCCAAGCTGCCACAGGACGACACCGGCTGCTCGCAGCGGCTTATTAGTTTTCCACGTAGCACCCAGGATGTGCCAGACACGCCGCAAACATACGGTCCCTGCACCAGCCCGGAGGGGCCGCGATCTAATTTACGCGAGCAGGGTACAGATTGTACCCTCCGGTAGCGCGGGGGGCAGAGCAGGGGAAGCAGGCGTGGAGCAGCAGGCACCAGCTGGACTAGACGGGAGCTTTTCCACTAGTTTCTAGGGCCGAGAGGTCCTCCAGAAGCGAGGACAACCCCACGGTTCAAATTAAGGCCGGGCAGACCTTTCCCACCAGCACGCTGCTGGGCATCACCAAAGGCCCCCTGCAGCACCAGCACCCGTCAGGGACCTCGGCGTGCTTTAGGAGGGGGAAAAAGGGGATGGGGAGAAGAGGCGAGCGAGGCAGCAGCAAGTCCTCGCAGGCAGGATTCCTGCCCTGGGAAGGGTTAAGGCAGCCAGCACGTTTTCTGACAACCAGGCGGATGGTATTTCAGGTTGCTCGGTACTTCACCGTCTCGCAGCTTAAGGGGGTGGGGGGGGAAAAACCGTAGCCAGAGGCCAGATTCGTAGTTAAACAATAGCTCGAGCTAGAGGAACTCAAGATGCTGTTAAAGCAAACAGGGAGCTGCGGCTGCAGCCAGCGAGCGGCTCCGAGCACCTTCCGCAGCACCCGGAGCCCTCCCGAAGCGCAAAGTTGGGAATCGGCTCGGCGCGGCGCAAAGCGGGGAAATGCCCATAAAAAGCAACCTCCAGAGGTTCCCCCTCGAACCAGGCGGCGGAGCAGCGACGGGGCGAGCCTCCGCAGTCTAAAAATACCCTAATTACCCACCGAAGCCCTCCCGTTTCGACAATAAAAATAAAAATAAAAACCAAAAAACCCACACGCGCGCCGGCGGGGCGCGAAGTTTCCCCCTGCGCCCAAGCTGGGGGGCGCGCCCCCCGAGCCCGTAGGAGCCCCCCCCCCACCCCCGGCCCCCCTCACCTTGCAGGAATAGGTGTGGTGCACCGGGTCCACGTTCATGATCTCCTCCACCGTGCCCGTGAGCACCACGTTGGCCTCCTCCTCCCTGCGCTCCAGCTCCCGCTCGGGGCAGCTCCCCCCGCCGCCGCCCAGCGCCAGCCCCAGCGCCAGCAGCGCCAGGGCTCCGGCCGCCCCTCGCCCCCCCATCGCCGCCGCCGCCCCCCACCCACCCCCCCCCCAAAGCCCCCTAGCCCCCCGGCACGGCCAGACAAAGCGGGGGCCGCTCGCAGGCAGGGCTGGAGCGAGAAAAAGGGGGTTACTTTTGTTCCAGGAGGCGAAAAGGAGGAAAGAAAGAGAGGGAGGGAGGCGGGGAGGGGGAAGGAGGAAAATCCCGAGAGGAGGAGGAGGAGGAGGAGGAGAAGGAGGAGGAGATATCTCTTCTCTCTCTCTCTCTTCCCCCGAAGCCGAGGCCGGGGAGAAATGCTCTGTCCCCTGCCTTGCCCCTGTAAGAAAGCCTGGAGATTTGCATGCAATCTGAATTGCTGATAAGGGGGGAGAGGGAAGGGGGGGGGGTGGGAGAGAGGGAGGAGGGAGCCGCCGGGAGCGCGGAGCCGCCGGGAGCGCGCCACCCCCAGGCAAGGGAGCTGCCGGCAGGTTAATGGCTAATCGGCACGGCGACGTGAGGAGACTTTTAAAGGTGCAGGGAGCCCGGCACACAGCCTGCCGCCCCCCCGGCAGGGCCCCCTCGGCGGCGTCCCCCTCCTCCGGGCGGCCGCGCTGGGGCGCGCAGGGCTGGAGAGCTGCGGGGGGGGACCCCGCTTCCAACCCTCCCGCACCTCGGGCACCGCGGGGGGCTCGCTCCCGGGGTGCCCCCCCCGACGCTTTTCCCCGTGGGGAAACTGAGGCTCGGCTGCTATCCCCCGGGGACCCCCGGAGGTGCCGCTGCCACCGGCCGCGGGCGGTGCCGGATCCTGGGGCTTGATCCCCTTGTTGGGGGGGGGGGCAGCAGCTCGGGGCTGCCCCCAAAGCACCCTGACCTTCTGCCCCCGGCCTCCCCCATAGGGAGCGGAGGGCAATTTTTCCAGATGTCGCGGGCGATTACCGCCGCTGCGAAATGAAAAGTTAAGTGGCACCAGGGGAGGGATATTGTTTCGCCCCTCTATAAATTAGCCGGCCCCCGGAGGCGTTTTTACAAGGCTGTTTTCCTCGGCGGCCCCAAACAAGGCGCGTTTGTGACCTGGGGCCGAGCAGGTGGAGTTTGGCCACGCTAGGGCCACGAAGCCGGTGCAGGACACGGTGTGTGCCCCGATGTCCCTCGTGGGTGGGCACCTTTCTCCGCGCACAGCACCCTCCGAGCTTTGGGGATGGCTCCTCATGCTGGTTGCCCCCGCGGCCGGGTACGTGCCAATCCTTTGTCTTCTCTCCTCTGGAACATAAACACAAATTAACTCGAAGATAGGAACAAATGAATCATATTGAGTGCTCAAAATGCTGTCCAAGCCTACCTTCTCCCCTGGAGAGAACAAAACACCAGAGCTCCCATAAATCTGTCTGGAGATAGCACAAGTGCCGCGCTTTTACACGGGAGGCATACCGTATATCCTCTGCCTCAAACCACGCACTTCCCATCTCAGCTCTGCCTTCGGTCCCAGCACGCGGGCTGTCCTCCCGAACCCCTCCCGGGTTCCTTTTGCCCAAAACCTCAATTTCTGTCCCATAAAACTGAGCCGATGCTTCGACACCTAAGGAAGGCCGCGTGTGCAGGAGCGTGCCGTGCTTTATCGCTTCGGCAAGGACTTCAGAGCCATGATTTTTGGAAGAAAGCGGCCTACAACGTATGTAGGTCTTCAGGAAATGCGGTTTTCAGGAAACGCGTGGTTATTTTCTGAGGGGCTCAACACCAGTGCTCAGCACCGAGACCCCACCGTAAGCCAAAAGCAGCACGGAGCCCAAACGACTCCGTGACTGCGCTGCTGCTGCTCTGAACTCGACAAGCAACCAGCTAGAAATATTTCCCTGCCTGGCAGATTATTTTTGCTATTTTAATTATTAATTTTTATTGTCTTCCTCGAGCGCCGCTCGGCAGTAAATCGCAGAAACCACCCCAGCTCCAGGTGGAAGAAACCAGCCGCGGCACCGTGCTCCCACACTTCGCCGAGCGGGGAGAGAGGGGAAGAATTATTTACGCTTTGTTTGTATTATTTGCTGTTTGCTAGCTCCCTCCTAGCCCCACCCCGCCATCTGCTTTCAGAGCTGTGAAGAGAAAAATGGATTTAACAAGCTTTTCTGGTGCGTTTGCCCCTCTGCGGTCAGCTCTTTCAAGTGGATCCCCTCGAGCTCGTGGGCTTTCGGGTGGAGTTGCCACGAAAGCCACCCCGGGACCTCCTCTGTCCTGTAAATACACAGTTTTAATGAGGTCCATAGGCAGAAGTGAGCTCGTCTTTTTGAAGGACAGCTCCAGGATCCCAGGGGAAGAGCACCCGTGGTGGGAGCACCCCTTGCAGCCCCTCTGCTCCCCCCTTTTTCTGCTCCCCCCAGGGCGCCGAAGCCTCGCACGGCCGAGAGGAGAGATCGGCCGAGCAACTGTGGGAAAACTGAAACAAAATATTTGGCAAATCAATGCACAAGATAAATAAACCGTGCGACTGACAAAAGTAAATAAATCACTGGGGTTTGTCCGGGCTCTTTACAAGACAGCTATTGTAAACCTGGGGCTTGCAAAAACTTCATTGAGCCGATCTTACGACTGAGGTATCACATTCAGCCTCCGAAATAGCAAGGGATCTTGGAAAACTGGCAGGGACTCAATGCCATGTTTGCTGCCTGACACCTCGGCGTGCATTTGCATTGTATTTCCCCGGTTTTCTTGCGGGAGGGGCCTCGAGCAGCGAGGGAGAGGAGAACAAAGCAACCAAAGCGCCGTGATGCTCCCAGTCCAGTGGTTACGGAGGCCGGCAGTTTTGTAAAAACCCCTGGTGTTCCGAGACCATTGCTAGCACCAGATGAACGTACAAACTCTGACCTTTATTCACCTGTATAGCTTCCAGCCCTGGTGATGTCCCCGGATTTTTCTCAGGCATTTGAAGTTAAGTGCCTGGGTACGGCTCTGCCTGATCAGGGCTTCTCCCTCCAGCAGCAGCAGCTGTCACATCGGAGACAGGACTGTAATTTTTCAGTGTCCTTTGAAGATTTTTCCAATTTTAACAACTCACGGCGCAGGCAAACGAGCTGCTTTTTGGCTGGGCTGAGTAATTCCGCAAAGGTCTCTCATTTATTGCAAGTTATTGCCTCCCCGGGATGACTGTACAGACGCTCCTGCTGCGCTCAGCACTTTTACGCCGGCATCTCTCTGCTGGTTGACCCCGGAGCATTTCCCTTCCCAGATATTCTTTATCACAGCTCTCAGCCAAGACTTTATTCTTTGGCGGGGCCCCGGTGTCTGCGGGCAGGTGCTCGGCGCTGCTGCAGGTGCTCCGAGGTGCGCCGGGGCGCGCACGCTGCAGCAGCCCGGGTACCCAAAATCCCAGGGGAAACGCATCAGCAGCTCACGTCTCTACCTCTCACCGGTGGGGCACGCTCACCCGAGCAGGAAACCCTCGAGATCTCAGGCCAAGCCTTCAAAAAGCAAATAAAATTGCTGCGTGAACACCCTGGCTGAGCAAAACAGAGCCCCGACATTAAACAAGGGGAGCGAGTGGCCCTGATCCTGCTGGGGCTCCCCCCCGATTTCCCTGCTCTTCTCCCCCACCAGCTGGTTTTTCTGCTCTGAAGCTCTCCATCTCTGATAAGCTTTAAGACATGTTTTAATGTGTGTTTTTTTTTTTTTTTTTTTTTTTTTTCCCCTTTTCTCTTTCAAGTTAATCCCTCTCGGTGGTTCCTGACACTGTCAAATGGCTTTTGTGTACTGTCAGAAAACCTCTTGATGTAGCTACGGAGCAGCTGCTAACAAGTTGCCCCTGGGATCCCACATCCACAAGGCTGTCTGCCTGGATAATGATTTCCAAATAAGTAAATCTATTAATGAGGGCTGGGGGGGGGAGCGGAGCAGTGTCGGACACCCCTGGCCCGGTGAGATTTGGGTGCCGTGGGTGCTGCAGCATCACCGGGGAGGCTCAGAGCTGCTGTCCCCAGGTGGCAGTGGGGCACAGGAGCTGCTCGGATCGGTGGCAGCGCTGGGTGCAGCACGGATACACAGCAGTGACCCGCACAGTCCTTCCCCCTTCGTTATAGGGGAAAGGGAGGGAGCACACTTGGATCTGTCCCTTGTGCTAGGAAGGGACAGATCCAAGATTTCCTCTTCAAGGAGGGAATCCAAGAAGCCAGTCCCCTCCTCGCCACATCAGGACGTCATTTATTCCATAGCTACCCTTCGGGTTTGTCCCAGGGCTTAGGAGCTACTGGGATCCACGCTTTTCTCAACGACACGACCCTAAATCTTTGATGTTAGACACGGGGCGGTATGCTGAGATTTGCATGAGTTCACATGACTGCAGGAGACAGCACGAAACCCAAAGCTCTGCATGCTATGGGTGCTGTGGTGTAATCACAGGTTCCGAGGAAGCCAGCCCCGGCACACGCGGTGCCCGCACCCTGCTTTACGAGGTGCTGCGGCCGCGCAGGATCCGTCCCTTGGTGCCCATGCAAAGCAGCTGAGAGCAGCAGCTCGTCGCTCCTGCAACACCGCAATGCCCTCCGAAAGCAGCTGCTGCTCCAGGCTGACCCTTAGGTGCAGGGCCGTGCTGTGCCCTGCAGGATCTGCAGCGAGCTCGGCACTGCTGCGAGCCGGGGAAATACATCAAAGGTGCTGGAGCTGGGGGCTGAGAGCAGGGTGAGGAGAGCCCCAGTCCCTGCTGCTCATTTTTTGGTCAAGGGGATGCCGGAGCAGCCTGCTGGCTCTGTGCTTCCCCGTGCTCACAAGGATGGGTTGGAAAACCAGCGAGCATCGTGCAGGAGCACGCAGGTGGCATCGCAGCCAGTTTTTCGGTGGCCGCGATTTCGGGGGCTTCACCCAGCAAGCTCTGAGCCGGGAGGTGAAAGCATCCAGTGAACCACAGCGACTCTTTTAATCGAAAAGGGGGAAAAAACACGCAGCAGAAAGAAAATCCGGTGTGAACTTCGGGGCAAATGATCCTCCATTATCAAATCCCATCTTTAAAAAGTGCACGGGGCTAATTGAATTACGCTCGCTGGATTTCTGTGTAGCCATGAAGGCCTCTTAATGTGGATTGATGGCATAAATCTGTGCTCCATTGAGGAAAAAAAGTGAACGCTGGCCCCTGACATCTATCTTTCTTTCCAGAAATCCCATCTAACTGGACGTCTCCCTAGGCCACTTCCCAGAGAAAGATGTCTCTATCCATTACCCCCGACACGCAGCAGCGAAAGGAAGCGAGGTCCGCTCACATCTAATTACTCCCACTCCCGGATTTATTACGATCATGCCAGGATTAATTGGGAAAGTAAAAATGCTTAGTTGGGTGATCAATCTCCTCCGAGTTACTTACCTTGTCACTCGCTAATAACTGTAAAATAAAAATGCCCCTCTCCGCTGCATCTCGGCAAATGGATTCCTATAATACATTGCTAGGAATCTTTAAAAGGCATTTGAAAGCAGTAAGGAGACAAATTGGATTAGCTGGAGAGAAAGTGCAACCCAAGCATTTTTTTTTCCCCGTTCCTATAAAGCACAAGTTTCCCCTCTCCAGGGCTGCAGGTAGCAGCTTTGCAGTCCAGATCCGCTGCCCTATGTCAGGGTGCCTGGGGGGGTGGTCAGGTCCTTGGGACCCTGTGAGGTTTGGCTCAGCCCCTCGTGCAAGAAATATTTGCTAATAACCCAGCCATGACGTGCCCAAAATGCTGTCCGAGGGAAATATCCCCTTTTCCTTCTGCAACAAGCTCCTGCCAACAAAAAGCACCGGGCACCTCCCGCAGCCAGGACGTTCCTATTTCCTACCGCATCTGCTGCTCTCCGTAACCCCGCTGCCCTCCCCGTGCCACTGAAAAACCCGGGGACACCACAAAGCCACGCAGCTTTGGGGAGCCCTCCTTCACCAAAAAGCCATTACGGCTCTGGGAAGCAGGGCCGGGGCTGAAAGAGAAGAGATTAAGATTCCGGGCATGCAGGATATGGGGCTTTTTTTCCTTTTTTCCCCTCTTTTTTTTTTCAAGGAGCGAGGATCCAAGGTTTTAGAGCTCCGTCGGAGGGCACTTGGCAACCTTTCCAGGGCTGCTGGCAGATGGGGTTTCTGCTCCGGTCCCCTGGGTGCTGGGCACCCAGCACCCACGTCTGCATCGTGCCCAGCAAGGCTGAGGGCTGACGGACCTGCGAGGGGGACCGAGCCCTCCTGCCTTGCGGTTTCCCACTCCCCTAAAACAATTTCATAGCTCGAGGCGGGATTTATTGGACCAGACACTCGGGGAGATAGAGGCTTTTGTGTTGAATTTTATCCAAAACAGTTAATGCAGCTGCTGCTCTTGCCATTAGCGTGGGCAAAAGAAAGAAAGAAAGAAAAAAAAAAAAAAGAGACAAAAAAAAGGCAAAAAAAAAAAAAAGACATTAAAATTATCAGCTCTTAAAAGATTTCTTTTTCTATCTCAAAATCAGTTCCTGAGCGCACACCCATGGAATACCGGGGAGATATTTCAGCCTGTCGGTGCCAGCACAGGGCACTGCTGCCCTGCTGCATCTCCCAGCCGCTCGCCTCTGCATTCGGTATTCTGCGCACACGCACGGGGAGCAGGGATTCAGGCTGAGTTAACCTCTTCCTGCTCTTCCACGGCAAAGCGAGGGGATGTTGGCGGGGCAGAGCAGGACCCCCCCACCGCAATAAACAGGATTCCCTGGCCTCCCGTCCCCTGGGTCATAGGCAAGGCACGGCCCTTCTCGTTAATGCTTCCCCAGGGGGAAAATGGAGAGGCTGGGAGGCATCCAAAAAGTGATAAGGGGAGGGTGGAAAAATTAGCCTGAGCAAAACGGGATAGGCAGCATCGTGCGATGCACCAGGCTGGAGCAGGAGCAAGGGATGGGCACGGCAGCGAGCTTCCTCTCCCCAGCACCACCTGCAGCAGAGACTGGCCCCTGTGCACGCCTTGTCGTGGTGCTTTTGTACTCCAGCCTGGCCGGGGCAATCGCTGGTCCTGCAGCACTGCAAGACTTGAGAGCTGAGCTCCCTTCACCAGCAAAGCAAGAGCACGGAGGATGCACGAAGGGATGCACAAGGGGATGCACAGGGAGATGCACATGGAGATGCACAAGTGGATGCACATGGAGGTGCACAGGGGGATGCACAGCCCTGAGGCCACTGCAGCAAAAGGCTGGGGGTGACTACTCCCTTCCTGCCGAGCCACTCAGCTTGCTGCAGGGCTCAGGAGGCGAGCCAAGGAGCGAGCAGAGCAGGGCTGGGGACGGAGCCGCCACACACCGTGTCATCTACCCAGGGCCCGTCAGGGGAACCACATTCCTGCTCCCCTTGGCAGCCGCAGGCAGAGCCTTTCAATTAAAGAAAGTGCCTGGGTGAATTGCTGCCTCATCCATTAGGCTCATCTGACTCAGGCACTGTCTGCTCTCCGCTGCACTTCATTTGGGAAATTAGATTCTTTAAAAAAAAAAAAAAAAAAAAAAAAGCAGGAAGGGAGAGGAAAGGCTGAAGTTTGTGCAAGGGGAGAGCAATGACCCCACGGTGACGAACCAAACCTTGCAGGTGGTTTTAGCACTCTGACAGCAGAGGCGGCTTGGGGCAGGTGGGTGCAGTGCTCGAGGCGGTGGGAAAACAGGGGGATGCCTTCAGGAAATTCACGGCACCAAGGGGCTCCCCCAGGAGCCAGCTCAGCCCCTCTCCGCGATGCTGTCCGTCCCCTCTTTGCAGGCATTATCATTTCCTCCACCGTGCAGAGGACCCCCCCCGGGAGGAGCAGCCCAGCCCCGCGGTGGGCGCTGCGGAGGCGCTGGTGCTGAGCCCCGCCGCCCTCGAACCAGACGGCTGCTCCGGAGAAACCGAGTCCTGCTTTTTTTTTTTTTTTTCCCTTTTTTTTTTTTTTTTTTCCTGCAGTCATAAAAGTTTTCTTTGTTAGGCAATAGCTGGAAAACAGCTGCTCCCAGAGCTGAGGGCTTGTTCAGACACATAATCCTGGCTGAGGAGCCAGGCCGCTCACAAGGGCGAGCGGATCTGCATGAGGATCTCGGCGCTGAGCAGCTCCTCGTGTCCTGGCTCCATCGATGCGGGCACTGCCAAACGGGAGGCAGGCTGGGCAGGGGAGGGCTGCTGGCTCCCACCACCCCCTGCCAGAGCCATAAGGAGGCTTGGGAACAAGGTGCTGTTAGACCCGGGGTTAACCCCGGCTGATTTACTGGGCGGTAAACAAGGCACAATTAAAGTTAAACTTGCCAAAATAGGGCCGAAATGGAGCAGAGCCAGATGTTTTAAGACCAGAGGCTCGGTGCGGGGAGGTGAGGGAAGCTAACTGGCCTAGTTGCTCATGATTTATCCATTTAATTCAAAGTTCAGACCCGGGACCAAGGATTTACCCCGGGCTTGCTTCTCGTCTCCTCGAGCAGGGTTTGCTGCGAGCAATTTCTTCTGTTTTGGCTTTTGAATTCAGTTGGTCAGATCCACTTTTGGAAACCAGCAGTGCCCTGGATCTCCCTGCAGCAGGCAGGAAACGTCTCCGTCGTGGATGCTGACGGATGCAGGAGAAGCAATGGCAGGGCTGACCTCAGCCTGAGGAAGGCTGGCATGGCCCGTCCACTTCCCCCTGGCAAGGCCCTAGTATTAATAGCGTTTATGCTAATTATAGCAAGCACATCCGAATCAGGCCCGCTGGAGCCAGCCACCACAGAGAAAAGGGCTTATAAGTCTTAGAAATCCTCTCCCATCACTGATCCACCACAGTTACAGGACCTCAAACCGCAGCACTTCAGTTCACAAAGAGCTTTAACCCAAACTGATTTTGCATCCTGAGCTGCGTTTCTCTCCCAGCTCAGAGGAAAGACCAGGAGCCGCGGGGGCTGGAGGTGACGTCTGCCACCCCTCACCTCCCAGCAGCAGGGGGGACAAGCTGGCAAAGCCAGGGGAGATGCTTCGGAGGGAAACCAACCCCAGTCCTGGTGCTGGGTCAGGAGGAGTACGTGTTTTTGCCCGCAGCGGCCAGCCAGAAGGAGCTGCTGTAACCAAAAGCAGCTGCAACTCCATCGCGCTGGGCTCCCAGGGCACTTGGCACGAGCCTGCCTCTGTCTGGACAAGAGGAGACAAAGCTCTCAGCAAGCAAAGTCCCCACATTTCCCTCCCACTCGTGCTCATCAGGACCTTCCAGTTCATTCCCCCAAACCCTCGCCCGGTGCCGGCCCTGGGTCAGCCACCGCCGCGTTCGTTCTTTTCCTTCCTCGCAACCCTGGAAGGAAATCAAGGCTGAATTTGCAAAAGTGAGACAAGAAAAGAATGTTCAATTAAAAACACAATATGAGCGGGGCCGGCCCGGGAGAATTAATACAGTTAAAGTAAAAGGCTGGCTGGAGGCTCTGGCAGCGGGAAAGCTTCTATGAAATGAAATGCCATAAACCTCGACCAAGTGGGGAACCATAACGGTGCCAAGACGCAGCACTTAGATATTACTCACCCGGATTGAGTTATTGAGTGGCTATTGCAGTGCGGCCGTAGTGGCAGGACCGAGGCGATCGGGTCCTGAGTAATTAACGGGGCTGTTCGGTGGCATGGGGAAAGGATGGAGGAGAAATTAGGAGCCGGGAGGGCTGGGGCACGGCTCTCTGCCACAAAGCAAACCTCAGCCCAGCTGCCTGCTGCTCACAGATTGTGGTTCCCAAAGAGATGAGGCAGGAGGGGGCTTTTCCAGCTCCTTTGCCCTGTTATAGGGTGAGCCTTCGGGGCTCACATCGGGCTGGAAGAGAGCCGTAGCAGAGCCAGAGCTGCTGGGGGCCCAGCTCCAATTTTCGGTTCTCTGTGCACCCTTTGACACCCACTAAGCTCAAAACCAAACTGGTGATGGGGTTGGAGAGGTGTCCAAGTGTTCCTAGGTGGGGGTTGGCACACGTCCGAGCATCCCCAGGTGGATTTATGCCGCAGGGCACCGTGCTGCTGCCGGGGTGCAGAGGCACTGCCCGCGCCGGAGGTGGCACGGCGCCTTCCCCATCGCTCGCTGGCTTGCGCCAAGGCGTGGGGAAGGAGCTGGGGGCAGGCAGAAAAGCAAATCCAGCCCCGCAGCAGGACGTCCACGCGTGGGACGGGCACCCCAGCGCACCCACCCAAGTGCTCCCATCCCCTGCAGCCCCAATCGGTAGCGCAAAGTGGCCCCTGGCGGAGGAGAGGCGCGGTGCAGCGACCTGCGGCGCCCGCAGCAGCCCCGGCAGAGGGCACGCGTGGGCTGCAGAGCCCCCTCCGGGCAGGGGGGCTGCATCCCCCAGCCGTCCCCTGGGCTAAAAGCCCCGCTGGGTTGGAAGCTGGCCTTCCTTGAATCGGCTGTAGACACCTGGAGCATCCCTCCGGGCAGAGCGCGCGTTGATTATTTTTTTTTTTTTTTTCCTCCCCTTAAGGCAATAAAAAGCGGTTCTGCTGAAATGAACTTGGTGGCTTGGTGCACGGAGGAAGCTCCGGAGGTGGGTTATTAAAACATCAGGAAGGACAGACAGACAGACAGGCAGCAGGAGGCAACCTGGCGGAGGCAATGAGTCATGCTGCTAGGACAGCTCCGGCTGAGCCTCCCCTCCCTCTGCGCTGCCGGAGCTGCTCGCCGCTTTGTGGAGGGAGGGAGCCTGCTTTATCCAGGTCAGCGCAGAAGGAAAATGCAGCCGAGCTCCGCTTTCAGAAGTCGTTTTGTCCTGAACAGCGGGACAGAGCTCTGGGAAGAAGGTTCCTGCTGGTGCGGTAAGCGCTCGTCACGGCGCAGCTTTGGCAAGGTTGCTGCAGGTTGTAGCAGCCCCCGGAGGGGAGCCAAAGTACCCCCAGCAGCATTGCCCTGTCCCGAAAACTGCCCAGTACCTCCAAACACCCTGAGGCACAGGGAAGGTACACATCTACCCCGCAGAGCCCCAAGGAACCAGCAGCAGAGCTCACCAGGCACCGTCACGGCGCGTGCCTGCCCCTTGCAAGGGTGCGCAGTGCCCAAAGAGAGCGCTTTGGGTTGCAAAACGCCAGCATTTGGCACAAAGTGCTCTGCTGTCAGTTCCAGACCATGGTGACGTGCCAGCCTGAAAGCCCCCGTGTTCACGTTTCTAAGAAAAAGCCACAATTCTTTACCCTTCTCCCCTCCCTGGCACACTCGGCCGTCCCACGAGGGGGGCGATGCCCGAGACGGAGGCGAGTGGCGTGGAGCTGCCCGTGCAGGAGAAAATCAGCCCTCTGCTACCAACCCCAAATCCCACACCCCTCACAAAGCAGCCTGGCCCCACTATTGTCCCCGGGAGACAAGAACGGGTCCGGAGCAGATATTATTCTGCTGGCTGAGATTCATCACGGCGGTGGCTCGCTCATGGGCATAGAGTCATCAAAGCGCCCGTCAGAGCTAACCCGCGCTGACAGCCGCGCAGCGGGAACAAAGGGGCCATAACACTTATTAATCATATCCCTCCCCACTGAACCCGAGCCATCCATCAGTCGCCTTGGCCTTGTGCTTTGAATTCCCCGAGCTGCCGATCCCATGGCCGTGCCGGTGGGGGACCAGGCAGCGGGACGCGGCGTTGCTGGGACACCGCTCGCCACCGTTTCCTGTTTCCCCAGATGTCGGCCATGTGTTTCCATAAGACCAGGGCTTGTCCCCGAACCAGATGGAGCCACGGGGCTCTTTCACGGGCGAGGCAGCAGCTGCGGCAGCCCCTCGCGCACAGATGTTGTCCCCTACTCCTGCCTTGGCTGTCCCAGCGGCTCTCCCTTTCCCTGTGCCCAGGCACACAAGCTTCCTCCAGAGTCCCGTTTGGCCCAAACCCACTGGGTGGTTTTCAGCAGCTGCTCAAGGGTTCGGTGCACAAATCCTTCCAGAGCTGAGGGCTCCTGGCCTCACCTGCCTCCCTGCTGCAGAGCTGGTGCCAGGCAGCAGGAGCCTGCGTGCCCCCTCTGGGCTGAACACACCAAATTGTTGGGGACACACGGACACTCCACGCAACGGACGGACACCCCAGCTGTGCATGCTGGCCTCTGTGCTAGCTTGGGAGGAGCAAGAGATGCTTCTGAGAGCCTCCAAACCGCCTGGACGTGAGCGGGCACTGCGTCTCCCCTGCAGATATCCAGCTGAGGGTGGCAGCGTGTGTGGCACACACAAACCCACCAAGGAAAACCTCGAGCCTTCCTGAGAAAAAACCTCGAGCCTTCCTGAGAAGCTGCAGCTCTGATCCCTCGAAGTTCCAGCCCATCCGCATCAAATAGCCCGAGGTTATCCTGAGCGTGCAAGCACGGGGTCTGATTAAAGCTTTTCAGCACACACATTATTTTTGCTTGCTTTTGGGGGGCTGCGGGGGCGTCCCTTGGCTTCGGAGCCATCCCCTCCACGTGCTCCGGATGCACGCAGAGCTGGGGAAGTGGCACACGCTGCCCCACGGACGGCTCCAGCTCCAGGGAGCGCTGCCAGGGCTGCTGCGGGACCTGCAGAGTGGAGCCAAGGCCACTGGCTCTCCACGCCTCCTTGCTCAGCATCAGAGGCTGCAGGGAGCTCGCAGCTCGTTTTTATCGCACAAAGGAGCTGCCCGATTCCCACTCAGCCATCCGCCTCGCTGTGCGCTTTGTCCTGCCGAAGCCCTTTCAGACCTGGGGCTCGGAGGACGCTCATCCCCGTGGCCACGCAGGCATGCGGCTCCAGAGCAGGGAAAGCCATGCAGCAGGCTAAGAGAAATCAGAGGTGTCCATGCCTGGACCTGGAGCCGGTTTGCAGCATCCTCTCTTACAGAGAAAGGCTTTGGACCTGCCGACTGAACCACCTGGAAAAAACCTTCAGGATCACCATGTCCAGCCATCACCAGGTCCCATCACTAAGCCACGTCCCTTAGTGCCACGTCCACGCTTCTCCTAAATACCTTGGTGCAAACACCGAGCAGCGCAAGGAAAGGATGCAAAGCAAGACGAGGAGCATGCCCCAGCACCACGCACACGGTCCCCAGCTACCTGCCCATGGAGCAGGGGCACGGGGAGAGGAGAGGAGCCACCCTCACCCCCATTTGGGGTCGGGGCTGGGAGCAGGTGGTTAATTCCCCTCTGGCACAACGCAGCACGGCGACCCAGGCGGTGCTGCTGCCGACCCACGGGCCCCAGGAACATGTTCACAATTTCCAGGTCAGCGGAAGGGAGGAATGGCGATTATTTTTTTCCTGCTCCAGAGGATACGGTTCTCACAGCCCCCTCCACGGGCCAGGAGGGGGATTCACAGCACCGTAATATCCCTGCCGGCGGGGCCGGAGCCCCCCGCGTCCCTGCCCCTGCCCTGTGCCCCGCACCAGCAGCCCTGCTGCATGGGTCAGGGCGGATGAAACGTGGGTGCAATGCAAAAAGACAGCCCAGCCCAGCACGCCTTGCCCCCAGCTGCCATGGGGATGGGACATGGGGGCATCACATTCCCTCGTCCCAGAACAGCGGGCAGCCAGGGCCGAGGAGCAGAAGGAATTTTCTTAGAAAAGGTAAAAAGCGAAGACGAAAATAAGAATTATGCGTTTTCCTCATTTCTCTCTGCTCTTACCCTGACTCTCCTCAGAGCACCTGCTGGTAACGTTGCACCAGGCACTTTCTGAAATGCCCGAGATAGAAATTGCTGCTGCTGGCACCGGGTCAGAGCCCATTCCCCTGCCCCACACCCGTATCCATGGGACCAGGGCACTTTTACCTCTTCAATCCCCACCTCCAAGGCGAGCAGGATAAGGAGAAGCTGCAAGGAGGGCTCAGGGCTCAGGGCTCAGCTCCCAGCTCCTCCCTGCCCCTACCTGCAGGGCTGAGCATCCTCAGCCCTGCAGGGTCCTGGACCCCCAAGGGGTGCTGAGCAAGGACCAGGCAGCATCCCCCCTACACCACATTCCCACACTCTCCCTGACGCGCTCTCTCCCCTCCTTAATGAGATTAAGGGAGAATAAATTATGCAGAGCCCACCCCTCTCTCCTCACTCCCCCCCCCCCCCCAGGGAGGCTGCCCTGCGTGGTTTCTAATTAGCATCATTAATAGGGGTGGGGGCGGCCGTGCTGCCGCGGGGCTGCAACAATCGGAGCTGTCAGCGAGGCCCCCTCGCTCCTCTGAAAGTAGCCCGGGGCTTTTGTCCCCGGGCAGAAGGGAGCCCGGGGCTTAAGACCGCTTTCCTTTTGTGTCGGGCAAGGGGAAGAGGAGGGGAGGCTCTCCTTTCCCTCCTCAGCCCCCTAAATTATTCCTGGGACCACCAGGAGAGGTGATGCCACCAGGGCCCCTCTGGACAGGTGACGGAGCAGCGGCAGCGGGGGTCTGGGGGGGTTTCGGGTGCCCCCATCCTGCATTTTTCCGCGGGATTTTGGGCAGAGGACCGCCACAAGCAGGTGGCTGTCCCTACGCTTGCAGGGGGTGTCACGGAGCCCCCCGCCGCCCCCCGCCACGGCCCCTAATGAGCAGCAGAAGGGGGCGCATCGGGAGCGGATGTGTTAAGGGTTTCTGGTTCACCGGAGGGAGAAATCCCCACAAAGGAAGGTGTACAAATATTGTGGGAAATCCATTGGCCCCTTAATATTTGATGAAGGCCCGGGCCATTCAGCCGGGGTGAATTCCCCAGCAAGGTCTCATTCAGGCAGCGTCAATGGGAAACTTTTAATTGAGAGGCACTTCATTCAGGGCCCGCGGGTCATTCAGCGCCGGGGCCTTTCAGCAGAACACAGGGGCCGTGTCTTCCCGAGCGGCACCAGAAGAAAAGCCGCCGTTTCCTGCGCCCCGAGCCTGAATGCCCACGGCTTTAATCCCCCCCCCCGAAAAGGGAAAACCGATTCCGTGTAAAATAAACGTCGCAATAATAAATTCGTTTCTCACATAGCGAGAAAGGAGGGGAGGTAAAAGGGAGGTGGGGAGGGATGGGGAGCGGTGCCCTGCGGCCCCGTGTTGCCAGGAGTGCTGAGCTCCTTGGGGTGATGCCGTGGGGCTGTCCCAGCCGTCACCCCCTTCCCAACCTGCCTTCAGAGCGCACAAACGCGTGGGATTTGGGGCAGCACGTACAAATCCACCTCCCTGCCCTCTCTCAGAGGGTATTAGGATGCCCCAGCCTTCAATACATCACACCAACGCCATGCAAAATAGCAAAACGAGAGGGGAACCCCCATTTTTCCCCCCTCTGACGTTTTTTTGAGGTCCCTCCTGGGACACACCGCACACCCCCAGCCCCGCGGAGACGTGCCGATACCCCATGGCAGCACCTGCCCTAAAACCCTCCTCGCCCGAGCCGAGCTGCCACAAACCCACAAAAGCCTGGGCCGAGGGGGATGCCCTCACCTCCCCGCTCCCAGGCGGCGAAAAAAAAAAAAAAAAAAAGACGAGGAAGGAATTAAAAAGCGGTGGGAGGGAAGGGAAGGGACGCTGCTCATTATGTCTCCGGCACGGCGGTCTCCAGGACGACTGCTCCGCCGCCGCATCCCTCTCCCGTCCCGCTGCGGCCCTTTGCAAGTGGCCGTAGCGGCGGCGGCTGTTTTCCCTCTGTTCCCAGCTGTCCCCCAGGCGCTCTCCCAGGGGATCCGGTCCAAGGTGGGCTTGGCACCATATGGGAGAGAAAAGAGCCCCCCCGGCGCCCGCGAAATGTTCGGCGGGGGGAAGGAAGGGGAGGTGGGCTTCGTGCCGCGCCAGGAGCGGGTGGAGTTCCGTGCCGATCAGCTGGGGCCATGCTTTTTTTTTTTTTTTTTCCTGATAATTCCTTCATTTTTCCGAGGCTGGGCCACACGGCTGTGATGTGAAGTCATTAAAACGCCCCGCAAACCAGATCCCACCCTGTGAGAGAGACAGGCAAAGCGCTTCCAGAAAAGTTTTGCTTTACAAAATAAATGCATCGCAAAGTATCCCCAGAACCGTGTAATGCCTGATGCCCGGGAGCGCTGGCACAAATCCCCTCCTGACCCCAAACACCCCCTTGGTGGCTCCGAGGGACTTTTCCCCAGGGCTGCACAGAGCTGCTGGGCGAGGGAGCAGCGATGTGAAGGCATTTCCCCTCCCTGCCCGCGACGTTCGAGCCCTGGGTCTTCGGGGAGCACGCAGCCAGACCCAGGGCCCTGCCTGGAAACAGAGAAATCCAGAAAGTGCATTAATTATACATAAATTAGGAGCTATTTACCGGGTTTTCTCTGCATCACCTAAGAGCTGGGCATCCCCATGCCTGGACACCACGGAGGGGAACCCATGGGGGGCACCTGCAGGCCCCCCCAGCACCCACCGTGCCCCGTGTCCCCCCCACCCCATCCCACGCCCATCTGTGCGTGCATGAGAGCCCCATCAGCTCATGCATGAGCGCCCCGCTAATTTATGCATGAGGGCCCAATTAGCACACGCATAAGCACCAGATTAGTCCGTGCATGAGCACCCGATTAATTTCTCTTGGCTTGCTCGCTTGCGCCACGCGTGAGCAGCCGGCAGGTTCCCATCCGAGCGGCGAGCTCGCGCCTCGGCTCCAAGCAGAGCGCGCACGCGTGCGGCTTTGCAGCACAGCTGAGCACCCAGTTCAGCCCTGCACGAGCTCGCAGCAGCAATTCAGCCACGCACGAGCTCACGGCACGCCTGTTACGCCCCGCATGAGTACCCAAGCAGCTCTTGCAGGAGCACCCGGTTCGTGCCTGCATGACCGGGCGCACGAGTGCTGGGTTAGGGCGCACCCGAGCACCCATTTGGCTCCCACGTGAGCAGGGGCAGGTTTTAAGGAGGCTGGGAGCTGGCCCTTCTGCTGATCACAGCCTCTTCCAGGCAGCTCTGCAGCCAGCACCGTGCCCCATCTCCTGCAGGAATCCAGCCGAGCGTTGCTCCGGCAGGTTCGCGTGCCTGCAGGGACAGGAGGGCGCCCAGCAGGGGACGCACAAGGAGACACAGGGGGTGCTGGAGGAGATGCACAAGGGGATGGGTAGCTGAGGAGACCTGCTCAGAAACCAGCCGGGGGAATTGGAATTAAGAAGGGCAGAGGTATTGCCCATACAAGCTAAAAGCCCACCCCCTTGGCCCACCTCCCCAGCAGAAACCCGTGGCACAGACTGATCAGGGGCACCCTCTCGCTTATCAAATGCTGATGGATAGGGCAAGTTTTTCATCAAATCTCTTCCCTAACGAAGCCCAACGAGCATCTCTGCTGCTGCTAACACCAGGGAAAGCCCCCAGCCACCTTCCCCCCCCTGCTCAGCCCCGCAGGCACTGGGGGCCTCGGGCACCCCAGACCTCAGCAGCCTTGCCCCGGTCCTAGAGCAGAGCTGGGCTGCACAGCGAGGGCAGACGTGAGCAGCTCGCCCTCGGACTGGCCATGCCAAGTCTCTTTTTGGGCTAGTTCACCCCAAGCATGTGCTTCTCTAGCCGCTCGTGCCTTAGTTTGGAGGAAAATGGGAATAAATAATAGGAAAGGAGCAAGAGAGGAGGAGGAGGGCAAGGAGAGCCAGCAGAGGGAAGGAAGAAGAGCTGTGCCAAACGCTCCCTACCGTGTCCTTTAAGCCCTGAGCTGATCCAGCGCAGGCAGGTATTTACAGGACGGGCTCAGCTTTCCCAGCTTGTTCCCAGTCTTGGCACAAAGGCCAAGAGCAGGAGAAGAAGAGGGCCAGAGAATGGCGACAGGGCCCGTGAAAGCCCCCGACAGACCCCATTGAAGCGGCGGTCCTGTTCCCATCTGTCAGCAGCCCCTCAGTGAAAGGGTGCGCAGGGGAGGGGGGCGGCGGTGTGAATCGGGGGCTGACACAAAGAGGAAGAGACTGATTATGCTGTTATTTCTCCACTTTCAAACCCCATTAGGGGACATGCCGGGCTTTTCTCAGGGTCTTTGGGATGCTTAAGCTGCCCATTTAGCAGCAGGAACGGTCCAATTAAAAGAAAGACAAAGGAGGAGCCCGGCCTGTCTTAATTGAAATGGGTTTCAGTCTAATGAGGATTAGGTTCAAGAACAGACCTAAGGGAGCAATCCAATACCCATTACCCTCCCGGGCTGTACCACCGCCAGGGCCACGCCGCGCAAGCCTTTTAGCGGCTCAGCCGGCCGGCCTGGCGCGATGGAAGCCACCAGCCCTCCCAAACGGGGCGTTTGCCCCCTTATTTTGAGGCAAAGTGCGCCGGGAATCCTTGGCTGCAGGGCCAGTTGGACTTAATGGTCTTTGTTGGTCCCTTCCAAATGGATTATCCCATCCCATCCCATCCCAATCCCCATCCCCAACCCCATCCCCATCCCATCCCACTCCCATCCCCATTCCCATCCCATCCCCATCCCCATCCCCATTCCCATCCCCTCCCCTCCCATCCCCATCCCCATCTCCATCCCCATCCCATCCCATCCCCATCCCCTCCCCTCCCCTCTCCTTCCCTCCCCTCCCCTCCCATCCCTATCCCCATCCCATCCCCATCCCATCCCCATCCCCATCCCCATCCCCATTCCCATCCCCATCCCCATCCCCAGCCCAGCCCAGCCCAGCCCAAATTATCCCCCAAATGTTAAAAATCTGTCAAATGCTTGGGGTGCACGGCATGGAGACATCTGCCCCTGAGCTGCGGCATCTGCCCCGCGGTGCCCCTGGTCCCTAGGGTGGCTCTGTCCCGGTGCCCCATGTCCCTGGGGTGGCTCTAACTGGGTGACCCCGGTCCTTGGGGTGGCTCTGCCCCCAGTGCCTCCAGTCCCTGGGGTGTCTCTGCCCCCGGTGACTGGTCCGTGGGGTGGCTCTGCCCCAGTGATCCCTGTTCCCGGGGTGTCCCCCCCGTGTCCCCCCCGTGTCCCCCCGGTGTCCCCCCGGCGCGCCCGGCGCAGTGCGGTGCCAGCAGAGGGCAGAGCGCGCCCAGGCTCGGCACCGCCTCAGCCCCTGCGGAAAAGCCTCGGAGCTCGGGAAAGCTGCGGGAACCGGGCCTGGGGGGTCGGGGAAGCTGCAGGAACCGGGTCCCGGGGGCTGCAAACCCCCCACCACCACCGGGGGATGGAGGAGAGCCTGGAGCCGGCGAGGCTCGACCCAGAGCCCGAAGGTTTCGTGACCGTGGGCCGGCACGCACGGAGCTCAGCGCGGTGATTCCGGGGCCTCGGGCAGCTCTGGTTTTAATCCTAGCCCCCCCTGCTACTGCTGCCTGCTGTGGTCTGGAGGAGCTGGTTGCGTCCCCTGCTCCCACACGCAGCCCGGAGCGGGAAGGCGACCCCAGAACCGGGGCCACTCGCGCGCTGCAGGGCTCCGACGGGTCTGTAAAACCCCGGGGGGAACCTGAGCTCCTGAGTCCCGGTCTGCTCGGGCTGGGAGCAGTTGGTGGCTTGCAGCAGGCAATGCCATCTAGTCATCACCGTAATGAACAGTAATAGGAAGGGCAGGGCCACTTCTTGCTAATACACCACTTAATTCTGCTGCCAGACGCTTTCGGGATGGACCCGCGCAGCTCCCAGCAGAATCCTGAGTGCCAGCACTGAGCACTGAGTACCTCTCCAAACCCAGTACCTCTCCAAACCAGACCCCTTCCTCTTTCTGCACGTTCCTCATCCCTCCTCGCACATCCATGGCCCCTTTTCCTGCCCTCCACCCTCTCGCTGGCAGCTGTGGAGAGGATTTGGGAGGACCCAGCCCTCCGGAGCCGCGGGGAGCGAGGCTTTGGAGATCATCCGGATTCTCGTGCACTTCACCTCTCGGCTGCCAGGAGCTGGGAGGGAGGGAGCCGAAAGCAGCAAGCAGGGCAGCCTGGGAGGCAGCTGGGCTGAGAGACGCCTGATATTTTCCATTTTCTCATCTGAGTTACAAGCTGCAATAAATAAGGCTGGGAATCTCAGGCGGCGCGAATGCCGGCCTCCCAGGTACCCCACGGGTCGAGCCGGCAGAGGTGGGAGCAGGCGGCACGCACGATTTATCATTTCCTGGAGGTGTGTGTGTGTGTGGGGGGGGGGATTTCTGGTGGTGACTGACAAGTTGGGTCCTTTCTGTTTGCGTCGTTCGTCTCTGCCAGCCCTCGCTTATCAGCGCATTGCTAGGGCTCTCTCTGCCTCCCCCCCAAGCATTAATCACGCTAGCGATGCTGCCCACGCCTCTGCTGGATCCAGGTCGTGAAACTCGCATCCCACCCACTTACCACAAACCAGCTCCGAGTCACGTTTCAGCCTCCAGCACAGCCGTGTGGGGCTCTGTGGGCTGGGGCTCAGCGGGAAAAGTCTGGCTGCTTGTTAACCCCCCCCCCCTGCTCCCCCTGCAGCCCCCCCGGGGCCGGGATGGCGAGGGATGTGATAAGGGATGTGGCGAGGGATGTGATAAGGGATATGATAAGGGACGTTTTGAAGGATGATGTTAAGCAGTCGGTGGGCAGACTCCCTGAGACATCACCGGGAGGAGCTGGAGGGAGATGCTCGGGGGTCTCCGGGGGGGTACCAGGGAGGGGGAGAGCTCGGGAAGCTGGACGGGGTTTCACGTTTTTTCTCTCCTCCATCTCCTGGCTCAGCCATCCTGCTGGGCTGGGGAGCAGGGCCAGACGGAGGGCGAGCCATGGGGTTTGGGCAGGGCAAAGGGGCTGGTTTAGCACCTGGAGGTCTACGGCAGCGAGGGAAAGCCCAGGTCACAGATGGACGTGGCATGCCCAGAGCCCCCTGTGCATCTCCCTTTCCCCCCTGTGCTCCCTGCCGTGCCATCATCCTCGCTCCCCCAGCGCCCGTGCACGCATGGCCCCGAAGGTTCCTCCTGTCCCGTGCATGGGAAAACCCCCGCCAGCAGGACAGGGGGTAAAACCCACAGGGGAATCTCACCTGGGCCTGGGCCCCCTCTGGGGTGGGAGCTGGAAAATGGGATTAAACGTGGTGTTTCGCCTTCCCATGCTGAGAGGAGAATAGGGACAAGGGATTAGCCCTGGAGCGAACACGTCCCTCCACACCTGCTGCTGCGGGCAGCCCGGGGCGAGGAGCGGGGTCCCCGTTGTGCTGTCCCCCTCCTCCTGCCTCCCCCAGCCGCAGGTTTTGCTGAGCACCATCCTGCACAGCACAGGGCAATGCCACAGGGGTTGGTGGCACAGGGCACCGGGTGCCAGGGTGGCCACGCTGGGCGATGGGAAAAGAGGTTTTGGGCCAGGCTATCCCGGCACCAACCTTTCCCCAAACTCACGGTGAGGCCTGGAAGGACCGAAACATCTGGGATTTTAACCTAAACTGCCCCGAATGGCACCACAGGCACAGCTGCTGGAAAAGCTGGGTCAGGACCTGGTGGCCCAGGCATTGCTTCTGATGGCAAAAAAAACCAAAAAAAAAAATGCTTCCATCCCAGCCCTGCTCCCAAATTCTTGCTCTGCCGATTCCTCTGGCTGCAGCCCCGCATTCCCGAGCACATGGGAAGGCCTGGAGAATGTCTTTTTATCCAAAGGGGGTATCAGGCTTTGCACTAAAACCCTGCAAGAAGCTGAGAAAGGGCAATAAAAGAAGACGAACGACGTGCAGGTGCTGGCTGGGATCCCCTGGAATGAGCAGCACTAAGTCCCCGGCTCCTCTCACCATCCCGTGTGCTTTTCCCACTGGTTTCTTTGGCTGGGATTTTTTATTTTTTTTATTTTTTTTTTCCCCCCTCTCCACTGAAGTGTGTGGCTCATGTGCACTGAACGTGCTGGGAATTTCCACCCTCCGGTCCCGAGTTAATGGATCCAGCTGCAGAGATGCTGCAAAGATGCTGGCCCAGGGTTTGCTCGCTCAGGTCTGTCTCTCGTTTCGTTGCTAAAGCGAGCGAAATGTGACAGCTCTACAAGCGAGACGCGGAGCAAAGCTTGGTGGGGAAGAACCTGCGGAGGTTTGAAAGCTGAGTAGGAAGCAAGCGGAGCTGTAAAGCTAAGTTTGGGCTCTGCAAAAATCCTGCCTCTCCCAGACCTGCCTCAGCTCCAAACCACAGCTGGTTGCGGTCCCTAAATTACAGTCAAAGAGAGATTTTGAAACTCTAGGACATGGGAACATGCGAGCACGTCCCCGATAATAAACTGTAACACAAACAGGGCGGTAATGTAGATGGAGACACGAACCATGGGAAAGCACACAGAGGCTCCAGCAGCTTTTTCAGAGCTCTCCCACCTGTGTTATCACCACGCCGAGCTCTCCCTTCTCCCTCTCTGGGATATTCCCGGGGTGATCCCTGCCAGTAGCCGAGGAACTGGGGTGCAGCAGCCAGGAGAAAGTGCCAGGGCCATGGCTGGCCTTTGGAGAGAAGAGAGGGAGAGGGAAACGCTCCCCTGGTGGTTTTTATTAGAGGTTGGCTAGCTGAAAGGGCCGGCTGGGATGGAGCCGCGCCTGATTGACGCAGGGGTGATGGAGCATGGAGCTGCCCAGGGCAGGAGCTCCTGCATTAATCTGGGAGCGCACAGCTCCCTGGAGAAGCTGTGACCACCCAAGGGTGCCTCCGCAGGGTGACGCCACGGCACAGCCCCTTGGGACCCGCCCCTGAATTTGCAGCTCTGCCTCACAGCCCGCGGCTGGCGGCCAAAGCAACCCGTCCACCCTCACCCTTCATCTCAGGGCTGCATGGCCACGGCCCCTCTGCACCTCTGCGGGGAAACTGAGCAGGATGCTCCTGGAAATTTTAAGCCCAATGCTTCTGGAATTTAAGCAGGACGCTCCTGGAAATTAAGCAGGATGCTCCTGGAAATGTTAAGCCCAATGCTTCTGGAATTTAAGCAGGATGCTCCTGGAAATTAAGCAGGATGCTCTTGGAAATTAAGCAGGATTCTCCTGGATGCTGTGCTCCATGCGGGTGCTCGGCGTGGCTTTGCGGAACAGATGGGGATGCTCAGATGCCAGGGATGCTCAGATGCTGGGGATGCTCTGAGATGCTGAGGATGCTCATCCTGCAGGGCTGCTGAGATGCTGGCGATGCTCAGCCCCCGGGGATGCTCAGCCCCCAGGGCTGCTGCGATGCTGGAGATGCTCAGCCCCCAGGGCTGCTCAGATCCCGGTGACGCTCAGCCCCCAGGGATGCTGAGACCCTGGGGATGCTCAGCCCCGAGGGATGCTCAGATCCTGGGGATGCTCAGCCCCCGGGGCTGCTGCACAGCTCTGCAAAGAGCCCTGAACCCAGTCTCACCACCAGCAGCTCCATCCCTGGTTGCCTGCCAGGCGGGGAGGGCGCGCTGGGCTGACTCAGCAGCTGGATGGAGCCCGATAGCGCCGCGTTATCTCCGCCGGGCCCCGATGCGCTCGATTGCAGCCTTGGGTGCCTTCCAGATCTTGATACCCCGGGGGAGCCGCGGTGACTCACGGGGCGCGTCAGGAGGAGGGCACGCTCCCTGCCGCGCGTTCCGGCCCTGGTTGCCCCCGTTTCAGGAAACGAGGCGATGTCATTTATTTATCGCGGCCGCCGTGCGCCGCCGAGGGGAGCGCGGCTGCCTGACGGAGGCGTTTGGCAATCGCTGCCGACACGCTCCCGTCCTTCAGACCGCAGTGCAGGCGCCGCGGGGATCGCACGGCCGCCTCCCTCTTTCCGCTCGTGCAGCAGAGGCGGGGAGGCTGCGCGTGTCCCCGCGTGACATTTGTCACCCGGGGAAGGCTGAACAGCTCCGCAACACATTCACAGCCCCCCGGGGCGTCTCGGAGGGTCTCAGCGCCTCTCCTACGCGTCATTTCCAACACCCCGGTACCGCCGTTTGAAGGGGTCGATGCGTTTGACCCGTGGCTGCCCTTCGCCTGCCTCCCAGGCTGGGTTTGTGTGCTCGGGGCACGCAGAGATCCCTGCTCCGGGGACAGCACGGAGCCCCCCGGCTGGGATCCCCCTCCCGGGCACCGCCACCTACAACGAGCCAAGCAGCCTGGAAGCGGGCCAGGTCAGGTGCAGGGCCAGATTTTCCGGGAAACGGGGTTTTCCTGCACCTGCTCACAAAGGGGCAGTGCCGGCACCAGCCTCCGCTGCCCTTCTGTCCATCTGCCTGGCTCCTGAGATGCGTCCCCCCCCCCCGGGATTCCCCGGGCAGACATCAGCAAGAAAAGCCTTCCAGGAAGGCTGGTGCTCACAGCCCCAGCCCTCCTGCCCCGTTTCCCACAGGGCGAGATCTGAGGATATTTTTATTTAGTTATTTATTTATTTATTTTCACATGTGCTGAGCACGTTCCTGCTCTTCCCCTTATCAAATTTCATCTCATCGATCTGGGGAACGGCTGCCAGCCAAACTCAATTCCTTCCTAATGCATTTCTGGTGGAGAGAAGCGTCCTTGCAGGAGCCCAGGCGTGAAGCCCGGCCCCACGGCCCTGCTCTGCAACCCCAGCCCCCCAGCACTCTGCATGCCCCAGGCTGCCGTGTTGGGATCGCCCTTGCCCCATCCATCCCTCCTGAAGCACCCTCTGCGAGATGCTGCTGTGGAAGCCGAACCCCGTGAGGTTCTCCCATGGGACCCCTTGGGTCTCCAGCAGAAAGGGCGCAGCTCCTCGTCCCGGCTGGGTCAGCCGGGGCTTGCCAGGGCTCACCGACACGGCAGCTGGCAGGCAGGGACACATCCTGCTCGCCACCAAAACCCGCCGAGCCCTCGTGGCTCAGCACCTGAATCACTCCTTCCTCGCTTCGTGCCTGCCGCAGCGCATCCGCGGCACGGGGACGGAGCCTGGCGGAGCATCCCGAGCTCATTGTCCTCGGGGAAAATGAACCTGGAGGTGACCGCTGCCCTCATCCTCAGCCCCAGCGGCCAAATCAGCGCCGCGGGCAGGGCACGGTGTCCCCGGGAGCTCGGTGTCCCCGGGGACCTCGGGATGTGCAGCCTGGGGGCACTGCATCAGCGTGGAGGGCGCAGAGCCCGAAGGGCAGAGCTCATCTCCCCCCCCGTTGAGCACAAGCAGCTCATTTACTGCTCCGCTGAGACGTCTCGGCAGCCTCATCGATAGCCAGAGACAGGGCACGGGGCTAGACGGCTCCGGCGTGGGGCCGGATCCTGCTGCAGGCAGCAGAAATGGTCCTCCCGGAGCCGCCGAGCGGCCGCGCCGACAGAGGAGATGCTGCACCAGCAGGATGGGGCCGTGGTGGGTCCTGGGCCGCCTTCTGGGAAAACACGGGTGGAAAAAGCCCCTCTGCCAGGGGGGGGGAAAGAAGCTCTGCGGCCCCGAACCGCCACGGATGCCATCAGGAAAGGAGTCTGTAAAAACCTCAAAGCATCCGTGCCTGATAAAAACCGGGGAAACGCGAAGCAGATTGGGGAGGGCTCGGTTCTGCGTCTGGCGGCCCGGGGCAGGCGTCGGGAGCGGGGAGTGCGGCGCAGATGTGCAGGAGCAGGGGACGGCAGCTGGGGACTGCCGGTCTGCAGGGAGCTCGTGGTGAGCAACACGGCTGCGAAGGGGAGGGGAAGGGGACGGGAAAGGGAAAGGGAAGGGGAAGGGTAACGAACTCGTCACAGACCCGTTCCCGATGAAGCGCTGCTGCTCCGCCGCGGGAGCACCTCCCAGGACCCCGTCCTCGAGGCCACGTCCAGTCCCCGGGCTCCTTTCCAGCCCTGCTGACAAAGCCAAGCGGGCTGCAGGCTGCATTTATTCTGCCTGACCAGCACAAGGCGAGGTCTCTCCGTGTGAGCACCCTGAAACCAGATGTCAGGCGGTGGCGGCAGCTGCTTCTGGTGACCTCGGCTGATCCGGCCACCGTGGGCTGGGAGCGCCGTGCTCCCACACAGCCCCGGTCCTGCTGCCAGCAGGCAGAGGGACGCGATGCAAAACCTCCCCAGACCTCGTGCAGCTGCCCCGGGAGCAGCACGGAGCCAACGAGGGCTGCCCCTGCCCTTCCACCATGCCTGCATCTCCCAGGGTGGCTCAGCACCCCCGGGCATCGCTCAGCTTTCTGCCTGATCCTCCCTAAAATATTCTGGTTTTGTTTCAAGACGTCTCCTGCACGCTTGCAGAGCCTTCCCAAAGCCCGTCAGCAGGGAGGGACAGCCACGCTCCTCAGCAGCAGCAGGCTCTTCGGACGTGCCCAGACCTCACAGGCTTTCTGGATTTATTTTATGGCTGTGTTTTACTTTATAACCGTGCTGCAGGGTCTGCAGGTTGCAGGTGGGCTGCAGAATAAAGCGAGGAGGCTTTGGAGCATCTCCTCCAGCTGGGAGGTGGTTTGCAGCGGGGAGCTGGTGGGAAGCGGTGGCTGCAGGTCACTGTTTCGTGGGGAGGAGCATGGTTAGGACATTCACAGCTTTCAGCATCACCGAGGCATCCGCAGGGACAAGGCACCCACTTTTAATCACTGGGGACCCGGCGCAGGAGCCTGCAGATCTTCGCTGCACGTGGGCCATCAGTCCCGTGGCGTTATCCCAGCCGTTTGCAGGAACAAGCACCGCCGCAGACCAGCGAGGAGCAGGCTCAGAGCCCATTTACCACCAAAAAAAAGCAGTTAGGACAAGGCGACGAGGACAGGGATTGCAACCTGGGGGCAGACTTGCGTTTAAGCACCCAGGGAACCCGCAAGGTGACTTCAGCCCAAAGCCTGGTGCCCACGGAAAAGGCCAATTGCGACGTGCGAGCGGCTAATTTGTTCTCAGTGGTGCAGCCACGGAAGGAATTTCGGCTGAATAAAGTCCTTTCTGCTCTGATTAATCGTCCCCCCTGGTTATGAACAATGCAGAACAAAATAGGGATAATATTCATGCTAGGGGAAATGGGGAAGACGGTCACCCGAACGCTGCCATTAACGAGTCTAAATAGCCCAGGCTGGTCCTGAATGCATTAAAGTGGTGGAGGAAGCCCTGGGAGGAAAGAATGTCCCCTATTAGCCAAGCCCCGAGCGTCCCCGCAGCCACAATAGGGGAGAGATGCCTCGCTCGGCGCTGCCTGCTGCTGCCCTGGGTTCAGTGAAATGTCAGCCCGGCATCCCCAGGCTGCAAATTACTGGAGGGCGTGCGGCTCTTTCAGCCCCACTGAACCCTATCCACGGGGAAATAATCCCGAGCCCAGCTGCCTGCGATGGAGGCACGGCCCCGGCTGCGCCCTGCCCCGCTGGCGGATGGAAACCTTGGTTTTATCCCAGGGATGAAGGTTTGGGGTGGAAAGCCTTTCGGTTTTGCTCCCAAATCCAGCCACGCAGGCGTGCCGAAAGGTGGCTGCAAGGTGGCCAAACGTGTAGGTCCTCCTGCAGGTTTGGAGCCCGCGCAGCTCTCCTGGAGACCCGGGGAGGACAAGGGGAGGGTAGAGGGGGACAGGGAACCTGCTGCATCTGTAGCACGCGGGATGTGCTCCTTTCTCAGCAAAAACCCAGTGGCTCACTGATCTCACCACTGCCGGCACGACACAGAGCATCCCACGCCTCCGGGTTTTATTTGCGCTGCGTTTTCCCCGCACCACCCTACGGAGAGCCCCTGTTGGGAGTGCAGCCTGGCCAGGAGAAGCCCAGGGCAGGAGGCTGCAAAGCCTGCAGCAGCTCCGGCACCTTCGCGCAGCCACACACGAAGCCGCCGGCCCTGCTCCAAAGCTGCCCTCCAGCGTCCTTACCCCCGAGCCCATCCCGCAGCCAAACCAACGTGGCGCAGCGCCGCAAAATCCCTGTAAGTTATTGCAGAGGCGGTGACCGCGGGGCGCTGGGACAGCCGTGCCCCATCTGTGGGCCCTTCCCCAGGTCCCTGCGGGTCCCGGTGATGGTCGGAGGGCAGCATGGGGCACACCACGGGGAACAAAATAAGCGTGCTGCTGCCCGCGAGCCTTCCCCACCGGGCAGCCTGTTAATAAACGCGCACAATGCGCCGCAGCCCGGGGCGGTTCTCAGGGGAAAAGAGAGGCTCCAGGCCACGGCTGGGCTCATCAGGACACCGAAATATGCTGGCCGGGGCGCTGATGCACTTATTTTGCCTTTGTCCCTGGCAAAGGAGCCGTCGTGCCTCCCTGCTGCTGGATTTAAACTAATTACATTCCCTTTAGAGCAAGGGGTGGGGGGAATAAAAGGCGCTTGGCTGGCTGGGAAGCCTGGTAGCGTTTTCCAATTGCCACCAAGGCGCTGAGCTTTTAACCACAAACCCCTGCTCACGCAGCCCCTACCTAAAGCCGCCTTCGGGCAGCGACCTCGGTGGCAGGGGACCCACTGCAAGCAGCTGAAATGTGGTGGAAGGCCGTGCTTTGTTCCTAAATGCTGCCTTTCAGCGCGCAATCCTTCACTCCCCCGGCTCCGTCTGGGGCTCCTGAGCCAACCCCTCTCCCTGCCCTCCCCCATTGTTCCCAGCTGTTTGTTTGTTTGGAATAGATGCGTTTGGAACAGATTGCTAGTAGGGTTTTGATTTTTTTTTTTGGTGTTTTTTTTTTTTTTCCTTTCCAGCAAGCCCTGAGCTTTCCCTTCGGTGCCCTGGGGGACGTCTGATCCCACCTCACCGCTGCGCCCTGGGTCACGGAACAAGGTGGTGATGCACCCGGCGGCGATGCACCCGGCGGCGATGCACCCAGCGGTGATGATGCACCCTGCCGTGGATTTTTTAGGCTGTGCCATCCCCCATAGGAGCAGGGCAGAGGGCTAAGTGGGATGCGACCCCCCCCCAAGGTGTTCTCACTGCCCTGCTTCGCACAGCTTCGGGTGCGTGGGCACCGCTGAGGGCGCATTGCCCAACCCCCCCCCGTAGATCCCTTTGGCGAGCCCCTACGGCCCCAAACCCATCTGGGATGTCCCCCGGGGGGGGGTTCAGAAGAAGCCAGGCAGCTCTGGAGAGCCGTTTCCAGTCGGAGAGGGAAGGGTTCATGGAGATGACCGAGGGTACCTGCCCCACGGGGGGGGCCCCGCCGCAGCATTCCCACGAGAACCGATTCCCAAAGCCTCCCCCTGCCCTCCCCGCCTCTCTCCCCTGCTTAATTACTTGGCCAATGTTAAATGTTTTGGCTCGCCGTCCAAACCCCTGTCTGGCTCCTGTAGCTACAGCAGAACCCTGGGGGAGCTCTGGGGCTCCCGGCCCCTCCGCTTCCCCCCTTTGCCATAGCAGCGAGCCCCTGCCGGGGACAACCATTGTGTCCCCCCCCCTCCCCGGACGGAGCACCTGGAGACCCTTCTTGTAAAAACTTCATTTGCTGGGGGAAAGCTTTGATTAAAGCAGCCTGGCGGGGGGCTGCCCGGCTCCCGAGTCAATATTGGTTTTGGAGCAGATGCGGGGGGGGGACGAGGGGCCGATGCCCCCGTCCCCATGGGGTGGTTGGGGGGCGGCCGGGGGGGGGGGGGCCGAGATCAAAGTGGGGCTGCCCCGGAGAGACGGAGCAGCCCCGCGCGCTGGAAACCTCGGGGAACAAAAGCATCAAAGTAAATCAAATGAAACTAATTGAAGTGCTTTCACATTAAATAACGAGGGAGAGGCTTTCATGAAACGCCAGCTTCTTCCCGTCAAAAAAAAAAGCTGGGGACGGGCTTCCAAGAAAACCAACGCGACGGCTTCCCCCCCCTCCAACGACAACGGAAAGCCCCAAACCCGAATATCCCCCACAAAAGGGTGAGGGCTCGAAGGCTGGGTGGCTGCACGAGCCCTCGAGGAGCTCAGAAAGGAGCCTGCACCCCGAGCACGTGGCGCTTTTCCCCAGCCTGCTTCATCCCCCGGGTCACCCCGTACGGCCGGGGACGTGCACGCAGCCAGGGACGCTCGGGGACGCTGCCGCCACCGCCGGGACCCTGCAGGAGCGCCCGTGAGGGTCCCCAGGGGCAGGGGGGGCGGCTCACGCCGCCCCCAGCCACCCAGCTCTGCTCTCCGTGCTTCCGTTAGGTTGGGGCTAAAATGGTTTTTTACCCAAGGGCAGCCCCGTTTCGGCTTTGGGGACAGGTCGTATGGGAGCTGCGTGCCTCGCGCTTGGCATTTTGGGGGCTGGGGTAGGATGGGGAATGATGTGGGGTGTGGAGGGGCGTGAAGGCTGCGGGTCCCGGAGGGTCTCAGCGAGCCAGGACCCGCTCCCCGGGATCCTCCTGGCCCCCTGGGGGGGGGTCTTTGGGGTCGGCTGTGGGGTCTCCACCAGAGGCAACCACCACCCCCGTGCCCCGCTCAGCCCAGCTCGCCCCCGAGCATCCCCCCTTCCCCTTCGGAGCCGCCGCCAGCCCTGCCCTGGGAAACGAAGGGAGGAAGAAGCAGGGACGGGCTCGACCGAGAGCCATCGAAACGTCCTCGTTAGCCGCTGGCTAGAGCGGGCTGTGGCCACGATGAAAGCAAGCCACATGAAGGCAATTAGGCTAAATTATGTCCAGTCACAGCAGACGAGTTAACGGCGGAACGGGAGGCAGGCCGACTCCAGCCAGGCTCGATGTCTGCCTTACCCCGCGGCTGCCACTCATACATCAGCGATCAAGGGAAGCCCCCGCAGGTTGTTTTAAACCGGGGCCAGCGGGAGGTTGGGCTAATGAGTAAAATCTGAGCATTCCTCAAATTTCCCATCCGTCCCGGGGCGAGGGGAGGGTGGGCGAAGGGGGGATGGGGAGCGAGCGGCTCTCCGCGGAGAGAGGGCGATGCTCGGGGAGGGACAAAACTGCTGCTCCCGGCCCCCGGCCCCGAGCACCTGGAGGTGGGGACGGCCTCGAGGAGGGGATCCATCGGCTCCCTCCCCGCGAGCATCCTTCCCCAGCACGAAACGTGCCCGGGGGGGGGATTAAGGGGTGGTGTGGGAGCCGTGCCCCCGGTGGCAGCGGGTTTATGGGGCAGGGCATCCTCCTCTGGGGAGCCCCAGCGGGCACAAGGGATGCTCGGAGCAATTGGGGGGTTCTCAGCCCCCCCGAGAGCCGCCCCCAGCCCCGGTTATTGCAGGCAGCTCACCCCGAGCCTGCTCAAGGCCCAGCCTCGGTCCCTGGCCAGGCCAATAAATGAACCTCGCCCACCTCTCCCAGTCCTTTAAAAGGGGGGTGCGGAGGAGGGGGAAGGTAATTAAAAGACATCAAAGGGAGGGCAGGAAGAAAAAAAGGGCATTTGAAAGAGGGAAGGAGAGGGAAAACGTTCCTGATCGATACAATTACGGTGCTTTGGCCGGCTGCTTTAGAGCACGGGCGTGCGAGCACCGAGCAAGCACCGAGCACGTCCCAGCTCAGCACAAACCAAGCCTCCGGGGGCGCTCAGCACCCCGGGGCTTTGTGTGTCAGCCCCAGGAGCTTGGGCAGGACCCCAGCACGGGGGATCCTTGGGTTTTGTCTCTCCAGCACCCAGCAAAATTAGACGACTTTTTCGATCTTGCCTTGGATTTGCAGCCAGCGGTCGCCACCAGCTCCCCTCCTTTGGTGTCCCTGCAGGGTTACGATGGCAAAAGCGAATTTTGGCTTTGGAAGAGCCCTCGAGATCTGGGCTTGCTGCTGCCGGGGCTGTCGGAGGAGAGGAATGATGTGGGGCAGTGCAGGGGGAGAAGCAAAGCCCCAGGTCTGGGTGCAAATCCCACTGGGGCTGGGGCTGCACACCAGGGCGGGCTGGAGGGATGCACTTGTCCTTCAGGCTTTAAATCCATTAAATTAAACAGGGAAAAAAAAATGCAATTAGACGGAAGGAAAGGACGGGAATTAATCACTAATAAACTTTTACCCTTTTTCTTGGCTAATGAAACCAGCATATGGTCCCTATCCCGAGGACAAGCCGCCTCCTGGGCTCGGTTCCTCGCCCGCCGCCCCGCTCCCTCCCTCCGCTGCTCTTCTGCGCGCCCCCCGTCTCCGTCGCTCTCTCCCTGGGCTTTTAATTACATTCATCTATTTCCACTCACTAGGTCTGTCACTTTGCAGCAGGACTGCTGTAATTATGCTGTGGGAAGCACCGCTCACTTCGCCGCAGCCTGAGCGGATTAAGGATCCTCCGCGCCGTTTCCCACCCCTCTCTGCCAGGTACCTGCCCGGAGATGACAGATGGTCAGGGGCCATTTATTTCCCCTAATGAGCTGGTACAAAAGGAGATGGCTCCCAAAACACATGTATATTTTTGGCGAACTAAAAAAAAAAAAATAAAAATGCCCCCGGCTCCCAGGGCTGGGAGATGGGAAGGGTCTGAAGCCAAGGCGAGGAAAGCGTGCCAGGAGAAATTTGGGGCTCGGAGGCTCTGGAGGCTCTGGGAAATGCTGTGGGAAAAGCTCAGCAGCTTGGGGAAATGGGGCAGGAGACTTTTAAAATGCTTTGGCTCCTCTCAGCTCAGCCACGGGCCAGCAGAAACATGAGGTTTAGGCCAACGTGGATGAGAGAGGGGCTGGTGGTGGGCACTGGAGGCAGCCGAAGGATTAAGGTAATTCCAGGACTAAGCACGTGCAGGGATTACAGCGTGAAAGGGGAGCAGGGCTGCGTGCGGCCTGAGCCGATGTAAAGCGCCAGAGCTTCGAAGGATGTGCACAGATTAACGCCAGCTGCGGGCTTAGCCACAGAACTGGAGTCACTTTAACCCTCCCGAAAAGTGCCGCCAGCGCCGGAGGTGCAGGTACAGCCACCCAGCATCCCCCGAGGCCCAGGCACCGGGTTCTAGGACTTGATTTCCACGTGCAACTTATTTTTTGGGACGAGAGCTTCCTTGCACCCACGCGTCTTTGGCCACGGTGACAACCGGAGCGCATCGTGCAGCTTCCAGGGGCAGCCTCGGAGCACCCACCTCCAGCCCATCTCCTCCGGGTACCCAAAAAGCAAAAAAAAACCCCAAAGCCTCGAGCCTTGAGCCGAAGCCTCGAGCCTGCTCGCGGGATTTGCAGCCTCCGCGCGTTTGCTCGAGGCGGCACCTGCGGGACGGGCACAGCTCAGAGCCAGCGAGGCTGTCCCGGAGACGAAACGCTGCTAAAACCAAGGGTCCCGATCCGTGCTGGTAATTAAAAACCCCGCAGCAGTTTGAGAGAAAGCAATGCAAGTCTCCTGGCCGCCCTCCAGCCCCAGGGAATTATTTTCAGCCCCTCGACCCCACGGCCGTGGCAGCTGGGACACGATGCGGTGCGCGCCGGGGCCACGCAGCCCCGCGGGAGCCTGGCCGGCTGCTGCTCGGGGGGGGGGACCCCCGGAGCAAGATAAAAGGTGAGCTGGGGGCACCCAGCGCACAGCCCCGCTGCTAGCTCATTAAAAGCCGGCGTTTGCAGGTCCCCCCCTTTAAACTGTTTATCCATTATTGAAAATACCATATGCTACGTGTCCGGGAAGATCAGCTTTCAGCCGCGAGATAAGCTGCCTCCATTTATTGTTCTTCCCTCTCGCCCTCCTCCCTCCCCCTGGGCTTTTAATTACATCCATCACCTCCCACCCCTCCGGTGGAGCTGGCTGCCTGTCTCACCAGCCCAGCAAGGGAACAAGGCCCCCCCTTTTTTTTTTTTTTTTTTTTTTTATAATTTTTTGTTTTCCTCTCGGATTCAGCAATTGTTTCGCTTCCCGCACACAAGTCCTAGAGCGAGAGACATTTAGCAGCCGCTGTGAAATTTCAGCCAGGATTGGAATTTATTTTAAGACGCCGGCCTTTAAATTTTTCATTAAACCTTTTTCCCCCTGCGATGCAGCAGGCTGCTGCGGGGAACCGGGGCGGGGGGGGGGGGAACGGCGTGTTTGCATGCCTGGCACGTCGGGAAGGGAAGGAGGATTTCTCCTGGGCGAAGACCTCCGGGCACACGCACCCCGTGCCTGGCTGCAGCAGGGCTGCCTGGTGGGAGCGAGCCCTGGGGGCTCCCTTTGCTCGGGGTGGGTTTCCAAGGACGAGCATCCCCGCGGGGTCCCGGGCACGCTGCCTGCTGTAGGGCTGGCTGGAAGCGTCCTGCTACCAGACCTCAGGTTTTTCTGCTTGCAGCTCTGCCAGACTTGAAGCTCCCAAGCTGCAATTTTCCGTGCCGGGTGCCCGCTCCCGCGGGGAAGGCGATGCCCGGAGCGAACCCGGAGGGCACGGAGCTGCCTTCGGGAGGTCGGCCGCCTTCTCCCCACGTGCCCAGCTTGTGTTTTCCGTCCAGCTCCTGCGGTTTGCCCAGCGGGAGCTCTGCAAACGTCCACCGGGCACGGGGGCCGTCCCGGATTTCAGCATCCCCAAAATTGCTGGGACGGGGCTGCCCACGCGGGCTGAGCGCAGCATCTCCCTCCTGCCACGTGAGCCCTAACCGAGGGCTCCCTCTTTGCCACGCAATAATTTTCCAGTACAGTTCCTAACCCCCTGCTAGAAAGGCTCCAGCGCAGATTTGGCCGCTGTTAGACCAGCATTCCCATCGGACTGCAAAGCCAGGCATTTCCCCTGCAAAGCCCATCCTCGGGCAGGGTCCCGTGCGCCCTGGTGCCATGCCGCAGCTCCGGGGACAGCTTCTCCCCCCCAAAAAAAACCCAAGGGATTTGCCCACAGCCGAGCGCACGGGGAGGTTTCTGCAAGGCAGCAGGTTTCAGCTCAAGCTGCCGCCGCGTTTCGCGTGCAGCACTGAGGTGTATCATTAATTTATTAATTATTCACGGAGCGCCAGACGGGCGCACGGGAGATCAGACAGGGATTGCTGGCTCCCAGCAAGCGCCCTGACTCTCCTTATGTCAGGACTTGCTCTTCAGTCACAGACACGTTGTCACCGGCCACCTGCATGTGACAGGACAATCTTTGTTAAGATCCCAATTAGCAGATAATAAGGTCGGCACCAAACCGGATTCTCCCGAGCCAGCCTGGCACCCGCTCTCCTTTCATTTCCTTCCCCCCCACACACCCCTTGTTAAATAAAATGATCCCTGAAAAAACTGCGGGGTAAGAAGCAGCTCAGGTGAGCGGAGAGGGGGCAGAGGAGGGATGGATGGAGCAGAAGGATGAGGGGTGCCGGTGGGACCCCTGCCCTATGGATACAGCCCCCGTTGAGGGGTTTGCCCCTGTCCTGAGCCCACGGTGCTGGGCACAGCTCCGGGGGGGGGAGGATGAAGAAGGTCATTTAAGGGCCCTCATCGGGCTAAGCAGTTCCCCTTTCATCACTTGCACCCGATTGTCATAAAGGGTGATAAAGGAGAGTGAACAGGCCGGGCAGCCGCTCTGCCAGCCCTTTCATCTCGGGATGCAAATCCGGGAGCCGCCTCCCCGCTCACCCAGCCCGGGCACGCCGGCGGGGACGCGGCACGGGAAGGGCAGAGGAACCCGCACGGACGGATCGCTCGGGGCAGGCGGCGCGGGCAAGCAGGAAAACCTCGGCGTGCTCTGCAGGAGCCGACGGAGGAGCTGGTGGCACGAAGGCACGGGGAGCAGGGGACACGGCAGCCCCGCGCCACGCACGTAGGGTCTGGGGGCAAGAAGTGGCCGTGGATGCTTCCTGCTGAAAATCTTCTCCTACGGGCACTTGGCAAACCTCAGACCAGCTTTCAGGGGTCAGTGTTCTCCTACAAGCACTCAGACTGGCTTTCACGGGTCGGCACTGGAGCACCGTGCTCCTTTCCTGCCCCATCACCAGCTCAGAGATGTTTCCACATTGTCCGTGCAAGCTGGAAAAAAATTGTCCTTGGGAAAGCCTCCCCAGGACCTGGGCTGCCCGTCCATTTTCCTTCCTCCCACCTCAACCAGTTCATTCAGGTGCAGGCACGAGAATCATTCACTGGAGTTCTCCTTCCTTCAGAAATCGAAGTCGTAGCATCATTTTTTTTCCTCATCTCCTTTTCAAGCAGCCTTTCATCCAGCGATAACATCTTCAGCAAGAACAACTGGTGGGAACCAGAGCGAGGGCTCGCGGCTCACCTGCTCCGAGGGAGTTTGGAGCCTCCGGGTTCAAAGTATGGGGAGAAAAAGCTTCAAGCAAAATGTCTGGAGATGGGACGTCCCCTCTGCAGCTCCTAGGGAAGGAATCGCTGTGCCTGATGATCCTGAAGGTCCCTTCCAGCCTGGGTGGTGCTGGGATTTTAGGAAACGTGCCCTGAGGTGTGCCAGGACGGGGGTCCTGTCACTCCTACCCGATTAAGACTCTTTTTTTTTTTTTTTTGCCATCCCAAGCAATTTTTGCTATAAAGCTGCTACCGCAAAAAATCACAGTCTTACTGCTGGAAGACAACGGGGCGTTTTTTGGGAGCTGCTTTAGCCGGTGGTGCGGGGCCGCAGGGAGGCTCGCTGGGTGCCAAAATCGTGCCTCCGCGGCTCGATTTTGGGAGTAGAAGTGCTTGGGTCTGGGCACAGGCTGCTTTTCCCCTTCTGTCCCCTCCTGCAGGGCTTCCCACCAAGCTCCCTGCCAGCCCAGACCCTGCTGAGCCCGATCCAGGGCTCCCTCCTCCACCTCCTCTTCCTCTCCTTGCAGGATGCTGCGCTCCTGCGCTTGTCGGGACACCTGGGAAGATGGGCAGGTTGACAAAATCCTCACCGAAAAGCAAGCAATGCTACTTCTGCATTAACAGAAATTTGAAATTCCTATGCACTGCGTAAGAAACAAGCAGAGAAATTTTTTTTTTCCCAGCCACGGTGCATCGGAAAGCTTTACATAATAACGAGCCCCACGGAGGGGCAGGGGAGCATCCCACCCAGACCAGAGGAGCACCACATGAAGGTCCCAAGGGGATTTTTTTTTTTTTCCCCCAAAAGAGAAGCAGCCCAAATGCTGCCCAGCACCACAAAAACCCATCACGGGAACGCCGCTTTGATTCCTGCCAGCCCCGAGCTCCTGGTGGGTTTGTTGGAGGGTGAGGGTGGGCTGGGCTCGGAGCAGCCCCCAAAGCGTGTCCCGGCACCCGGAGCCCTATTATTTCCCACCCACCTTATTTCGTCAGCCTTGTAAACAAACTAGATTTTTTTTTATTATTATTTTTTCCCCCCAAATATTGATTTTAGCAATCGAATGAAACGTTCCGGCTCTTCGGGAATTCGACCCGCCCTTCCCGCGGGTGCTGGTCAGGGCTCCCAATGCCTCAGCGCACGGCTTTAAAGGCATTTCTGCGCTCTTTTGGATTAGTGACCCATTCTAACAGGTCTTCATTGACCGGGAGCGTGGGTCTCTCAAAGAGTCCATTGGATACAGCTTACAAAAGAGTTTAGCCGGAGATGAAGAGTTTACAAAAAAGTTTGTAGGAAACCGTGGAGTCCTTTTAAAAGAGAATAAACTGCCACTGCTGTGTCTGGGCCGAGTTAATCTGATTAGGCCAAGCTCATCAACAGCCCCGCTGAAAGGAGCGAGGCGGGGGGAGAGCAGGCCGGGGACAGCCCCGGAGGAAAACCGGGCACCTTTTTACCAGCGAAGTCAAACAAAACCCATTGTCGCCGAGCACGCTTGCCTACAGATGGCAAAATGACAAATCTTTGCAAAGGCAAAGCCAATGTAATCGATGGCTTTTTGTTGGTGGCGGTGTCGTTGTTTCCCCAGGTATGGGAACAGACACTTAATGAGATTAAGGGAAACCAAAATGAGAGGGGCCACGGAATAGCACGGGTAATTGTCCTGGCCGGTGGGATGGCACAGGCCCAGGAAGTTCACCTTCTCTGCATAAAATGTGGAGGAATAGGAAGCCCTAACGCATATCATTTATGTTCCTAGGTCCCTTAGGGTAGCTCTGGTGGGAAGCGACGCAGGCCCCGTGTCCGTGCTCCATCGCCACCCGTTCCGAGCTGCCCCTCGGGGACCAGGCGACGCAGAGGCACTGAGGTTTTGCAGCGACCTCCTTACAAACCCACCTTCTGACGCGGCTCAGAGCCATAAAACCTCCAGCCCTAAGCAATGGTGCACTGATGCATGGAAGTCAACACACTTGCACGATGCTCTTGCACGATGCACTTGCACGATGCTCTTGCACGATGCATTTGCACGATGCGCTTGCACGATGCTCTTGCACGATGCTCTTGTACAATGCACTTGGATGATTCTCTTGCACGATGCTCTTGCGCAATGCTCTTGTACAATGCATTTCCATGAGTCTCTTGCACGACGCACTTGCATGATGCAGCCAAGAAACCCCTGCCTGCCAGGGTTTCCTGCCCTCCCCTTCTCTCCAGACTTCTCCGCGACTTCAGTCTTGAATTTTTGACCTGGGAAAGCATCGGGCTATGTGACCAACCCACAAGCCTTCGGTCCTGCTGCACCTGCCTGGCCACACCACAGGGCTCGGCCCCACGGACCTGGCTTCACCTGGGGCTGTGCAGGGCCAGGCAGCACCTCGCTTTGACATATTTACTGTGGGCAAAGCAAAAACCCTAATTAAATGTCCCGTCGGAGAGCTACGTCACCATCATTACCTTCCCAGGAGATGTTTGAGGCTCTATATTTGGAGCAGCTCGTGTTGTGCTCGGGTTTACCGTCGGCAGCTCCTCAGCCCGTATAATTAAGAACAGTATCAGCGGAAGGCATGTAAGGAGATTTTCTCCCCAAGGCCACCTAATACAGATGTAATTGACTCTATTTTCTGCTTTCTGCACATGGATTGCCGCAGCTCAGCCCCTATTATCCGCCGACAAATGAACAGGACCCGGTGAAAGGGACCTCTTCAGCCCGCGCCGGGCTCAGAGAATGGAGCGCCGGGCTGTGTTAAATCTGGACACAACGCGGCTCCGCTCCCTCCCTTTTCATCTCCGCCGCCTTTTCAAGATGTTTTCCAGCGGAGGGTAAGTCAGCAAATCTCCGTGCTCGGGCGGAGCGTTGGCACTTGCTGGAGAAGGGAACATCTGTCTCCATCAGCTGGGCTGTTGTGTCGCTGCCGCTGCGCTCCCGCAACCAGGGCGAAGGCTCCAGAAAGGATTTTTGTTTTTGTGAGCACGCTTGCAATTTCCTTTTGCTAAAATTTCCAAGGGCGGGGAAGGAGGAAGGGAGGCGAGAAAAGAAATTAAAACCCATTTTTGCCTGGTGGTGAAAGAGGGCCCGGGGAAAAAAAATCTCCATTTCTAAGGCTGCAAAAATCCCCGCCGCTGCCTTCCCCCAAAAGGATGTCCTCAACAGCAGCATGCACGGTGCTCGATGGTTAAAATAATCGTTAATTTTCTTAGAAATATCCTTGCTTGGAGCTGGAAGAGCCCCAGCTTTTCCTCGGCGCGGGAGCTGCGCACGGCGAGCGGCGGGCACAAATCAGAGGTTTCCCCCCGCTCCCTTTTTTGGGGCTGTTTGGGGGGATTTGGCGAGTCCTACGAGGCCCGGTAATTAATTTCGGCTGAGCTGCGGAGGGACAAAAGAGGCCGGGCGAGGTTTGAAAAGGCTGCTGGGGGCAGAAGGCTGCAATTTGTTACACATTAGGGGCTGCCAAGGGACCCCCTCGCGCCCCGCCAGCCCTTAACGTCTTCATTTCTCCTTCGCCCCGCTACCCAAAGCCGTGTACGACAGGGGGACGATCACACGGGGATAAATCGAGGGGAAATCCAGCAGGATTAGAGCCCGATCCCTGGGCAAACAGGAGCCGGAGGGGCCGACCCCAGCCCCAGCTGGCCGCCCCGACAATGCCCCGAGCAAACGGGGCCGGGGCTGCAAGCGGGAGACAAAACCTGCATTCAGCCCCCCGCCATCCGGGGGCCTTTTTATGAGCTTGGTTTTTTTTTTCCTTTTTCTCCCCCCCCCACCCCACAGCTGCAAGCTTTTGAGCCGGGCTTCCAGATCCGAGGAGCCGGGCTGCAATAAAGTCGGGTTTAGGGATCAAAGGGGGCCGGAGATCCCGCGCGCATCCGGGCTGCGAGCGAGCGGGGAGGTGCGAGCGGCGTGTCCCCCTCTGCCCCGGCCAAACACGAAGATCGGGGCTAATAACCCGCCCCACGATGCCGGTGTGTAGGGCGGAAAGAGCCTTTGAGCTGCTTTTTAATTTTTTTTTCTAATACAACGTGTACGGATTTTGGAGGGATCAAGGCTAAACCTACAGGCCGTGCCCAGGGAGGGATCCCGCGGACTTTTCGCCCCAGCTTTAGGAAGGAAAATCCCCGTTCTCCGTCCCGAGATGATTTCGAGGCTTTCGCTTTCCCAGTGCGCGCTCGAGGCCGGCTGCCAGTGCTGCAGACTGGGAAAGCAAAACCGCAGCAAGCCAGAGCGGTGCTGAGCACGATATGCACCACCTCTGCCTTATTTCCCATTTCTGCAATCCCCAGCCCTGCTTTCTGCTTCTCCAGCACCTCCTACAGACCTTGCACACGAGACATTTTTGCACAAGCAAGGTGTGCAAGGCCTGAGCCGGAGCAGAGGCGCTGGGGAGGCGAGAGGCTTTACGAGGAGGGGTCTCCGTGCCCTCCCCTCCGCATTGCTCCAACCCCCGAGCAGCAGGGAGCAGCGAACTGGCTGCAAACAACACCTCCAAGTGCTCTGCGCCCACCCGGGGCTGGCTTCGGGGAGGTGCTGAGCAGCTGGATGCAGCCGCCCGGGCAGGATACGGCCAGGGCTGGCCCCCAGCCGCCTGCTCCCGACCCCACGCAGGCTGAGCTCCCGCTAGAGGGATGTAAAATGCTGCAGAATGGGACCTGCAGGGAAAAAAAAAACCCAGCTCCCTGCCCTCTGCAAGCCACCGGAGCATGCACCACGCTGCACGGCGTGCAAAGGGACGGGCCGGGGGCTCGCTTTCCCCCCCGGACCCTAATTAAGGAGCAGCCCCAGCTGCTCCCAGCGCCGGGTCACGTTATTGCCCCCAATAGTCAGGGGATGATGAACCCAGCTCCCAAACGGCTTCCTCCCCGTTCCGGGAGGCTTTTGCAATCAACCTTTGGCTCCAATTTGTAACCGCGACTTTATCTACAGGCTGACTTCGGTAGGAACAAAAGGTGGTGCAAAGCAAGAAAATACCTCCAAAATACCAGACTTTGGAAATTTGAGGAGAAAGGCAAGGCGTGGTGGCAGGGCAGACAAAAATGCTCCTAAGGTGTCGCACGAAGGATTCACCGCTCCCGGCCTGGGGGTTGCAGCACTGGGTGTGGATTCTGCTGGAAAACCACTCGTTTCACGTTGGTTTTTTCACTGCAATCATGCCATTAACGCACCCTGAATTAACCGCCCAAGGAGGGGCACTATTCTTATTACCGGTTATTTCCTCACGCTATTCCTACACGAGCAAGGGAGGCTGCACAGAGGGCTGTGCTCTATTTTGTTGCTCTCGTAAGGAAGCAGATCCCTGAGCTTTTCCAATGCGACTTGCAAGGCTGCTTCTGCAAGCCAACACGCGCCTCGGTGCGCTGGTTTTGCAAAGGAGCAGGCTGCAATTTGTGGACACTAAGATAAATAGTGCTGGGGTCACAAACCCCCCCCCCAAAAACCCATCCCTCCACAAACCCAACCCCAAAACTCAGCCAGGAGCTGTGGTTGTACGCACCTTGGATGGAGAAGCCCGAAATAAATGGGTCCCCCTGCAGCTTTGCTGTCTGCGGGAGGATGGGCAGCGAGGAGTGAAATGTTTCCAGGAGTTTTTGCGTGGTTTCACGTGAGAGCAGGCGATGCTGCTGCCCCTGCGTGGAACAGGTGGGAAAGGGGATGGAGCTGGTGCAAAAAAGGATGGGGCTGGTAGGAAAGGGATGGAAGTGGTAGGAAAAGGGATGGAAGCGGCATAAAAAAGGGATGGAAATGGTATAAAAAGGGACGGAACTGGCATAAAAAGGGATGGCATTAAAAGGGACGGAAATGGTGTAAAAAGGGATGGAATTGGTATAAAACGGGATGGAAGTGGCATAAAAAGGATGGGACTGGTATAAAAAGGGGGTGGAACTGGCATAAAAAAGGGAACTGGTATAAAAAGGACGAAAGTGGTAGGAGAAAGGATGGAAGTGGTATAAATAGGGGGTGGAAGTGCTGTAAAAGGGGGATGGAAACGGTGTAAAAAGGGATGGAAGAGGCATAAAAAAGGGATGGAAATGGTATAAAAAGGGACGGAAACAGTGTAAAGAAGGGACGGAAATGGCATAAAAAAGGATGGAATTGGTATAAAAGAGGTTGGAAGTGGCAGGAAACAGGATGGAACTGGCAAAAAAAGGGATGGAAATGGCGTAAAAATGGATGAAAATGGTATAAAAAGGGGTGGAAACTGCATAAAAAAAGCATGAAACTGGTATAAAAAAATACAGAACTGGCATAAAAAAGGATGCAAGTGGCAGGAAAAGTACCTGCGGGTCCCCAGTGCCCTGTGCCCAGTGCTCATTACCCCCTGCACGGTCCATGGTGCTCTCTACCCATTGCACAGAGCTCGTTACCCATTGAACATTGCACGGTGCTCTTTACCTATTGCACGGTGCCCGTTACCCATTGCACAGTGCTCGTTATCCCTTCCATGGTGCTCTTTACCTATTGCACAGTGCACAATGCCTGTTACCGATTGCACGGTGCTCATTACCCATTGCACAGTGCTCGTTACCCTTGCACGGTGCTCGTTACCCTTGCACGGTGCTTGTTACCCTTGCACGTTGCCTGTTACCCCTTGCACGGTGCTCGTTACCCTTGCACGGTGCCCGTTACCCCTTGCACGGTGTCCATTACCCATTGCACGTTGCTCGTTACCCTTGAACGGTGCCCGTTACCCCTTGCACGGTGCCCATTACCCATTGCACGGTGCTCGTTACCCTTGCACGGTGCCCGTTACCCCTTGCATGGTGCCCATTACCCCTTGCATGGTGCCCATTACCCTTGCACGTTGCTCGTTACCCTTGCACGGTGCCCATTACCCATTGCACGTTGCTCGTTACCCTTGCACGGTGCCCGTTACCCATTGCATGGTGCTCGTTACCCTTGCACGGTGCTCGTTACCCTTGCACGGTGCCCCTTACCCATTGCACGGTGCTCGTTACCCTTGCACGGTGCCCTTTACCCTTGCACGGTGCCCGTTACCCTTGCACATTGCTCGTTACCCATTGCACGTTGCTCGTTACTCTTGCACATAGCTCGTTACCCTTGCACGGTGCCCGTTACCCTTGCACGGTGCCCGTTACCCTTGCACGGTGCCCGTTACCCTTGCACGGTGCTCGTTACCCTTGCACGGTGCCCGTTACCCATCGCACGGTGCTCGTTACCCTTGCACGGTGCCCTTTACCCTTGCACGGTGCCCGTTACCCTTGCACATTGCTTGTTACCCATTGCACGGTGCTCGTTACCCTTGCACGGTGCCCGTTACCCCTTGCACGGTGCTCGTTACCCTTGCACGGTGCTCGTTACCCACTGCACGGTACCCGTTACCCATTGCACGGTGCCCGTTACCCTTGCACGGTGCTCGTTACCCTTGCACGGTGCCCATTACCCATTGCACGTTGCTCGTTACCCTTGCACGGTGCTCGTTACCCTTGCACGGTGCTCATTACCCATTGCACGTTGCCCGTTACCCCTTGCATGGTGCTCGTTACCCTTGCACGGTGCTCGTTACCCTTGCACGGTGCCCATTACCCATTGCACGGTGCTCGTTACCCTTGCACGGTGCCCGTTACCGCTTGCACGGTGCTCGTTACCCTTGCACAGTGCCCTTTACCCTTGCACGGTGCCCGTTACCCTTGCACATTGCTCATTACCCATTGCACGTTGCTCATTACCCTTGCACGGTGCTCATTACCCATTGCACGGTGCTCGTTACCCTTGCACGGTGCCCGTTACCCATTGCACGTTGCTCGTTACCCTTGCACGGTGCCCGTTACCCACTGCACGGTGCCCGTTACCCTTGCACGCTGCTCGCTGCCCCTCCCGCGGCGCCCCTTGCACGCCGCACGCCTCCCGCCGCTCTCCGCACGGCGCCCGGCGCGCGCCCCAGTGGGCGCGGCCTCCCCCCGCGGGCCGCCGGGCGCGCGGCGGCACGTGCTCCCGGCGCCGGGCGGCCGAGGGCGGGGCCGAGCGCCGCCCGCTTGATTGACGGCCGGGCTCCCCGCCAGCCAATCGGCGCCGGCGCCGCCGCCCGCCCTCCGCCGATTGGCCGCCCGCCGCCCGCCGCCGCCGTCCCCGCGTGGCCCCGCGCGCGCCGGGCGGCCTCCCGCCGACGGGCGGGGCGAGGCGCGGGGCGCGCGAGCGAGGGGGCGGGCCGCGCGCGCGCGCCCGCGCGCGTGACGCCCCGGCCCGCCAATCGCGGCGCGGGCTGCGGGGCGGCGGGGAGGGGGGGGGGGGCGATCCGCGCTGCCATTGGCCGGCGGCGCTGTGGGAACGGCCGCGGCGGCGGTTTCCCACGAATGGGGAGCGGGCGGCGGGTATAAAAGGCAGGGGGGGAGCCGGCCGCCGCCACTCCCGGCCCCGCTGCCGCCGCCGGAGCTCCGCGGTGCCGCCGCCGCCGCTCGCAGCGCCATGCCCGCAGACGCGGGCCCGGAGAAGCCCACCGCCTCGCCCATCGCCGGGGCGCCGGCCACCGCCAGCCACACGCCGGACAAGCCCCGGAGCGCCAGCGAGCACCGCAAGGTAAATGGCGGGGCCCGGCCGGCGCGCGGCGGAGGTGGATGGCGGCGAGCCGGCGGCCGTGCTGAGGTCGGTGCATGGGGAGGGGGGAGATTAAATCAAAAATTAATTTGGGGGGGGGTGTGGAAGCGATCGGCGACCAACCGAGGCTCTCCCCGCAGTCCTCCAAGCCCATCATGGAGAAGCGGCGCCGGGCGCGCATCAACGAGAGCCTGGGGCAGCTGAAGACGCTCATCCTGGACGCGCTGAAAAAAGACGTGAGTTGGGGTGTTTTTGGGGGTGGGAAGGCGAAACGGAGGGGGGTCTGGGGGGTGAGGAAGAAGGTGGGGGGGAGGCTGACGGCCGCTGTCGTCCCGCAGAGCTCGCGGCACTCCAAGCTGGAGAAGGCGGACATCCTGGAGATGACGGTGAAGCACCTGCGGAACCTGCAGCGGGCGCAGATGACGGGTAAGGACGAAACCCGGCATCCCTCTCATCATCCTCTTTAAGAAAAAAATAAAAAAAAATCCCTTTTCAGGGTTTTTTTTGGGGGGGGCTGGGTGGCCGCTCGCACGCCACCCCGCAGCCGCTCACCCGCCGCCCTTCGCTTTGCAGCCGCCCTCAGCGCCGACCCCACGGTGCTGGGCAAATACCGGGCTGGTTTCAACGAGTGCATGAACGAGGTGACCAGGTTCCTCTCCACCTGCGAGGGGGTCAACGCCGACGTCCGCACCCGCCTGCTCGGCCACCTCTCGGCTTGCTTGGGGCAGATCGTGGCCATGAACTACCCGCCGCCGCCTCCTCCTCCGCCGCCCGCCGGGCAGCCGGCGCATCTGGCACAGCCGCTGCACGTCCAGCTGCCGCCCGCTGCCGGAGCCGTGCCCGTGCCCTGCAAGATGAACCCCGCCGAAGCCTTGTCCCCCAAGGTTTATGGGGGTTTCCAGCTCGTCCCGGCCACCGATGGCCAATTCGCCTTCCTCATCCCCAACCCAGCCTTCCCGCCCGGCTCCGGACCGGTGATCCCCCTCTACGCCAACGCCAACGTCCCCGTGTCTGCAGGAGGAGGAGGAGGATCGGGGAACGCATCCGCCACCCCGTCGGCGTCCCCGGTGCAGGGCTTGACATCATTTGGGGGCAGCATTGTGCCGGCGTCCCAGGCGGGGAGCCCCGTCGCAGAGCGCAGTGAATCCGTCTGGAGGCCTTGGTGACTTGCCCAGAGCAAAAAGGCACGAAACTCTGCTTGGCTCCGTTGTAAGGAGCCCTGTTATGGTCGGGTTTTTCTTTTTTTTTTTTTAAAAAAAAAAACGCAGAATGGAGGATTTAAAAGGAAAAAAAAAAAGGACCTCGATATGAACGTGCTATTTATTATTTTCAGAGGTTGGGATCTCAACTTGTATTTTTACTCCTTTGAAATGCCTTTATTTGAGATACTTTTTTTAAGAAAAAGAAATAAATGAGAAATAGTTTTGTAACAAATATTCAAAAAGTATAATGCCAAAGTTGTTTGTATCCCGTTTGTCTGTGTGTGTGTTGCGTGCCTGTGTTGGAGACTTCCAAAAAAAAAAATGCAGGTGTTTAAATAAACTCTTTGAAATAGATTTTTTTTCTTCTTTTCATTTAGCAGGGACAAAGCTAATCCTCAGGAGGGGGGGGGAAAAAAGTAGGGGCAAACTTTATGGCCTTAAGTAAGGCTGCTGGAAGGGATTCCTGCAACAGATAGAGGGGAGGCAAGGGGGGGTGGGGGTCTGGCCCTGCTGAAATAGCACTGAGATCTTTGCAGTGCCCTGTTCCCGCTCAAAAAAAAAAACAATTCCTAAAAATTTGCCCCTGGAACCTGAGCAATGCACGACCCCAATACCGCTTACTGAAATAACTCTGCTTTTAGGATTTGCTGCTGCTTTTAGGGCTTCGCTCCTGTTACCTCTTTTTAGGGATTGGGGGGGGGGGGGGGGTGCGCAAAAGTTACTATCTCGCCCACAAAAGAGGCAGGAGAGTCTGTCCCCATTGTGAGGAGGGTAATTAGAAGGTATAAAGGGTCTCATCGAGTATGCAGCGGGCTCTTTGGGAAGTTGGGAACCCTATTGAAACGCCTGGGAACTCGGAGCTGAGGGTTAATGTGTGTCTTTTTTTTTTCTCTCCACTCTCATTGACAGGGCCAGATAGACTCTGATACTCAATGCTGTTGTAAATTCAATTGCCTGGCCTCACAATGCCCACCTCATAAAAGAGAATAACTCGGGGTTGTGGCTTTTTTCTCTCTTTTTTTTTTTTTTTTCCAGTAAGCAAGGGAACCGAGGAAAAGACAGTTTTGCCACCCATTCTGACTCACCCCCGGCACTTGAATCCCGGCCAAGTGGAAGCAATTGCAGCCTCGCGCGCAGGGAATTAACCGCTTCCAATTGGCACCAATTAATAAGGTGCGGAGAAAGCACCTAATTTAATTTATTTTTTTGGTGTGCTTTGCTCCGGATTGACGAGGATACCGTGTAATTTCGCAGAGCAAAGCCGGCACGTGACATGCACGGAGCCCCCCGTGCCTGGCTTCCCTCCGTCCCCTGGGACCCCACAGGTGGGGGGCAATGCTTGGGACCCCCCCTTGGGCTTTGCTTGGCTCTCAGGGAATGCCTCGATGCTTGCACAGCAGCCAATATTTGCACAAACCTAGGGTTCAAACCTATTTTATTTTTTTTAGTTTTATTTTTTTTTAGGATGCCAATGATATTTGGTGTTTCGAGGTCTGGGGCTGGCGGCGATCGGGCTGTGGTTTATTCGGGGTGGGATATGGGGTCTGTAGGGCAGACCGCCCCCCCTCTCTGGACTTCTGTGCACCTTGCACGAGGTTTTGGCAAGGGTTTGGTGCAGGAGCACGGGTTGCAATTAACCTTGTGCCGACGCGACCCGGCCACCCCCGTGCACCTACGCGTGGGCCATCGATCGCCGCGCGCTGACCTGCCTCCATCTCGCCGTCACGAGGAGGAACCCGTCCGAACCCGGAGGTTCCCGGGAGGTTTTATTATGCAATCCCCGGCACAAAATCATGTTATCCCCCTCGGCCCTTTACCACCCCTCCTCTTCTGCCGGAGGAAGGCTCGGAGGAGCAGATGAAAGCCCGCCTGCCGCCTGCCCGTAACCAAAAACCTCCCCGGGGCTCTGGACCCAGCCCTCGACGCCCGCTCCCCTCCGGATCCACCCTGAAAATGTCTTTGAGGCCGAGCTGCCGAGCTCCTGCATTGGAAAAAAATATATAAAAAAATAAATAAAACCCTATTTTCTGTGGATTACTGCAGCCCTACAAATGTGACACGTGCCGCGGGGACACGGCGCTGCTCCGAAATGATGCCCCGGGAGCAGGGACCCTGTGGTCAGAGCTCTGATTTTTATGCCCGGAGCTGCCACATGCCATTTTTTAACCTTTTTTCTTTTCTTTTTTTTTTTTTTCTTTGGCCTTGGGCATGTCACGGACCTCTCCGTGCCTGGCTTCTGCGGTGCAGGAGGTGGACACGAGGTGAATGACACCAATAAAAACGCATGCCAGAAGCTCAAAATCCTGCAGCGAGGGGTTTTGTTTGCCCGTAGCGCCAAACTGGGCAGAAAACTTACAATTTAGGTGCACCCAGACCCTACATTTCTGCAACCCCCTTGGGCTCCGCCACTCTACCTGTCCCCAACGGGGGGGATGCCGTGCTTCGTCAAGCCTCCCTACGTAGCTCTTTGTAATTATTTTATTTTTATTTTGTTTTTCGGGTGCTGAACCTGGCCTTATCCCTTTAGAGCGGCAATAAAAGAGCAAAGTGTGCTGCTGCTGCTGGCGGGTGAAAGTCCAAAGGGGCGGCCGGGAGCCGCGGGCACCCAGCCACGGGCCGGGCGCGACGGGAGGCAGCGAAACCAGGCCAGGGCACGGCCATGGGGTCTGGGAAGGGAAAGCAAGGCAAGGGAAGGCAGAGAAAAGAGAAGGGAAGGGAAGGGAAGGGAAGGGAAGGGAAGGGAAGGGAAGGGAAGGGAAGGGAAGGGAAGGGAAGGGAAGGGAAGGGAAGGGGGAAGGGAAGGGAAGGGAAGGGAAGGGAAGGGAAGGGAAGGGAAGGGAAGGGAAGGGAAGGGAAGGGAGGGAAGGGAAGGGAAGGGAAGGGAAGGGAAGGGAAGGGAAGGGAAGGGAAGGGAAGGGAAGGGAAGGGAAGGAGAGGAGAGGAGAGGAGAGGAGAGGAGAGGAGAGGAGAGGAGAGGAGAGGAGAGGAGAGGAGAGGAGAGGAGAGGAGAGGAGAGGAGAGGAGAGGAGAGGAGAGGAGAGGAGAGGAGAGGAGAGGAGAGGAGAGGAGAGGAGAGAGATACATAAGATAAATGACATACTATACTATATTAAAAATAAAATATAAAATAAAACAAAATACAATAAAATAGAATAAAATGAACTATAAAATAGAGTAAAATAACCTATAAAATGAAATATAAATAAAATAAAATAAAATAAAATAAAATAAAATAAAATAAAATAAAATAAAATAAAATAAAAAAATAAAATAAAATAAAATAAAATTAAAATAAAATAAAATAAAATAAAATAAAATATAAAATATAGGAACCAACCCAACCCAACCCACCCAAAATGAACCAAACCAGAACAAACCAAAGCAAACCCAACCCCCAGCCCCCCCCAGCCCATCAGGGGGAAGGCAGCTGCTCGGCAGCAGGCCCGGCACGGTGTCCCCACATGTCCCCCTGTGTCCCCCTATGACCCCCATGTCCCCCCGTGTCCCCCCGTGCCCCCCAGCCGCGCGTGGCCGCCCGCTTCCCACGGCGGTGGCGGGGTGCGGGACCCGGCGGCGAGCCGCTCGGGCTGTTAAGGTGATTAATTGAAATGAAGTCCCTCCGGAGAACCGGCGTGCTCGTCGGGGTCGGGGTCACGGCACTGAGCCGCTTAATCAGATCTCGGCGTTTAGCCCCTCGGAGCGGGGCCTCGGCGCCGAATTTCTGCTCCGCTATCTCGCCCCTTCCACCGCGCTCAAGCAGCACATCCATCACCCTGCGACAAAACCCGCACCGCCAGCTCAGGTGGGCTTCCTGCGACCGAAACCACTAGAGAAAAAAATAAATAATGACGATGATGATAACTCAGCCCACTAGGAAAAATAATAATAATGATAATAACTCAGCCCCAGCTCGATGCTGCTGCTGTTGTGCCAAGCGTGGGGAGGGAAGGGTGGCCGCCACGCCAAGGCGGTCCTCGGATAACAAATTCCTTTATCTGGCAGAAGCATTTCTCTGGGGAAGGTGGGGGAGGTTATTATAAGGTTACCCCAAACTGTTGTTAAATAAAGTTGTTTTTTTCATTGCGATTCAGGAGTATTACGCAGATAAATCACTCTGGCTTTGTTATGGGGTGGCTCTAAGGCTGATCCCACGCACCCCAAAGGGACGTGCCAGGAGCGATGCCCAGCAGTTAGCACGCCCCATTAGCACCCACGATCCGTGCACTGCTCCCGTTCCTCCTCCGGTCCTGCAGGCAGGATATGTCCTCTGTCTGTGCACAAATAATGCAATTCTTCCCATTTCTTTACTCTGCCAGATGTGTGGGGCCAGCGTCTCATTTTGCTGCACACCAAGATTTTTATCCTTGGATCAGCGCCACGAGTTACATCCGTGGCATCTCCAGGCAAAGCCATGCAAGAAACCCCCAGGCTTTGGTTCTACTGGGGGCTGACCCCCCCCCCAGGCCTTTCCCATTTACAAATTGGTCTCAAATTCATAAAGTCCCAGAGATCAGCCCCAAGGGGCCGTGTGTGGAGCAGCCAAGGGGGAGATGGGGATGTTTATCAGCTGCCGCCAGGCTCCCCAAAACCAAGAGGCACTTTTTAAGGAAGTCTGGGGTTCAACAGCAGCCGAGGATTGCTCCGTAAAAATCAGCCTCTTTAAGGCATCTTAAACGGAATGGCGACATGAGAAGTGTCACCCCTCGATGAGGGGCTCGTGTCCTTGTCCAGAAAAAAATTCATCCTAGCTAGCAGAGCACCAGCACCCGACGCACGCCTTTGGGCTGTCCCCGCGGAGGTGGGCGCCTCTCCTTGCTGCCTGCTTGGAACCTCGGGGAGGCAAATATTTGCAAACAGTTTTGTAACTTTTATATATATATATATATATATATATTTTTTTTTTTTAATATTTGTGAACAGTTCCCTACGAGGAAGGGAACAGTTTTGAGGCCAAACTGTAAAAAAGCAGACCGCGGCAGATGGAAGGAAGGCATGGGAAGACGCGGCGGTTCCGCCCAGGGTTTAAAGTCAGGGTCTCTGAGCAGCCCGTGGTTTTTTTTTTTTTGACAGCCTCTGGGTGTTAAAACAGCCGACAAAAACCGCGTGCAGGGGCTCTGCCACCAGCTCCCCGGGCCTTCTGGAGCGACAGGGGCAGGTGAGGAATTGTCGGGCGGCGTGGGTGGGATGGCGTGAAGGCAAGAGCTTCCCCGAGACATCTCAAATCAATTAGCAGCATTTAGGAGCTATATTTAACTCCGCTTCTGCAAGCAGGCAGATCCCGGCTTCTAGTTTTCTCATTAAGGCTGTTTACATGTCTGGAGATTTTCTTCTACCCCCGGAGCTGGAGCAGATAAAACAAGCACGAAGCATTTTGCTACCACGGGGGCAATTGCTAAAGGGTTTTTCCGGGGGGACAAAGCCACAGCAGCCTGGGGAGGGTGAGATCTGAGCTTGGGTTGATGTACTTGAGTTTGATCTTGGGGCTGATAGAATTGTCTTTAAAACCTATACCCTCCTATAAGGTGGAAACGAAGGATAACAACCAGATTTCCACCTTCTCCTCGTGACTCACACAGCCCTGACCCAGGTGATGCGCTCTGCATCGAGGCGTTTTTCACGAGAGCAGCAGCGTGAGCCCACCCACATCTGGTCTGGATTTGAGCCTTCTGCACCCTTGCCGCTCCAGCCCCTTTGCCAGGCGGGACGTGGGGCCCTGCACAAAAGGCTGAGCTGCTGAGCGCCTCGCCTCCTGCACCGCAAGGCCGCCTGCCTCCTTCTGCGTCCCGGGGGGGCTGCCTCTCACCAAAGGTGTTTTAATTTGCGGGGAAAGTGTAAGGCTGGCAGCGGCGAGGGCCGAAATCAATGCAGCAGCCCGGTGCCCCCACTCGGAGACCAAAGAGGGGGGACGCGTGCTTTGCCAGAGGTGTCGGCAAGGGCATGCAAACGGCTCCGCAGGGAGGTGACAAGGGATGTCTGCCAGCCCCACACGGCTGTGGATTCGGGAGCCTTTTCATGCTCCTGCAGCAATGTAAAAGGCGCAGGTTCCCCCCAGGCTAAGCCAGCGCTCGGGGCACGATCAGGGGGATGTCAGAGCAGGCCTGGTTTGTGCAGACGTTGGGCATGGGGTGCAACGCAGGGGCACCGAGAGCCCCCCCTCACATCACCCTCGGGGACCAGAAATGCAAGAGGGGGGGCTTCAGGATTCATTCCCTTTGCTGCTCCTTCCCAGCTCCTGTCTGTCTTTGTCTCCTCAGCTGGCCAGCCGCCCATCCACCTGCATTTAGGTACTGTGTATGGATACAAATGCACATGGGTTTTCATAAAAACTCCCCCTATTCGCTCTTCCGTGGGGCTTGACTGCAGTGGTTGGAAAAACGAGCTTTTTCCTCCCTTCCACCTCGCTGGAAATCCACATATCCAAATTTGGGACCTTTGAAAAGGTAACAAAGGGCTTGCAAATGTTATTTGCAAGGGGAGTTCTGAAGCCAACGCTGGATTTAATTCTGCTTTTGCTGCATTTAAACTCCTCCCGAGCCAGACGAAGGTGCCGTGACGGGGCTACGAGTGCAAACCTCACTAATTACAGTCAAACCAACCTTTGGGTCAGGGAATCAAAGCATGAGGGTTGCGTGGGATGAAGGAAGCTGTTCCTGTGATTTGCTTTTAATCTCTCCTTGTTACAGCATTATAACACACGCTTGGCTTCCCAAGGTATCTCCGTGGCCCCATCCCATTCCCAGGTCACAAAGGAGTCCAGGTGTGTGCGTCGCTTCTCTGCAGGGGTGCAGACAGAGATACCTCCCAGGTACTGTGCAAGAGGCTGGGAAACCTTTGTCCAAACACTTCACTGGCGTTAGCAAGACTCGAAATAGGATAGGAAAGATTGCAGGGGGCCTGGGATCCAGCTCTTCCTCAGCCAGACTGGGTCCAGGCCGTGAATGTGTGGTGGCTGTGCTTCCCTGGGGGATGCAGTGCGTATCCTGGGGGACGTGCAGCTCCTCTACCACACTTTAGGTGTAATTTTAATTCCAAATCTGAACAAGGCTGGACTTCCAAAGGGCCTTGGCAAGAAAAACTTGTGAAAAATATTGCTTTGGATGCAATCTTTTTGTCTAAGATCTCTCATTGTGCTACCTCTCAGCGTTAAAGCGTTCACATGGAGTATTACTTTTCATTTTATTTTTTGCAAAGGAGGACTTGGGCTGGTTCTTGTGGAAAATAAGAAAGCAAGAAGCTAAAGGAGAAAGCTTTTTCCGAGCTCTCAGAGTGTGTAAAAATTGGCTAAATCACCATTTCTTGGGGCTTTCTGATGAAAAGCCTCCGGAGGTCTGCTTCCGTGCTGTGCTGTGCTCCCCATCCTCCGCTCCTTTTTGCTGCCTCAAATTCCTGGAGAAGAGCAGGGACCGGGCTGGATGGAGCCCGTGCTTATTTGCTGACCCTCCAGGATTCACGGCCAAGGCCCACCGTTCTCCGCCCCCTTCCCCTGTCAAATCCTATATCTCAGGTTAGCGGGGACGCAGGAGAGTGCCTGCGCCTGCGACTGGCTGAAAAAATGATTTCCTCGAACCGCCTCATAATATATGGATGATGGAAGGCTCCCACTGATGACCTGTCAGGCAGCGCTCCGGCGCTGGGTGCCGGGTGGGATGACACATTCGCAGATAACAAACTTTGCTGTCAATCACCCGTGTTGTGAGACGTGGACTTGACGTGACAGCTGTGGCTAACAACACCTCTGATTGACGCGGCTACGAATTGCAGAATATGGAATGTGAAGGGAAGCAGGACTCGCCTCCAACTGGACAGGGCCCTTGTGCATTTTAAAACCCGGGGCAAAAAGCAAGCAGGTTTGAAAGCATCGCCTCGCCACGACGCTGGGCTGGCGTCCGCTTTGATTGCCTGCTGGGGAACGCTCAGCTCCTCGCTTTTTTAGGGCCGTTTCCTCGGCGTGGCTAACTGCACCCTGACGGAAAGGATGCTGCGGGTGTGCAGCCGGGTCTGCAGGTGCCGATCCCCCCATACTGAGCCGCCTCCTGCTCCCGGTGCCGAGCTCCAGGACCAGCAGCTCCCAAGAAAACGGCAGCAGCCGGCTGTCTGCACGGCAGGGAGCCGGGCACCCCTCTGGGGTCTGCTGCCACGCTTCCTCCTGCACGTGGCCACGCGTTTCGCACGTGGATGCATTTAGGCAACGGGTCCGAGGTCACTGCACAGGGGTACCCAAACTGGAGAGCAACTCAATCCCGAAGCTGACAGCGCTGCACGAGGGAGCAAAGCTCAGGATCTCCAGCCCAACTTTTGGGGAGCCTAAATCTGGAGGAAGGTGGAGGTGGTGTGCACGGGAAAGCAACACCTGCAAGTTTTGCTGGGGACCCCCAGCCGCTCGCTAGCCCCCCGGGGAGGCGTCCCTTGCAGCACGCAGGTGCCGCTTGGCAGGGCTTGCCCTCTGCTTTTCTCTGCCTGTCCTCCCCGCTCCCTTTTCCTCTCCTCCCTGAACCCTCTCAGCTATTTTAGGCGAGCGCAGGAATCCAGACAGGTCTGTCTCCCAGGGCGGCGGAGCAGGCAGAGGAGGGGAAGTCAGCTGGTGAATCAACGGCAGGCCAAGGCACGCTCTGGGACGTGGCTTCAGGGAAGTTATTCATCTCGCAATTCACCCTTGGGTTTTCTTGGCCTCATTTTCCCATCGCTGGGTCTATTATTGCAGTCATTGTGGAGGTATCCTGCCGGAGCTGTCAGGCTGGGAGTGGCCCACCTCCCCGCTGACAGAGGGCAGAAGGCATGGGAAAGTGTCAGCCTGCCAAGATTGCACGCTCGGAGCGGAGGCCGCGCGCCTCGCGCTGGAAACTTGCCGGTGGCGGGTTGTTAATGGCGTTACGACACTTCCAGCAGCAGGTTTCACCTATCAACCTGCTGCAGGAAAAGAGGAGCGGCGAGGGAAAGGCGGCGGCGAGACGCCGGGAGCTTGCAGAGCTCCCTGCCTCCTGCAGGCTGGGTGAGCAGGATCGGCCCCGACCCCACGGGGATGGCAGCAGGCGCTGCGTGCACCGAGCCTGGTCCTGTGCACGGCCCTTGCACGTCCAGAGCTCAGCACGGGACAAAACCCTAGGCTGAGCCCCCCCCCCCCGAAATGGCCATTTCTTGAGCTGTATGGCCAGCACCCACCTCTCCCCCCCCCAGCACCCTTTTGGTCATCATCCGGACCAGTTTGGGACTGGAGCTGCGGTGCGCTGCAGGAGGGAATTTGTCCCAAAATGCCTCAATAGCCTTTTTATCGGGGACAGACGCTGCTGCAGGAGGAGCAAGGTGGTGCATGGACGTGGTGCTGGCTCACGCTGCTTTGCCCCAGTGTCCCGGCTGGGCTCAGAGCCCTGCTGCAGCAGGCGAGGAGAGGCAGGGGACGGTCCCGGCCCCAACACGCTCCCCTTGGAAAAGGCAGAGACGGAGCAAGAGAGAGAAAGCAGAAGAGGAAATGGCTCCGTGCCACCCACGGAGGTGACAGGGGAGGCAGGAAGGGAGCCTCCCAGATTCCCCCTCTGGGGCACGAGGCTGCATCTCGTACGAAAAGAGGGCTCCGAGCCAGGCGTGCGCCCCTACCCGTGCCAGGACACAGGCGGCAGCGCTTCTCTCCCCGACCCGCTTTGCTTTCTGGCCACACTGACCACAATGTCCCAGGGAAATTGGGGCCGGGATGGGGGCAGACCCCATTTTCCAGTGCAGCTCCCCTCGAGCTTGCGAGGAGAAGCAGAGAGCGGCGGGTGCGTGGGCGCCCTGCAACCCTCCTGCACCCCGAGCGCTGCGGTGCGCGTGGCTCCAGGGGGAGAGGCGCGCCTGCACCCTGCCCCAAAAACCCCGCTAGCCTTCGGGGCAGCACTCTGAACGCTCGAGCAGGTTCCTTCGCTTTTCCTTTGAACGCTTACCCCCCTAAATCAAACCTAACTCAGGTTCGGCGCAAACCGACGAGGGAAATCCGGAGCTGCTTGGGGCAAAAGCTAATGTGTTAAGCGCTGAGATATAGTCCAGATGTGGAGCTCTCCAGGGCCACAACTGGTCTTTGAGCTGCTTGTTTGACACCTCTGGTTTAGACATTAAAAGTCCCACCGGGGAGGAAATCCTCATGGCCTGAGTTATGTGCTATTTACGGATGGGGCTCTGGGCAGCCCTTGAAAGAGCCTGTAATAAAACCTGGAATAATAGTAAATTATTAGCATAGGCTCGGAAAGAGGTTTTATTTTTTAAGGCAGCTGGTTTTATGGATTTTTTTTAATGCTGGATGAAGATAAAAATCCTTATGCCTCTGAGGAATAACAGAATGCAGAAGAGGCAGAGAAGTGTGTGAAAGCTCCAGGTCCCGTTTGGAAAAGCACTCGGCAGGCAATAAAACCACGTTTCCCCAGCTAAATTGCTTGCATGTGATGGCCGAGGCTCTCCCCCAGGTCGGACCCCGGGCTCTCGCAGCAGTCCCCGGTGCTTCGGTGCCGTCCCTGCAGGGCCCCCCCTGCTCCAGCCCTGCCCCAGCCACGTCTCCTCCGGTCCCCGTCCCACCTCGGGGCCGGCGGGGGCACCTCGGCTCCCTGCTGCCTGGTGGCACGGGACCAAGTCCTTGCTCGTGCCTCTCCCAGGAGTGACTCAGAAGGCGTTTTATTCTTTTTCTCTCCACTAAATAAATAAATAAAAATCAGGAAACCAGCCCTTTGAGAAAAAAAAAAAAAAAAAAAAAAGAATAAAAATCAGGAACCAGCCCTTCCAAATAAATAAATAAAAAAAAAATCAGGAACCAGCCCTTCAAAAATAAAATAAAATAGAAATCAGGAACCAGCCCTTAATTTGCAGGGAATAAGTGGTTTTCCCATTGCAACGCAGGGGTCTTCAGCCTCGCGTGGTGAAGGAGGGGACTTGGAGCCCTTGGCGCAGGAGGCGTGCGTGCCGTGCCTGCCGTGCCAGGCCCTTCAGCTCCCTGCCCACGCTCCCACGATCGCAGCCCAGCTGTAATCCCTAACCTGAGCACTTTAAGGACGAGCAGCGCCCTGCCTGCACGGCTTTCCTCTGCCTCGACATGAGTGGAAGTGGCAGGAGCTCTCCTGCCCGTCGCCGGCTGCCCTTGCGCTGTCTCCTCGACACGCCGCCCCGTTCTCCTTCCAGGGCTTTCTTTTCCCCTTGTCGCTGGTTTGTTTTCCTCCCCGCTTGGTGTGAGCCATTGAGACAGAACGCCCAAAGCAGCTACGGGGCTTGTTTGAAGGGCAGCAGGAGGGAAAGGACGGTTTCAGCCTGTTGGGAAGAGATGCTGCTGTGCAGCAGCCGTCCTCCTGCAGAAAGGTTGCATCCCATTAACGATGCAGACCTCGCGCCTGATCCCCAGCCCTTTTCCTCCCCAGGGGCATCGCTGCATGGCCCCAGGGGTTTTTTGGGCTGTGCTCCTGCTGGAGCAGGCTCCGTGCTGACTTGTGAAACCACAGAAGCCTGCAGATGGACCCGAGGGCAGAAGTACGGGGCAGAATTGGGAACCGCGAGGTTCCCCTGGTGGGATTGGGTCCGTCGTGTTTCAGGGTCGCTCCCTGCAGCCCTGCTCCCACCGTGGAGGTGAGACGCCGGTGCCCAAACCCCGACCCCTCCGACCTGACTCACTCGTGCCCAGCCCTGTTCCTCTCGCCCATCCAGTCCCAGCTCAGGTGTGGCCGCATTTATTTGCTCAGGGAGCGCTGAAACAAAGCCGTCGTCGGGAGCACCGCGCGTGTGGCTCTGCGCTCCTGGCACGGCGTTTTCTGGTCAGGGACAGCCCCAAGGGGAGCTGCTTGCTGCTGCCCGAGGACGGAGCAAGCTGAGCTCCTGCTCGGAGCACAGCCCAGGTGCCTGCAGGCTCCGGGTTTGTGCCTTCTGCTTCCCTCTGTGGACGTGCAGCTGAGAGGTTGGAGTTGGGAAGGAGAAAACTGGGGAGGAAGGATGGGACTTGAACAACACCAGAGGTATTAACTCAAAACTGGCTCCGTCTCGTTGGAAATGGGGACAGGAGGGAGCACCGAGCTAAAAAAAAAATGGCTTTTCCAAACCTTATATTCCACATAAACACAGGCTAAGCCTCAAAACAAAACAGAGCCATCAGAGAACATCTGTGTTTTGCAGTCTGGGGCTCCTCCTGCGCTCATGCTTGATGCCGTTCATCCGATGGGGTGAGCCTCGAGCCGACCCCCAGCCAGCGGCAAGGACAGTGCCATCACTGCCCAGCGGCCACGTCCCTCAGTGCCACCTCCCCACCTCTCCGAGATGCCTCCAGGGCTGGGGGCTCCACCACTGCCCCGTCCCAGTGCCCTGTATGGGAAGAAATCCTTCCTGGTATCGAAGCTGAAACTCCCCTGGAGGAGTTTGCTCTGCCTCTCCGAGGCAAAGGCAACTCGAAGGCAGGACACCATGGGGCCAGCCTGGGAAAGCCTCCTGGGGCACTCAAGCCCCCCGAAAAAGCAAGCTGGTATTTTCCTTGTGTTTAAAATATGTTAAGCTAACAAGGATTTTTCTAGGAACAAGAGTAAATTTGGGTCCCAACTACTGCGTGCTCAGAAGAGGCTAGGAAGCCAATCTGTTTACAAATGTGGATTTGCTTTTTCCTGTAGCAGACACACACGCAGTGATCTCACGGCCGAATCCTGGAAATATTTTCGTTGGAGAGAGCGTCTCGCTATAGGAATTGTCCCACTGTATACATAAAAAATACTTGGGCTGTAAAGCTCCGACATGGGTGTGGAGATAGCAGCGTGTGTCCGAGAAAGAAAGCGCGAGGCAGAATCGTTTTCCATGCAGGCAGGGTGGAGATTCCTAAAAAAAAAAATACAGCTCTGAGATTCAGAGGCAAAAGCCAATATTCTTAACAGCATCGAGCTGATTTTCACCGGGAAATAAATTATTTCTGCTTCGCTCAGAGCCCAAACCAGACACCCAAGCATTTTCCGTGGGATCCATAGGTTCATAATCCCGCAAACCAGGGGTGTGGGTGAAGGCTATGGGAGCGTGTCCAGCAGCCGCTAGGGAGTTTTCCAGACAAATGAGTTTTCCAGACAAGGCCTTGCCTGGCCTCATCCCCAATTTCCTGTGCCCACCTTGGGGGCCGAATCCGACACGGTGGGAGCCTCTCTGTGAAGAGCAGGGACGGGTCCCTGAATGAGAGCAGCCATGCGGTGGGCGCTGGGAGGTGCCTGGGATGCCTGGCTCTGCTTTTCGTTCCCAGGGCAGCTCAGATCTTCCTAAAGGAAACATGCCAGGGCGCGGGGTGTGCTTTCTTCCCCGTTTTCCTGTTTCGTCTCCCCTTCTCGTGACAAACGAGAAGGGCTGGGACCTCCCCTACGCATGCCGCCGGGGAAAAAATAACCCCGCACCATGCCATCCTCTGGGGAAACAAAAGAGTGTTTGTGCCTTGCTGGTTACTTCAAACTTCACAAAAAACTCGCTCTGCGTTTTTGATTCCCCAGTGTTTTCAAACTAGAGGGGTGCACGAGCGATGGGGACGTGCCTAAAGTTTGCTGCAGATAGCCAACTTTTTGTGCTGAAGCTCCAAGGAGGAGGATGCTCCTGGGGATAAAACCCAGGATTTAGGCTCAGTGAAACAACATTTTCCTGCCGCTCATCCTTGGTGCACGAGCCAGCTCGCTGCGGCTCTCCAAGGGCGTTTGGGCAGGCAGCTGAGGGAAGAAATGGCTCGACGTGACACCGTGGTGGGGATCAGCAGCGCGACGGAGATCTGGAAAATAAAGTCTGCTGATCGCTCACGAACCAGCCGCAGGCTTCAGCACAGAGTGGAGAGCTGAGCCAGAGGAACCTCTTTTTTTTTTTTTTTTTCCTGCATTTTATACCCCAAGCCCATCACCCAGCCCTGCAGGGAGCTGGGAGCAGGGCACGAACCCAGGGCCGTGGTGCCCCGACCCTCCTGCGCCTTCGCCCTCTCCCTGCAGAACCCGGCAGGATGCTCTCCTGCCTCCAGCCCAGCTGGTTTCTCACTTGCAAGACTTTCCACCAGAAGCACCAAGCCATAAAACGGGGCTGGCGAGGGGAGGTGCACGCTGTTTGCTTTAGAGGAATCCTGCTCTCTCTCTCAATAGCCCTTTCTTCTCCTCCTGCGTGTCCATCCTTCGGGGCTGAGGCCGCTTCCTGGCGTGCGTTTTAAGCTCTTTGCCAGCACAGTCACCATCACTGCTGGCTGTAAAAGCTTGAATCCGACTTTTATTGGCCCGCTCCTTATAGCAATGAACCCCGTCACCCCAGCTGAGGTCTGGAAAGGCTCTCCACCATCTGACATGTGTCTGTGCATCTGCCTCCGCCTCGCATCCTAGCGGTGCGGCACAGGGCTCCGTGCCCAGAGCAGCATCCCGGGCACTACTTACAGCAAGCTGGCCCGATTCGTGCTCCACCAGGCTGTGGTGCATGGGGCTGTGGGTTGGGGAGAGGGGCTGCAATGCTCCCGGCCATGCAAACCCCTCCGAAGAAGCACCAGGAGCAGCCCGTCCTCCCCGTGGAGTCACTGCTGTGAGCAGCAATCCACAGCCACCAAGGCTTAACAACGAGTTCACTCGTGGCAAAGCTTTTGACCCAATATTGTGGGAGGATTGGGGCTGCTCTGGCATTCAAGGGCACTTCAGGATCCCAGGATCCCCGAATCTCAGAATGGCTGGGGTTGGAGGCACCTCCGGGTCCACCCGGTGCAACCCCTGCCCCAGCAGACCCGCGTAGAGCAGGGTGCCCAGTACCACATCCAGGCGGCTTTGGGAGATGCCCACGGAGGCACCCAAGCTTCATTTCTGCCCCAGGTAAGGGCTGCAATGTCAAAACGAAGGGAAAGCTGGCCAGGGCTGTGTTTAAAAGCCAGCAGCCCCGCATGGATTTCAGCTTTCAGCCGAGCCCGGCTGCACGCGGACCTCCCAGAGGGAACAGCATCTGTGTGGCCGCGTTGTCACCCCTGCGCAGGACGACTTTCCCCACCACGAGGGGAGATGTGTTCAGCAGCCTGCGGCCCCCCAGGGGCATGGTGCTGCCCACGGACTGTAAAATAAACACGTCCTGATCCCTGAGCCGTGAGCCTCGGCAGCATCAGTGTCAGGCTCTGTCTGCCCGGCCGTGGGGAGGACGTCCTGCAGCCCCTCTCCGTCCCCTTGGCAGCGTTTGAACGTTGCTGCCACTGCCAAGGCTCGGTGTCCGCAGGGCAGCAGCTCTGCTAAGAGGCTTCTGGAGGGGCCGCGACCCGGGGTGGGAGGCTGGGAGCAGCCATTTGGAGGGCGAACAAGAGCAGGAGAGGGAAAAATGCGGTTTACGACAGGCACAAATGTTAAAGCCGGCGAGAAACACAGGGAACATTAATCCATTAAGGGCCAAATGGATGCCGTAAAGCAGGATCATTTTTTTCTGTTTTATTCCTGTTCCTTTGATTATAACTCCAGGGTACTGAGCAGTAACCCAGCCTGCAAAGGAAGAACTGAGGCTTAGCGTTCTCCAGAGGCTTTGCAAATCAGGCTTCACAAGGAAGGAGTTTCTTATGACAGCGTCCTCACCGTGCAAATTTCCACCCCTTTTCCATCAGATCTCCTCTCATCCATCCCTTAAGAAGCGTGCCCAGCCGGCTGCTGTCGCCTCTGCACGTTCAGGCAGCAATCCCAGAGACCAAAGAAAGCCCAGACTATGCAATTCCCGCACGTTGCATGCGAGCCGTTTCCTCCTTCTACATTTATAGCATGCACTATTCCTGATTAGCAAGAGGGGATGTTGGAAATAGCCTGGGTAATTAGCTAGCAAGAGGGAAGGATCCATTCCTGAACTTTGAAGCGGCGCGGCGTGCTAAAGGTCAGGATGTGATGTTGTATTGGCGTCACTTCCCCTCTTCCAGTCTCACCTTGCAACCTTCCTTTCCTCCTTAGCCCACAATTAAATCATTCTGCAGAGGGCTGGTGACATGGTGCATTACCCAGATCCAGTTTAAAAATGAAGCTCCTTGGACTGGCGGGCTGGGATGTGAAAATAAATCCATCACGCTGCGGTTTCATCTTACAGGTGAATGCCTCTTGCGAGATTTGAACCTTCCCTTTTGCTTAATGTTATTCTCCCGCGCGGACGCCACCAGCTAAATAACAGCAATTTTCTTTCAAATGCAAGGAATGGCAATAAACTTGGCAGGAAAATCACTCCTAGGCAAATGGTGAGCCCGGTACATGCAAAAGAGCAGGCGCCTGGCTGGTGTGGGCAGATGTATCTGGCAGCCTGACCTCCGTGGATCCAGGATTAAGAGCAGGATCTGAATCCTTTAAAAAGGGATTTTAAAAAAAAAAAAATCAAGTCAAATCAAAATGGGCTAATAGATTTCATGAATAAAGACTTTTCAGGAAGGTCTTCTAAGGATAAGAACTGATTTCCCCAGGAGGAGCTGATAGCCTTCAAACTAAGGCATTAAATCTCACGCTAAGCTCAACTCTGGAACACGTTAATGAAAAGCGAGACCGAAGAATCCTTTTTATTATTACTTTATTTTTCAAACTAAAGGGATTGCAACGGCTCAATTTCCACCAGTTCTAAAACCATCTGGTTACACCGATGCAAAGCCACGTACCGGCATCTCAGACATGCACGGCTGCAAGGAATAGGGCAGAGCAACTTACTGAGCTACCACTTTTGGGAGCTAAGCCCTGTGAATTAGCTGTATGCATGCTTATGAGGTGTCGGGATGGCTCGGTCCAGCTGTGATCAGCGGGTTTGTTGTCGGCCCATACCCTCAGGTTTCAGGCTGGGAGCATCCTACTGCAGCTGACCCTACGGTGCAGCAGCTGGAGTGAGAAAAAAAGAGCAGGTTGCAAGGGAAGTGTCCGGCGTGGATAACAGCCTGGTGCCACAGCCCCTTTATGGGGTCTTCCCCATCTCCTCCCCAAGTCCCAGGGGCTTTTAATCCTCACTGTTATTCCCCTGGGTATCGCACGCGCCTCTCCCACGCTCATTAAAGCTGAGTTCACCACGTCTTCCCCCGAACTGGGGATGTGTCTTCATCACAGCCGTTATCAGCACAAAAAATGAGCAATTTAGCTCAAAGCCTCGTCGCTGGTGGGGGCAATGATGGCTGCAAGAGGTGCAGGCTCGAGAGCAGCCGCGGGGACAGCGACCTGTCTAGCTGCCAGCGTTTGCTGTCAAAGCCTTTAAACATTTCATTTTGGCCTCCCGACACACGTTTTGCAGGTCAGTCGCAGCTGAAAATAGCAGCAAACCTGTAACTGCTCCGGGTGCTGCTTCCCCCTGATTCAAGTCCTATTTCTGGGGGCAGAGCGGTGACAATAGGTGATGCTATGTGCGGAGAGAGAAAACAAGTGTCAAATACCAGGACCCAGGAGGTGAAATACTGGCAACGAGAGCTGAGAGCCCTTTTCCTCCCAGCACCAAGGAGTTAAATCCCATGTCACATACAGCCGAACGCTGCCGCAGCCTGCGTGTGGCTCCTCTCACATACAGCACGTATTACATTTTAAAAGCATTCCTATTACAATTAAGAGCATTACGTGTTACAGAGGTTGAAAAACACACTGACAAAAGAAACTAGAAATGAGGAGCTATTGAACTCTAATAATCGATAGAAATAACTACATTTCCTTTCGCTACAACATTACCTCCTGCTAATAATTTATTAGGCTGACAGGCCCATTTGTGGGAGAGCATCTGGTATGGAAGACCAGCCACTTTCTCTCCTCCTTGATGGAGTAATACAGTACCTGTGATTTTGAGGAAAAAGCCCCCATTCTGTCCCCAGTGGGCAAACTGGGACAGGAGCATCCCCTCCCTGGCACGCTTTGTGCAGCACCTCACGCAGGAGATGCTATGTCCTACAGTGATTATCAGGTGGCATTAAGGGTAGTGCCATGGGAATTTTCCTTATAGGATATTAATCTCTCCCCTACGGTACAGCTTGGAGCAGACCCTGAAAAAGCCCAGCTGTTCTGGGGGGTGGGTGCGTCCCACTGCCCCTTGGGCTGACATCTCGGGGCTGATGCTCAGGCTGCTGTAAGATTTCCCAGGCAAGAGGTACGGCGGGATTTTTGCTCTCTGATCGGATGGGCTTGGTGCATGCAGGCTGGAAATCACTTCCTCTCGCCGTGCAGTGGTAGACAGGCTCGCACCCGGCGATGAAAGGAGGAATGCAGCTCTTCCCTGCCCGCCTCCAGCACCAGCCTCACGGCCGCAGCAGAATGCTGGATGGCTATGAAAGCAGAAAAAGGCGAGGGGTGGAAAGCGGCGAAGAGCCGACTGATCTTTTAATATCACAGACAGCATCCTGTCTCGTCGTCACATTTGGAAAAAATTCTTTTCTCGAGAAACAAACAGTAACCACGTTATACTGCGAGCATTACGTCGGGTTTGGCAACCCCGTTGCCGTGAATGGCTGAACAGATTTTTTTTTTCCCTTTTCCCTGCTGGTGGAAGATTTTCTTCAGTAGATTCATTATTTTGCAAGTATTTCTCCCCCGTTTTGCCAGCTCCTGTTTGTTCCCATGTGTTTCTGCCGGAGCTGATGGGCGGGCTGCACTTGGCACGGCCGCTCGCCTGGTCCCCGGCCAGCTCCCCGGCTGGCACACACACGACGGGGATGTGGCCGCCTGTCCCTGACGAGCTCTGTGCGCCTGGCTCAGGGAGACGTTTAGAAATTATCCCTGCCCGTGGACTTTGCCCGGCCCGATGCTCTGCTCCTGGGGGAGGATCGCACGGGGGAGCTGGGTTCGTGCCTGCCTGCGAGTGGTGCTTGCGTGGGGAGTCGCACAATGCTCGTGGGACCGGGAGCTGAGCAGTGCTCGCGGGGGATGCTTGGGGGAAAACAGGCTCCAGAGGTACAGGGCTTGTGTTTGGAGCTAGGTGATCTCTGAGGTCCCTTCCAAGACAAGCCGTTCCCTGATTCTATTTATTTTTTTTTTCAAGGAAAAGCAAAACGTCCTGGTTAGACGCACAGGCCACCTGGAGATAATCAAATCTGGGTGTGCAGGGGAATATTCCTTAAGGTTCCTTGTCCTTGGTGGGTGTTTTGGTACGTCCACAAGAGGAACAGTCCGGACAGGATCCCGTCGGTCGCGCACAGCTCAGCTGCTCCAGCACAGGCGCCGCTCCTGCCCCGTGGCCGTGCCGCTCCGATATTCACCTCCATTCAATTCCCAATCAAGTGGAAAGCAAACATCTCTGGGACATGGAGAGCCTTTTCTTCCCTTCTTTAGTCCTTTTCTCCCTCTCCCTCTTTCTTTTGCCAGACTCTAGTGATCAACGGCCGAGATTTTTTTTTTTTTTTCCCCCCAAAAAAAGAGGAAAGCGAGAAAAAACAACAAACGGGGCAGAGGGACCGGCGAGTTGACTTGGCCGCGGGATGAATAGGCAGCAAGAAAGGGGGGACGGCGCGGCGTTGCGGGGCGGCGTGGTTGCCCATTGTGGGGCTGTCGGGGTCAGGAGGGACCATATGTCACCATTCCTGCGCGCGGGGCGCCGGGGTCTCCATGGAGCCCCATCGGCCGCCCCTTTTGTCCCCGCGTCCCCCCAGATATATTCATGGCCTCGCCAGTGCCATGCGGGGCCGACAGAAACAAATTGATACATACAAGCGCCCACCCCGTCGGGGCTCACATGACACATTTTAAGCAGACAATAAAAGGACATTTCAGACTGTTTAAAATCTTGAGAAAGGGCCGGTTTCCATGGCGATGGGAAGGGAGGCCTGTTGCGGCCCATTAAACTCCAATCAGATGTAAATTTCTCCCCAGGCCTTGCTCCGCATTCATCTCCGAGCGAGGGGGGGACCGCCGGAGCTGCAGAATAGCCCCCGACAATAACCAGTTTGTTTATCAATTCAGGTGCCGTTTAATTGGCTCCATTCAGCCCCTTCTTTGTTTAAAGTAATAACCCCGACAAAGCCCCGCTGATTTATAATTTCCAGCACTCCATTAGATGGGCTTCTCGAAACCCTTCGTGCCACCTCATCGCTGGGGAGGGATAAATCAGGGCCGGGTACTCGTGGCCGTGCCCGCACGGGGGAAAGGCCCTGGCAGGGCTCGGGGAGCTCCTGGCAGCTCTGCCCCGCTCCTGCACGTCCCAGGGGTGTTTGCAGAGGGTGCCACGGTGACCCTGACCTCCTCTCAGACTTCTGCTCCTCGGCTCCGCGGAGGAGCCCTGGGTTTGTTTGAGCACAGCTTGCAGAGGGCTAAGGGTCAGAGGAAGAAGCGTCTTGAGCCCAAGTGGGAGGAAAGTAGGGGAAAAAATGTATTTGAGTGAAACGATCCAAGTAGAGGGAGTGGGGTCGTTGCCTCGGATAGCTTTTGTGGGGAATTTGGCCCTGAATCAAGTTGCCTACGGGCTCAGAGTCTGCTGGCGTGGCCGTGAACCCGCAGGCTCAGCATCCTTGGCACGCTGTGCCACGAGCAGGTGAGGGACACACCATCCACGGAGCCCCCCCAGGAATGCCCCCAGGTGAAGCTCCCGGCCAGAAGAAGCTCTGGGAAGAAGAAAAATGAGCAGGGCCCTGGCGACAGACAGTAGGAGACGCAGCTGAAGACAGGGTGACTCAGCTCAGCGTTACGAGCTTTCCTCCGTCGCCCTCCGCTAGGGAGGGGAACTCACGTGGGAAGGAGCCCGGGGGCCAGGCAGTCACGAAAGCAAGCCACAAGTGCTGGCCACAGCTCCCAGCCCCGTGCTGTCTGCTGCACAGATGCACCGAGGAAGGGAAGAAGGGCCCTATCCCAGCCCCGGCTACCCTCACCGAGTTAAAGTTCCTGCTGGAGCAGGGACAGCCTGCACAAAGGTCTGCCTGGGGGCTGATTCCTGATGGCTGCTAATGAGGGAGAGGATGAGCCTTCGGTGAGCAGCAGCTCCTGCTGGACCGGCTCCCTCGAAGCAGGGGCTGACAGAGTCTCCCGAAGTCAGCCTGAGCCATCTTCTCTGAAAAATCAGTGCAAAGCACGCAGGGCATGCACAGCCTTCCAAAAACCCTCCACCCTTGCTGTGGAGGCAGAAGCACGGAGCCACCCTGCTGGGCATGGGGCCTGGTGTGCTGACAGGTGAAAAAGCGGGCAGGAGACAAAATAAAGGGAAAAATGAGCAAAGAGGCCACAGCTTTACCGACAGAGCGTGCGGTCAGACCCACCTGTCCCCTGCATCGACTCCTCCTTCCCCGGGGACTGGTGCGTGCTGTAAATGCCACGTTCTGCTGCCGCGCGGTGCGCCAGGGCAGGGGGATGCTAATGAAGCTGTCAAGCTGCTCCGCTCGCCCCAGCCCAGAGCACGAAGCTGCTGCCCTCCCTCACGTGCAGAGCGGGTCGTGGTTTGCAGCAGAACCGTCGCACGGTGACGGGCATCCCTCCCACGTCCCGCCGCACGCACAGGGGATGCTTTCAGCAGGTAAATTGCTCAGTCAGCTGGCCGCAGCGACAAGCTGCAGGCTCCTTGTGGTTCTGGTTTGTTCTTTAACCCGTCGTCACTGCTCGGAGCTTGATTAAGGGGCAAGAACATCCGAGTAATTAAAAAGTTCCTAATTGCTTTTCACTTGCACGGTGGATAGCAAGACGAGCGTGCCGCTGGCTCGTACCCGGGGGCTCGAGAAGAGCCCTTGGCCAGGGGATCCGCTTTGGCAGGGGCCAGGAGGGAAAGGGAAGCAGAAGAGAAGGTCAGGGGTTAAATGGCAGGATGGGGAAGTTTTTTGCAAGTGAAAAGTGGGTTTTGCAAACCTGAGAGTAATCCCCAAGGTTTGCAGTGCTTTCAGGCTCGCCCTCCAGCCCAGGGAAAGCTGTCCCTCACTGTTGTTTAGTTGCAGGGCGAGCAGGAGCAAATCCATGAATACATTATCATCTAGACAATGAGCTCGCATCCCAATCTTTATTTTTCAAATGAGACTAAAAAAAAAAAAAGTGACACAAACATGAAAGCCCCCTGATTTTTCCCCCGCTATTTCCTAGGCTCTGTCATGCGGAGAGGCTGCTCCGAACATCCCGCTCTGCGCACACGCACGCATCCCCTCGCTGATAGCGAGACACGGTCTAATTAAGAAGAAATCTACACAAACCCCTCACAAAGTCTGAGTGGCAGGTTATTATTGTAGCAAAGTGCAACCTCTGCCATTTTGTCAAGAAAGCCCATCAAATTAGGGAGAAGTAAGATGTCCATCTGTTTCATGAATGGCAGCGCCGCGGAAAAATCAGATTCCCACAAGTTCCTTAAATCCCAATTATTCCCAGATTATCTTTTGAGATCCGGGGATCTCCGCTGAATAAACCTGCGGCCTCGTTACTGACAGCCTGGTGCATCTCTAAGGAGGGCAGGGGGGGGATCCAGGCCCCCGGGTGAAGGTGTCAATCCCTCGGGTGACCTCGGGGGCGAGGGATGCTGCGTGCCGGAGTGACAGCGGACAAACAGCCCCCGCGCACCCGCGCCTTCGGCAGGGCAGCCGGGCAAACAGAGAGGACAGTAGCCTTAGAAAGTTAAAGAATAACGAGGGAGGAGGAGGGGATGGGGGGGGACACCCGGGGCTTCGTCCCGGCGCTGGGGGCTTCCAGCCAAGAGCGAGGTAAATAATATCAGAAGGGAGAAAAGGCAAAAGTCAGCGCGCTGCTGACAGAGGTGGCGGGTCGGCTGTGTCAGCAATCAGCGCTTCCTTTCACGCCCGGAGGAAAACCTCGTAAAGGGTTTTTAGCGATGCCAGGAGGGCTGTGCTTTTGTGAGACACCCCCACGAGCAGTTCTGTGAGGGCCCCGAGCTTCGTGGTCTTCCCCAGCAAGGTGATGGGGATGGACCCACCACCACAACGCTGCTCTGTTGGAATCGAGTCTTGTCCTGCTCTCTCCACTCATCTCCAAATTGTTTTGCTCACATTACATCCTCTCTCCTCTTTCCCCTATAGCTATAGTTACCACCCCCCTCGCTTTTAGGACAATTTACTTTGGTGGCAGACTTTTGCCATTGAGCTTTTACTTCGCAGCACTCTCAAAAATCATTTTATTTAGGAAGGAGAATTAGACTGGGCATATAGGATATGACTTCCAAAGTGTATGTATGCTATTGGCACTTAATTCCGAGGAGCCTTTGGCATCTCAGTCACCCCAGGCCAGTTTTCCAAAGGGGCTAAGACCCTAAAATATTAGTTGGCTGTACGGGAGATGAAAGGAGGCTGAGCAGCACCCAGGTCCCGTAGCTCATTGAAGACCACTCTTTAATAGAAAAATTTCGTACAGAGATTACAGAGGCATGTCCCAGAGGAGCAGCCCACCCCGTACCTACACCTTGTCCCCTCCTTTCCACTTCCATCCCAGAGCCTGACCCTTATTTCTTTTGCAGCACTGCGGAGAACAAGTTCTCCTGGCAGTCAATCAGGCACAGCAGCGCATGGAAAGGCAAGTTCATGCCCCACAGGATGAAACCTTATCGTCCTCTTTCCATCACTGGGCCACAAAAAGAGATAAGAGACGTGGGCAGCCGGCACTCGTGTGCCTTAGTAGCTCTGTTGGTCACGGGAGACAGCGGTGCGCCGTGGCTGTGCCTGCAGATCCCCACTGCAACCAGGGAGAAGAAACCACAGATCTGCCCCACGATACCCAGAGAGCACGGTTGTACACGAAAAAAAAAAAAAAAAAAACACCTTTTTGCAGCGTTTTCTTTGTTGCTGTTGTTGTTGGTTGTTTGTTTTTCTATTCCTAGGCTTTGATTGCAAACCCTTTTGTCTTTGGGCTCCAGGGAACTCCCCGACTTGAAGGTGGTGCTTGGCAGATGAGGGGGGAATTCACAGCAGAGATTGCAGGCTGACACAGGAGAGAGAACAGGCAAGTGGGGGCGTGGGGCGTGGGGGAGAGTCATGGCTTTCTTTTCGCTTTATTAAATTGTGTGAGCAGCCAAGGCTTTGCAGAACGTTGCTGGGAGCGTACACGCTTCAAATCTGCATGCATTTCCACTTCAAACGCGGCGCAGAATTATCCTTATTACTAAAATTGGTGTCCCAGCTCCCCAGCATAAAAGCTTCTCAAATCTCTCTCCAGAATCTCTGCTGAAGCTTGAGAGAGAGCAAAAAAGGAAGCCCCAAAGCTTAGTCATGGTGTTCCCTGCCTGGAAATGTTCCATCCCAGGTTAGTGTGATGTGTGAGCAAAGCATGGGAGCTCTCAAGGTGATGAAAAGAAGAGCCCTGACCACAGCTGAGCTGCGTAGACGCCCTTGTTTCAGCAGCTGAACACCCCAAAGCCCTAGCACTCAGCCTGAAATAACAGCCAAGGACCCAGACCTTGTTATTTACCACTCTCGTGGACAGTTTTCCAATAATAAATCAATAGCTTTTTGCCAAAAAATTGGCAAGGCAAGGGAAAAACAATGAGAGGCATGGCCATGAACACCAGGCAGCAGAGCTTTCCCGGTGAGAAAAGAGCAAAGACGTCGAGGTGACCTCGAAGCAAGCACAAACACAGCCTCACGGGGATGGATATTGGTGGCAGCACCAACTTCTGCCACAGAGAAGCTTGGAAACTTTTCAGCCAGACTGAGACGTTCGAAGGACTGGGTTTCAATGCCTCCTGAGAAATTGCCTCCATCCTCTTCGCCCAGCTGCTGTACATAAGGCTTGGTGAGCACGCCGGGATCCCAAAAGGACAGGACTGGAGATGTGGTTTCAGATATCTATGGAAAAAACATCTGGAGAGAGGCAGGGAGGTATTAATGGTCCAAGGAGAGGTTGTTGCCCTCCATAACCACCAGCCTGCCCTGGAGTTTGCTCCCCTGTGGGACAGCCCCAGCCGGGTCCCTTCCATGTGTCCCCCATGGGAAAGAGTCGGGGGGGTCTCTGGTGCCAGCCTCCCCACTCTTCTTCAAAGGCATTAGTGGTGCAAAGAGGAAAGAAAAGGAAAAAGAAAGAAAACAAGTCTTTATTGATGACCCAGATTGTTTTTTAATGTTCCTGGGGAGGGCAAAAATAAACAACAATCTGCTGTGTAGAAGTCGGGACACCAACCAGGTCAATCCATGCCCGCATTAAATTGTGTGATGGGACAATTTCCATACAAATGCTGAGAAGGGGCATTTGCTGCAATAGAGAAAAGGCAAATTAAAAAAAAAAAAAAAAAAAAAAAGCCCTCCACAAGCCACACACACAAAACTGAAACTCTTGATTTCATTGTGCACTCGCGACAAGAGCAAACCCAAAATCAAAGAGTTTCATGGTCATTTTTCTATCAGAAAGTGATGTTGAGTGAATAACTTATTTACATGCCAATGTGGAGCCCTGAAATGGCCCAGGATGGGAAAAAAAACAGGCCCTCTGTTATCGACAATGATAGCAGCGGATCCTGGGAGCCACCCCGGGAGGAGGACCTTAACGAGGCCGTGGCTGCGGCAGGAGAATGGCAATGAGTTTTTAATTGGTGACACATTATATTTATCAAACTGACAGCGGAGGGGGAGAGCAGCAACCTCCTCGTTGTGTGTTTTCCTTACACGACTTCCTTTGAACCCATTCACGTGTGAAAAGAATTTAAAGGTTATGGGGAGGGGTGTGTGCGGGGGGGAAGAAACCCTTGTAATAATCCAGCGTCATCCTGAATGATAACACTGAATTATTCAGTGGGGTCCTTAAAAGGGTGGCTAAATCAAGGCTGAAACAAAGGCAGAGCCATGCCATTGTGCTGCTCCTACCACTCGGGGCCTGGTGGAAACCAGGAGGAGGGAAGCAGGGGAGGAAGAAAGTCGGGTCAGAGTCACCGAGTGGACCTGAACGGACGCACTGAGTTATATCAGAGTTATTAAGAAGTGTTTAATATTTGCAAGCAGAGCCTTGGTCTGGACCCACGCTCTCATCCCAGATCACTTCAGCGCAGAGGAGAGAAGCAATAAAAATATTCACATTTTCCAGAATTTTATGGGGTTCATCTCCCTACGTGCTATGGATGGTTTGCAGGTGCACCGTTTCGTTGGTTATGTCCTGGGTTGGTGTCAGCAAGCAAGCAGGTCTGAGAGGACACACGACAATGACAAACCAAATTCTGGTTTTACAGAACCCAAGGACCATTGAGGCTGGAGAAGACCTTCAAGACCACCAAGTCCATCCATCAACCTGACCTACGGTACCCCATCACCGAGCCACTTCCCTCAGTTCCCACCTCTCTGAAATGCTCCTCAGGGCTGGGGGCTCCACCACTGCCTGGTCCCAGTCCCCAGCCACCCTCTCTGGGAATAAACCCTTCCTGATATCCGCTCTGAACCTCCCCTGGTGCAACGTGAGACGGGTTTCCCCAACCGTGCTCCATCCCAGCCAGCCCCAGCCCCTCGCCCCTGGCTACAGTATTCAAATCCTGGCCTCCCTAAGCAAACAGGTTGAAAAAAAAAATAATAATACTGTCCTTGCCTGGAGTGTTAACTAACAAACGGGAGTTTCTTTCTTTCCTTTCTTGCCTTTGTGCTGTTTCACACTGGACAGCGGTAGGAGCAGCTTCCCCCACCACTCACCCCAGCCCTCCTCCTTTCAAGCCCGTCCTTTAATCATTTGTTGACCCAGAGTTTTAGTGTCCACATTTGCTTTTTTAAGCCCGGCTCAGGTGAAAGAGAAAGAAAGAGGCGAGAAGAGCCTAATGAAATATTTAAGATTTTCCAGGGGAAAGTCTTGGAAGTGCTGACAAAAGGTTTTGTTTGTTCCCGTCCTTTGTGAGAATTATTGGAGATGAGCCTGGAAGCAGGTTGCAGAAAGGGCCGGGGTCACTCCATATTGAGGGGAACTGTGTTGGCATTGGTCACAGCTGTGCTGCCCGGGCTCCCAGCTGAGCCACCAGCCCCCCAGCCTTTGTCCCGCATTGTGAGCGGGACGCGGCGCCGATTTTATACCCAGTCCATCCCCCGGCAGCTTTGTTCCCCCCCCCTGCCTCGCACACGGACGCGCGCACACACAAACCCTCCTCGTGTTCCCTTCCCGGTTAAAAAAAAAAAAGAAGGGGGGGTGACAATGTGATGGATTCCTTCACTGCTGGGCAGCATAATAAACCGAAACACTGCTGCCCTAGCTTGAGGAGGGGAAAAAAAAAAAAAAAAGAAAAAAAGAAAAAAAAAAAGCGTATCCCACTGCTTTCCTCCTTGGAACCTGATTTTTTCCCACTAACTGCTCCCTGATTTATGGAGCCTCTCTTGTGTAGAGCATATGTGGCTCCGGGCATTTGGCATTCGCTGACATTTTGCTTAAGCAACTGTGAAAGGGCAAATTTTCCTTGAAACTGAGCTGCAGAAGAAACACATTTAGCTGTCCCCCCCCCCTCTTCCCCGTCTCCCTGGGATGCAGGCGTGGTGCAGGCGGGGACCCCGAGCATCCCTGGTGCGAGCGGATGGGGCGAGGAGGGCACCCATGTCCTGCAGCACCAGCACCCCAGCTCCCATCCTTCCCATAGGGGATATTCATGGGCCCCCTGGGACATCGCACGGGGAACGCTCCTCCAAGCCCCGAGGATCAGCAGTGGGGAGGGTTGTGGGGCTGGGGCTGGGTCTCCCACCAAAACCCAGGCTGTTTGCTCTTTATTTGCATAATATATGGATGGCCGTGGCCTCTGACCCGTGCTTTCCCGCGGGGTCCCCCCGCCGCCTTGACCCTTCGAGGCCGTGTCGCGTTTCACCTTGGGAAAGGGACCCACGGCGGGCGGTATCGAGCGTCTGGTGGTGACGGGCCTCCACGTGCACGTTCTCAAAGCATCACCAAATAAACCCACGGGCAACCAAGGGCTCGCCGTCAGAAGTGTACTTGGAGGCTCTGCCCTCGTCCTGCAGCTGGCACTGCCTCCCGGCAGCCTCCGCAGGTGGCGGGGGACCTTGCAGAGGTGGGGACATGGGGATTTGTGCGACTCCCAAGCTGTCCCTTCGCAGCTGGCTTTGGGAGCAAGATTAAAACTCCCCAGGTCCCCTAGAAGCCAAGGACAAGGGCTGTCTGCTTTCCTCCTTGGGGACTGCCACGCTGACACTGGGTCCCATGTCTGACATGGGAAGACCCCCCTGTGGGATCAAACAGGTCCTGGCAAGACCGTCGTGACTTTGCAGCAGGTTCAGCTGCAAGCACATGCTCGGATTTTAATGAAATGCATTCGAAATTTCCCAGGACACATTCAGCTGCCTTGCTAGTATCCCTCCAAGACATTTAAGTCAGTCCTTGCTGCTCAGCGCTCGACAATCCGCAGCTCTCGTGGTATGGAAACCTGCATTTCACTCCAGTTCTTGCTCTGTTCTGTGCAAAGACACGGTTTCAGCGGTCACGTGATGGCGTGAGAATCTCGCTTTTTGGTTAAAACGATCAAAATGCAGCCCCTGCGGTCACAGAGGAAGGAAAGCTCCGCAATGCAATTTGAGGAAACACCGGAGGCTAAAAGGCTGCAAGGCCATCTGAACCCCACCTCTCTCCCTCTTCCTCGTCGCCACGATTTTAGATTTCATTTCCTGATCTTCGTGCACGCCTTGGGCTGGCTCGTGACTGTCTGCGTGTCTGGGGACACCAGTGCCATTCTTCTCCAGTGCCCCCAGGGCCGGCGCATGGAGAGCTCCCGCGAGATCGCCCCGTCCGCCACCGCAGAGCTCGGGGGATTAGCCCGTACCACATTTTCTCCTCTTTTCACGCCAGTTTTAAATGATTCAAGCAAGGGATTTTCCACAATTGTACTCGAGACAGATGTTTTCCAATACACAGCATCCAAAGAAACTTTCGGCGGCGTTCTGGTCATCCTGTTCCCGGTTTGAAGCAGAATTCAGCCATGAGGAATAAACACAGCAGCTAGCGAGGGCAGGGAGGCACAGCGCAAAGGCAGAAGAAAAAAAATCAAAATAAACCAAAAGAAGGAACCCCTAAACAATTGCTGGCAAGAGCAAAGCAGAGACCCTGGAAACATAAGCCACGATAAAAATGGCCCAGATCAGTCCATAGCACTTTCCTGTAACCTTCATAAATAGCGCCTGTCAGGTTCACCGAATCCTTTTCCTTCTCTGGGAGCTATTTGTAACTGGAAGATCTCAAAGTTCTTTCTAAAAGTGGATATATCATAATTCATCCCCAATTGGCAATGAGCTAAAACTGTGTCAGCTGCAGCAGGATTGCTGATTTATTAGAAATTCGGAGAAACACTCCGAGCTGGGAGCAGACAGGTCTGTGTCACTTATTGCCTCAAAAGTAGGCAGGATTAGATGCACAAAAAGGGTATTTTTTTAAAAAAAATGGCACCAGACAGTTGGTTGTAAAAACCACTTGGAAATGTTTTTGCAAGAGAGGGGAAGAAGCCTGAAGGAAATTAAACACTGCTCCCAAACGTCAGCTCCCACCTGCCAGCAGAGCACGAGGGTGCCCCTGGGTACCAGAAAGCCAGGAGGGATGCTAAACCCCAGGGCAAGGACCCCGAGCAAACTGTTTAAGTTTTGATCCTTGCTGTTACCTCTTGTACCTGCTTCTTACTGCAGACCGTCCCAAGGAGTCTGTTGCACTGCATGGATTTAATGCATCCTAGAGTATCTAAAGAAATGGGCTCATAAAGAAATAAATTGGTGGTCTTTCTGGTTCTTGCTTCATAATGAATCCTGTGATATTATTCCGTTTTGGTCACGTTATCACAAAATCACAGAACATCCCGAGCCAGGAGGGACCCACAGGGATCATCGAGTGGCCCCGTGGTCGCCCCAAACACCCGTAACTTCCATTAATTTATGGGCAGGGGATGTTTCAAAATAGGCAAAGGGATGTGCTTGGATGTGATCCTCTCCTAGGGACAGGCTCACCTGCAAACCCCGCGAGTGTTTCTCAGGAGCAGACCCCGCTCCGTGCCCCCACCTCTCCCTGCACCACCCTGCCCCCAAAAGCTGCCCTCTGCCTCCCCCAAAACGCAAAGGAATTTCACATAAACGGCACCAGCCGACTATTCCTTTTGTCCAGGGACAATCCCCGGTGTCTCCCCTCCTCCCCTGGCGGCAGCAGCAAGCCGGCCGTGCCACGTCCTTCGCCTCCAGTGAACTCTGACGAGGCTTTAGTGAAGGGTCAGCGGCTGCCGGGAGGTTGGTGTGCCCAAAGAAAAAGGCCAAACGGGACGAGCAGGACCTGAAGCCCCCCGGGATTTCAGCTGGGAGAGCCTGGGGGATTTTCTACACTTGTCTGATTCCAAATGCCTCCGAAGTTTTGCTCGCGGAGCGAGCTGACACTTACAATGCACGTGGAGCCGGGTAATGAAGGAGCCTCAGATCCTCCATAATAGACGGGGTCAAAAGGCCCAGGCCAATTATACAGGCTTTCCCCAAATCTCCTCTTCCTTGATCCCCCATCCTCGCCCACCCCAATTTATTAGGAGCGCCGTTTTCCATGGTTGTGTCGGGGCTGGGAGCTGTCACTTTGGGGTCTGCTGGGGCCCGAAGACGCTCGTGGCTTTGTCGCAAACCACCGTAAGCAACCTTCAGCTGAATCAACGCAGTATTTCCTCCCACAGCCGCAGCCAGTCGACCGAAATAGCGACGGAGAGCCCAGCCGAAGGCCCTTCTGCTGCAGGTCTCTGGGGTGCGGGAGCAGCCCCGGGGGATGCGACGGGTACGGGGTTGAGCAACGTGCCAAAGCATGTGGGGAAGCAGCAGGGGGATGAAATCCCTCGTGCCGAGGGACAGCACGAGATCCAGCCACCAGCAACAGCTCAAGCGCAAATTCCACCCCAGGGGCAGGCTCTGCCATTTGTTCTGCCCCAAATAAAGCCGCCCTGTCACTTCACAGAACCGAGGCCAGAGACTCATCTCATTGCTCTGGTTCAGAACAAGCTGATTTGTGCGTTGGTACGAAAGGGCTGGGTTTTCTCTTTTTTTAAAAAATCTGATTTCCTTCTAGATGCTTTTTACAGAGGAGTTTTACAAGGATGCTGGCAGGCAAAGGCTTGGGAGTAAGAATAAATGGGAGCACTTTTAGCGAGCTCTGTCAGAGCTGCTGGCTTCTTTCCTCTCCCTGATGACCAGAAGCCTGGGTTTTCGGGGGCAGCACGCTCCTGCTGCGTCCTCTTGGTTCACAGAGCGTTTTGCAGTCTGCAGTGGGGTTTTACGCCCAGTTGCAGCTCCTGGAGTCAAGTGACCCCAGCAGAAGAAATCAGCTTTCATTGGAAATAAAAAATAAAGCATGTCTGGAGCCTGCATTGTTAGGACAAATAGCCCGGGCTCGGGAGATGACCTGTTATAAATGCTGCGGTTTTGAGGTGCTTTCCTGGTGCATCTGGCTGTGCAAGAGACACTGGAACTGAAGTCCCGCGTAAAATGAAAACCTGCATTTTCCTACGTGACAGATGGGCATTGCTACAGCAGACGGACCACGAGGAAAGTTCTCAGGGATGAAAGCTCTGTGGGAAGAGGAGACATCACCCCGGTCCCCAAAGCCCCTTCTGCCATCCGAGCCTTCGCTGCTGCCACCGGCGCTGGATGGGGCGACGGCAACTGTGGGACGAGGGACGTGGCGAAGCATCGGGCAACATGTCACATTGCATTTTTTTCTTTTTTTCTTTTTTTTTTTTCCCAAAATGGGACAGCCCAGCAGCACACCAAATTACAGGCAGACAGCCCGTTTTTTGTGCTGAAATGTGGGGCTGAGTGGCCTCGGCGGGACGACATCCTCCCTCCACCTCCATGAGAACTGGCTGTGGGCCAGGGCCTGCAGTCAGGGAAGCGAGGATCTACTTCCAGCTCGCAGAGAGGAGGAAAAAAAAAAAAAAAAAAAACACAAATTTACCAAATTTACGACCACCAAACGTTAATTCTGATGGAGGCCAAGAACAGGAGAGCCGTCGGGGCCCCTGCATGCGGACAGACGCCCCCCCCCCGCCCCTCCTCCAAGTGATGCATCAGTAAATAAACAGTGGAGGAAAAAATGAGGCCAGGAGCGAATTCCCTCGCCTGTTGTCCTTTGGTCGGTGAAGATCCGAGCGCAGAGCCCCAGCTCTGAGGTTAAAAAAAAATACATCTGGCGACAACGCCTGCGGCCCCGCAGCCCAGCATCGCCACGGCAGGGCATTGCAGGGGGGGGCCAGGCTGCCGCAGCTTGTCACCCCCCACCCTACAGCTGCACACACGCAGCGTGGGGACCCCAAATGAGGGTGCCACGTCCACCGTCTTCCCCTCGAAGGGGGAGAAATGGGGTGCTGAAGGGGAGAAAAATGGCAAAAAGGGGGTGCCCGGGCGCAGCGTGCAGCCGCTGCGAGGGGCGGGGGGGGGGCACGCTTTTCTCGCCTCCTGCGTGGGAGCTGCGGCGTCAGGCCCGGGCTGGCACGCGAGGCAACGTCGTTAGCTGTTATTAATGACCCTGGCGGCTCTCGGCGGCCCGCAGAGACATTCCGGCTCTAACAAGGCACAGCTGGAGCGAGGGCTCGAGGCCGGCAGCTGCGGGGGCGCGCGGAGCCCTGGGGTGCAGCGTGCGCCTGGGGCGGGCAACCCGGCGGCTGCTGCGCCTCCTCCTCCTCCTCCTGCAGCCCCAGGGGGCTCGCAGACAAGGCTGCTGAAAAGCCAAGGGAAGGGTTTTTTTGTTTTTTTGGCCGGGAGGGAGAGGAGAAGCAGAGCGGGCGGCAAAAACCGCGGACGTGGTGCTTGGGGGGGGGGACGTGGGTCGATGGGTGACGTTGGTGGCCGGGGTGGGCGGTTGGGCAGGATGATCCCGGAGGGGGCTTCGAGCCCTAATAATTCTGCGTTTCTCTGCCCGTTCCCTGCTTGCAGGCGGGCCCTGGCATCAGCACAAGGAGACCGTGACCCCGAGCGGGGGCCGTGGCCGGTGCCCCCCAGGCAGGCTGAGCGCAGGCAGCGGGGGCCGGCCGGGGGCTGGCTGCAGCCCAGGCGCTCGGCGCCTTGGCAGGGAGAGCGTGAGAAACCAGGGGGCGACACCCAAGTGTCATCACAGCTGCAAAAACTGCTGAGCAGAAAAGCCTAATTACAAAAATATGCGCCCGGAGGCTTTTCCGTGATGAAAACAGAGCCGCGTTTTAGGCTCGCCTGCCAGCAGCGCAATGCGAGTTATTCTCTGCCGTGCAGTGGGGGATTTTTAACTAGGCTGGGGGGGCTCGGGGAGACCGAGGTCTCCATAAAGCAGGGTTGTCATCGCCGAGTGTGGCATATCTGGGAGATGAAGGAGGAACATAACACACCCTATTAAAATTAACAAAGCCCTTTTTCTTCCTGCTTTTATTTTTTTTTCTCTCTTCTCTCCAACGTCCCCCCCCCCCCCCTTCCCTGCTCCGGCTTCTTGGCTGCCGCTATTTACAAAGTGACTTCAGAAACTGATAAAGCTCTTTAACCGCAGCCAAACGCCATCCTGGCCTCACATGGCAACGCTCAAAGGAATGCACCACCACCGCACAGACGTGACATTAAAATGGAATCTGCTCGGTTGACGTGCGCAAAGAAAAAAAAAAAAAAAAAGAAAAAAGAGAAAAAAAAAAAAAAGGAGGGAGGCATGTGCCACCGTGTCCCCACGGCCTGCTTCTCTGTGCCCTTGACACGTGTCGCATAGGCGGGCAGTGCCACCGAGTCCGCGGAGCTGCACTGTTGTAACCCCGGTGCCAGCACGGGGCAGGGCCCGAAAGTTGTGCGGCGCAAGCGGCACAAGTGGCACACACGTGTCCCTTGTCAAGGGGGGGGGTCCTGCGCGTCCTGCCCCCACCAGGGCCATGCAGCCGTGGCACCAGAGCCAGCACCATGCACCTCGCTGCTTCCCCAGCAGTTCCCAGCCAAAACCCCGCAGATTTCGCCAAAACCCCGCAGTTTTCACCGAAAACCCATTGATTTGGGGTAAACCCAGATTTCACCAAAAACCCATTGATTTGGGGTAAACCCAGATTTCACCAAAAACCCAATGGTTCTGGGTAAACCCAGATTTTTGATCTGTCCCGAAGGAGAGCCCTCAACCCCCTCCTGCCCCTCTGCCCGTGCAGGAGCCACAAACCCACACTTTTTTTTTTTCAAAGTGCTCGTGCACCCACACCCCAAAACCTCGTTTTTGCCGGGAGGTGTTTGGGCCCCCAGGAAATCTCTGCCTAAAGCTCGTGCACTTGAGTAGCCTTAACTTGAAGCAAACAAAGGTTATGGTCCAGGTGTAAATATAAAATACGTATCTTTATTCTTTATCTAATCAAACTTACATTTTTATCTTTACTGCCACTGGTGTTTAAATGTTTGTACTATTTTTTTTTTTAACTAGCTAATGCAAGAGGGACCATAAATCTAGGCAGGCTCGCATTGCAGCGGTTTTTAGGTCTGCATGTGTTCTTTCAATTAATATCGAGCTCATTTCTCAGAGTTCCTAAGCGAGCCCCACGACAACTGCGGCCATCAGCAAGCTGCTGCTGAAAGCGGGGTGCCTCAGGAGTAGTCGGTGGCTCGTTGGAGCTGCGTTTTGCCCCTCTGTCTACCGGGATCCCTCGGTGAATGGACATTAAATACGGTGAAAGGAGACTGGCAAAAGTGGTGGTAGTGGAGATTCAGGCATCAAATTGTCTTCCAGATCTAATATAGGGAAATGTATTATTTGTGAAAGTGTAAAAAGAAGACAAAGAAAAAAAAGAGCTGTGAGCAGCGTTGTCTGAGGAGCGGGGAGGTGTGTTGGAGCAGCTGTGCCACGCAGCCAGGCTGTCCCTTTGCGCCCAGAACAAGCCATGAAGGCAGAGGAGAAGCTTTTCCTGCTCAAACCCTGCCGCCTCCAGGGACGACAACCTTGCCTTTGGCTCCTCAGCCGGACCTCTCGCTGAGCTCCCCATTTCCAATCGGAAAACCAGGTGCCCACCAGGAGAGGGGCTGCAAGGTGCCCGTCCCCATCCCGTGCGCGCCTGGGGCGAGCAGGAGCCGTGGGCAAGCCCTGGTCCTGCCGTGGTGCTGCTGCTGCCGCCTGCTTCCCCTGGGAGCCACGTTCACACCCCTCACCCGTGCACCAAGCACGCAGAAAGGTATCGACCTCACATAAAAATCACCAGCAAGCCAGGGGCACGGGGGTGCTGTTTGTTGGCGCCAGGGTCGAAGCCAAGGGGGCAAATTCCAGCCATAAAAGAGAAAAAAAAAAAAGGGGGGGGGGAATAAATAAAAAAAAAAAGAGAGGATCGGTGCTGGCAGTTCAGAAAGAGGAGCCAAGGTACATGGCGTGAGTCACCCGCGTGGGACTTGCCAAAGGAGATGGCTCGAACGGGGACAGAAGGAGGGCGCGGGGGAGCCTGCGAAACACGTCCGTCTGTTTGCCACGGGCAGCCCTGCCGGAGCCCATTAGAGGCGAGGTTTCTGCCCAGCGCTTGCCACATCCCCGGTGCCCTTATCAGTGCTGCCTCTTTGATAGCATCTCTGCTCGCAGCCCAGGTAGCCTGCCAGACAGACGGGGAGGGGCAGGCCGGCAGCGGGGATGATAAGCCCCGTGGAAAGGAAACGTGCCGGCCTCCACCCGTCCTCCTCCTCGGGGCAGAGCTCACCGGGGTAGGGGACGGGGGAAAGACCCCGCAGCTGAGTCTCCAGGACTCAGGGTTTGGAAAAAAAAAAAAAACCCAACCTTCTGAATTCACCAAAGGGGAGTGCGTGATGAAAGGAGCAGCCCTGGGGACCCGGGGCGCAATGTGCACAGTGCCCTCCCCAAGCCCCAAGTCCTCACGTCCTGCAGGGCACAAGGAGGTGGCATCGCCACCCTGCAGCAGCACAGATAAGGGAATTCGAGTGATCCCTTTCTTTTAAAATCGGGGCATCCTCGTGCAGTGGCTGGGAGTTGTTTTAGAGGCTGTGGAGGAGTCTTTTGACCTTCCCTGTCCACCCAGTGCTACGTCATTTAGAAACCCAAAGCATGTTGCTATCCTGTGCACCAGCTGGCAGGAGCAGAGTTGGAAATAAAATAATAATAATAATAATAAAAATCTAGGGCAAAACCAACCTCCAGCTCCCCCTCGCCCCTGATTTTGTCACAGTGATTAAAGTCTCGCTGAGCCTGGCTGCTGTGATTGATCCCCTGTTTTTAGAGCTCTGCATAATGACTGGAGCTGACCTATATTATCAGATCAATACCTCCAGCGGGCTCTCCCCCAGGCTGGCAAAGACATCCAAGCCTTTCAGAGCCACCGTGCCACCGGGCACCCCACTCCCGATGCCGTGCGTGTGGCCAGCAGGTGACTTCGGGGCAGAAAAGAGAAACGCCTCACCCAGGGTGAACCCACGCTGGGCGGTTATGGACAGGCTGCAATCTGGAGGGCAAAGTTTATTTAAAACCCACACGCTGCACTAACACAGGCTCACCCCGCCGTCCCGAAAACATTTGTCTGCAGTGTCCCGGCAGCCAGACGCGCTGTTTACCCCTGGCTCGGACTTCTTGTCCTCACCTTCGTGCCACGGTGCCGAGGTGACACCGGTTTGCGCTCTGCGGGAAAGCAGCAAAGCAAAGCCCCGACGCTCTGAGCAACGTGCGTTCTGCCCCGATGCCTTTCCCCTGAGCTGGCCTGCCTCCCGACAGCACGCTGGGAATTAATTTTGTTGCTTTACTTCTCTGGCTGCCCATCCACCGCCCCGTCCTGCAGCGAGCACCCGGGGAGCCTGCGCTGCTTTGAACTCACGCCGCGAGGTGCCTGCGCCGGCTCGGCGGGGCGCTGCGTGTGCCGGCCCCGGACCGACCGCAGGCTTTTGCACGCCAGGCTGTCTGCTTCGTGCCTGGGAAAGGCAAGCCAGGCACGCAGCCGTGCTGCCACCCACGCAGCCGGAGCCGCTGTCGTGTGTCGGAGGCGCGCCTTCGCCCGCCACCCGCTCCCCCTCCTGCTCTGCGCCCTCGCCAGCGCCCGCAGCACGCGCCGGGGCACGGGGCTGCTTCCTCCCCAAAACGGCGGGGATGGGGCGGGGGGGGGGGGGGGGGCTTCTCCGTCGTGCAAAAGCACGCTGTGTGTTTATATGCCCGCGCACGTCCCCTCCTCTTCCTTCCTTCCCTGCCTTGTTATTTTCGCTCTGCGTTTCGCTCGCTGTCAGCCTCCCCTCCTGCTCCGCGGCAGCAAGCATCGCGCGGCCACTAATTCCTATCTGCGTGCTCCAGCCAAAACATGGGGAGGCTGGCGGGCTGGATAAGGCTAATGGTCTGCTCAGAGCAGCCTCCTATCTCCAGCAGCGAGCAGCCCAAGTCGCCTCCGAGGGCGGCGTGCCCCTAAAACACCCCTCCGTAACGCCAGCCTTCTTCGGGATAACCTGCCGCCCCCACGCAGAGCCTTCCCACACGCAGGCGGCCGGGGATTAGCTTGTGCTCCAGGCGTGATGCTCTGCCGGCGGTTACCTCGTTATCCAGGCAAATGCCTCATCCTGCTGATTGCATGTGGGCACCTGAGCCTCTCTCTGATCCCAGCTGCTCGCTGCCTGCCTGTCTCATGCCAGAGAGCATCCCAAGTGGAAATCCCAGCCAGAGAATCCCCTGGGGGTTAAGGAAATTCGTCCTAAAGTCGTGCATCCATTCCTGGATTTTGGATGAAGTCTTCCCAAACTGAGACCCTTGCCTGAACCGCGCAAGCTGGAGCCCACGGTGGTTTCTGGGATGCTCCAAGGGTCAGCTCACGGGAACGCTGTACGGATCTGTGTAACTGAGCCCCTGTGGGCTCGTGGAGGCACCCGGGAACACGTGGGGTGCAGCGTGAGGGTGGTCACCATCCAGCACTGCTCTGCTCGTGTGCTGTGCCTTGGAGAGCAAGAAACAGGGGCCAAATGCACAATTTGCACGGAGAACACGAGGCGCGCTAGGTCCAGGCAAGGGGAGGGCGATTCTTGGAAGAGCTGGATGCAAATAGCAGCAGCTATCTTCAAAGGGAGGGGAGATTCGCATCTCGGCGTCCCTCGGGGTACTCAGAGAAAGGGGAACTGAAACTCGCCAGCCCTGACCCGGCGCCAGGAGCTCCTCGCGCCCGGGCAGCTGCACAAACCCTGCCCAGCTAAAAGGACGCTGCCCAGCCCGCCGCACCAGCAGGGTGCTAAAATAAAAACGCAACCAGGGAAGGAAATGGCTTTTTAAAAGCAGCCGGCGAGCTGGCCTGCAGGAAAGGAGAGGTTCCCAGCACTGCCCCTGGACGACCACGCAGAACCAGGAACCTCGGCAGGCAGAGCTCTTTGTGCTTTGCTCAGTGCTGTCCCATGGGAGAAGGGAAGTCTTGAGGGCTATTATATTTTTTTTTCCTTTTTCTATCCCTTCTTTTATTTTCTAACTTAAGCTCGGAGCAATCGCATTCACCAGTATCCCAGAGACCTGATTCGTTTTCCAACGCCGTGAGTTTGCTTTTTAAATACAGATACAAGGCACGCTTATTTTTCTTGCCCAAGGACAAGTGAAACGTGTCTCTCCTGACTTATATCTGCCTGTTATTGTTGAAGGCAGAAGCTTCCCATGCAAGTGTCCCCGGTGGGCTTCCCACAGCTCCCCAGCACTCCCACGGCCACGCCAGCCCTGTTCCAGGAGCGCGCGATGCGCCGAGAGGAAGAGGCAGCCCTGCTGTGTTTAGGATTTTATTGTTGCAAGCTGCTCCTGTCCCGGCCACATCCGAGCACGAGCGCCAAATTTGTCATTCCTGATATAAACTTAGGTGCTAAAAATAAACAAGGCGGCTTAGAGGAACGAGCTCTCACTACCGTGGAAGCCAAACGACTCCCTTCGGGTGGCACCAGCCCCGGCCTCGCTGGTAAAGCAGCGACCTCCTGCCTCCAGCCTGCCGCGCGGGTCCCGCATAAATCACCGCTGACCCTCGGCGCGGCCACCTTGGAAGTGTGCGCCGTAACCTCTGCCTCCCCGGGGTGCCGTGAGGTTTAATTGCTTGCAGAGCGTGCCGAGCTCCTCAAAGACTTGCAGGAGTGCAAAGCAACATTAATGCACAGACCCAGAGCCCGCGGTTCGCGGTTATCTCTCCTGCTCGGCTGGGCCACTTCCCGGCGTTTCGCTCAGATGGTTTTTTGCTCCATTTAATCCGTTTTAATTACCTTTTGCTGATTGCTTTTGCCCTTTGTTTCAAACATTTCGCATTTCTAATTACATCTCTGGGTTGTCCCCTCCGTGGCTGCCGGGGCTGGTTCTTATCAGCCAGGCAGGGTTTTCTGGGTTTGTTTTCTGATGCTCTGATGTGCCGGTGAGCGACAAGGCGCGCTGAAACCCAACTCCGGGTCATGTTTGTTTGTTTGCTTTGCGAGAGCAGGAACTAAGCAGGTTTTCACAGTTTCTCCAGGAAAGGGGCCACCCATTTTGTGGTCTGCGCTTCGCCAACAGACAATTTAAGGCTTGAAAGTAAACAGGCGATTTTATCCGCCTCCTGCCGTAAATCAGTGGTTCCTGTGCTTTTTTTGGGGGCAGCTGCACCGGTTAGCCAGACTGAGACCTTGTCTGAACCGGGCACGCTGGAGCCCACGGTGGTTTTTGGGATGCTCCAAACCCTCAGAGGGTTGCTGAGAGGGAAGAGAGCAACCCAAGCTCTGCCTGGCATCGCTCAAAAGCGACTTAAAATTGGTGATGATGAAGGAAGAGTTAATCCCTTCACCCCAGCATGGCGTGTGCCTTGTCCTCTACGGAGGAGAAACCCAAGCAGTGGTAGAACATCGGTGCAGGGCCATAAGGCCAGCGCCCACCAGATTTATAGGGCAGGGAGGAGCAGAGGACAGCCTCCTCTTTGCTCTGATCCACCTGGGTTTGTCCCCAGCATGTGGGTTGGGAAAGCCCGCGCAACCCATGACCAACCTGAGGCCATTCGGGTGGCCCCTAAATCAACGTGAGAGGTTTTTCTCAGCCGGGAATGACTTCCTTATCCGCACTTTATGAGCCTGGTGGCAATGAACCTTGCACCGAGCCCTGCGCCGCGCTGTGCCGGCACACCTCAACCTTCGCTCCCGCCTGGTTCTGCCCCTGCCCTGCAGCTCCTGGCCAGCCCCGTGGAGCATCGCCCCGTCCGCGTGTCCTGCATGGCTCTGTCCTCATCAGATCAGCCTCTATTATCTCACCCCCTGCCTCCAGCCCTGGCTCTCCTCGTCCTAAAGCACTTTCTGCGCTCCTGTGTTTATCCTGCTGCCTTTCAGGTCCTCCGCCAGCTTGCCCAAGGTGGGGTTGCCAGCTGGTGCGTGCAGCAGCTTGCTGCTTGCCACTTGGGCTTGCAGCATCCTTGTCCCAGGCGTGCCTTTGTTTCCCCAGCGGGAGCTAAATCTCTGCCTGCGCAGCTCCTTGCACCCACTGCTCGGGCATGGCAGGGGCGCTGAGCCGCCCCAGGGTGCGCAACGGCTCCGTGCAGGCGGCCGACAGAACCTAAGGAGCGGGGAACCATCAGCCTAATTGTCACTTGCTTCCTAAAGCAGGATTTTCGCTTAGCTCCTTGGTGAGGAGCGTATGGCGAATACAACATTTCTGCTTCTTATTTAACGATCCGCTGACAGGGAAGATGGAGTAGGCAGAAACCTAAATTCTGGAACCTCTCCAATTTTTTTTTTTTTTTTTTTTTTTATCCACGGGAGCCCGAGCCTTTCAGCAATGGGAAAGCAGCAACAGGAAACGAGGCAGGGGGAATTTTAGGAGCTGTTGAGATGGCTGCAGTGTTTGACATTCCCAGAACTCAGCAGGCAGGCAGCTGTCTGCTCTATTAATCCTTCCCAAGTTTCTCTCCAGCCCCACCGCCGCGTTCCCGCTGCGCCGGTGGCACACGGGAGGCACGGTCCCGGGTCCCATCCCGGCTCCATCCCTTTGACGCCACCACAGGGAAGCACCAGCAGCACCAGCAGCCCCGCTCTGCGGGCCAAGGGAGCTTGCCAAAGGCCGTGAAAAGCAGCAGGGCCGCTCTGGAAAAGCCTTGGCATCCCCAGATTACCACCGAAGCCTGGCGCGGCGTCAGCAGAAAATCCCCGCTGGCCGGTTCCTACCTGCCGGAGGGAAGCGGGGGCAGGAGGCAAAGCCAAACCTCCTCCTCCCGTCCCCACGCTCTGCCCCAGCCCTGCCTCCCCACCGCCAGGATTCCTCCCCAAAATCGCTCCTTGGAGCTCAGCCACCAGCCCTGAACGCTGAGGGGGAGGCGAGCCGAAAATAAACCCGCGCGCGCACACGCGGCGCTGCGGTGTTTCTTTTTTTTTTTTGGAGGAGGAGGGGGGGAAAAGCAGGGCGGAGGGGGACGCGGCGGTGGGAGGGTGGCCAGAGGGTGAGGAAAAATTTCATGCTGGCCTCTTTAAAGGTGTGTTATTTGTTCAAGGCTGTCCAAACATTTGCGGAGTGCTGGCAGGCCCGGAATGTGTGCAAGAGCTCCGGCAGCGTGTCTTAGGCGTGGGAAAGCTCTGCTCTCCTCAACCTTTACAGGCTTGTTCCCCCTCAGGCAGCGATTCAATAAAACCCGCGCCAGAGATTTATTGAGCTGATAATGACAGCTTCAGTCAGCAGGCAGACACCAGCAAAGCCGGGGGAGAGAGGCTCCCGAGTCAAAAAAAAAAATAAAAAAATATATATATAATACATAAAAAAAAGGGAAAAGAAATCCCGGTGCCTGGCCTGGGCAGCCCCGTGGGGGGGGGTACCCGCTCCCCCCAGGGGGGCCGTAGTGGGGTGAGGGTGTTTCTTTGTAGGTGTGCACCATGCTGACTTCGTCCCCTTGCACAATTCCTGGTGGGATGAGGGATGGGGCTGAGGGAAGGGTCCCTGGGGGGGGGGCAGCATCCTGGTACCCCTGGGGCTCGGCCCCTGGCTTGCTGGAGGCTTCACCTCCCCGTCTGCCACCGCCCTGGGGCTGGGAGGCTCGGGGGAATTCCCTGGCCAAGCCGAGAAAGGAAGCGTGATGCCGGGGTTGCTCTGGGGTGGTTTTTTAATGCCTGTGCTGGGAAAAGCGCGGCTCCTGGGGGAGGAAGCCCCAGGAGGGCTTGCCCGAGGGCATTGCTGCGGGGCTGGGCCGTGCAGTGAATCCCTGTACCACCAGCGGTGCCGTTTTGGGGCCAGTGACCCCCCCTCCTCGGCGCCCCTTGCTGCTTTCCTTACCAAAACCCTGCGATATAAAGGCAAGGAGGAACCCCAGGGCAGCGTCAGGGCTGTGCTTTGCGCTGGGTGGCCACTCCGGGGTTAAATCCCTTAAACACACCTGTGGTTATCAGGCCTGCTTTACCCATGGGAAACGCAGGAGATAGAAGGGAAGTGACTCACCCGGAGGCAGCCGCGCAGCCGGGAACCGAGCCTGGCTGCGATAACCGGGGTTTTATGGCTCGGCCCAGCCAGCAGCACACGGGGCATTCCCTGCTGCAAGCCCTGGCTGCAGAGCCACTTCACCACACGGCCCAGGGCTTGGGTTGCTCTTTTAGCAAAAAAAAAAAAAAAAAAAGCCTTTCCCGAGATAACCTCCGGGCTTGTGCAGAGCCACGCATCTCCTAGCCTTGGCAGCCAGCTACCTGAAGGCAGCAGAGGCAGAGAAAAATGTGTCTCGCTAGCACTGGGATAAAACGGGACCTCGCATCGCCTCCCTTATTTAATTATTACCGTCTGTGCTCTTTCTGGCACTGCAAGCGGTTGGGAACACGCGAACACAAAGCTTTTTTTTTTTTTTTTTTTTTCCCCCAGTGAGAGTGAGAGGGGCTGGGGCAGCCCCACGCCGGCCGCGGTGTGGCTTTCCCAAGCTCGGGGTCCAAATCCCAGCAGGACCGAGGCAGCGCCGCGCAACCCCGGGTGCCGGGGGGCTGCGGCTCGGCGCGGGCGCTGCGGTTCCAGCAGGGCCTTTGCAATTTGGCTGTCAACAAAGAGGGCGACTGGTTTCTATAATAAACACTCGGGGATAGGTTTTCAAAGAGCGGAGGCCCTGCCTCGCTCGGGCGTGTGTAATTTGTAACAGAGAGCAAATTCGCGGGGCTGGGTGGCTGCCGCTCTCGCGCTTGGCTCTGGCGTTTGGCCCTGGGTTGGGTGGAGAGGGAGGAAGATGTTCCTCTGAAAATGTGACCCTGGTGTGTCAGAGCTTCGTGGGCCGGCTGGTTGCTGCCTTCAGGATGGCAATTGCAGGTGGTGCCCTGGCTGGGGAAGGAAAGCTGGCTTTTTTAGCCTGGAACAGCCTTAGCTCTGAGCCTTCACCCATATTCTTTGACCCCAACGTCGATCCTTTGCCACAGCTGCAGTTTCACCTGCGAGTCGAGGAACGTGGTTTTGTCCTGAGGTGGTCCTGCTTGGCCTGGTGATGGCCGTGTCCCTCACCAGCCTGCTCCGAGGGACATAAGGGTGCTGCTGCTCTGCACGTGCTTCTTCTCGTAGTGTCCTTCGGACACGTCTCCACACTGCCGAGCACCCCCAGGAAAGGGCAGCCTGCAGAAACCCTCTGGGAACCCGAGCTGCACTGCAGCTCCTATCATGGCAAACCTCAGGGGAATGGGGAATTACTGGGGGTGGCGCTGATGGGAAATACACCCAGGGACCGCGGTGAATGCCCCAGGAGGCTGCAGAGCTGCACTGGGTGCATTGCAAACCCATGCGTACCCGTGCAGGAGGCACAGGCATTGCACGGAGGATTAAAAACCTTTAGTTAGAGTCAGAAACGCAGGTGGGACCTGCAAGAAAAGCATGCCCCAACCCCGCGAGCATCCCACCGGGGCAGGAGGCACCTTGTCCTTCCCTTTGTCCCTCTCTCTTCCTTTCCGGAGCCCCAGCCAGAGCTGGCGGCGTTGTGCAAACCCAGCCGCCGGCTGCCGCGGGGCGTGCGGCTCTCCGCCCGCTGACGCCGCTGCGGTTGAGTCAGGGATCAGATGACTGCTGCCCGGCATCAGAGCACGCCGTCCAGCTGCGAAGAGCGTCCTCAGGCCCAGGGAACCGTGGCCAGGAGGCAGCTCCTCCCTTCAGCAGCTTGGATTTGACCGGGGAGAGCTGTCCTCCTGCAGCTTTCCAGGGGCGGGCGCGTGCGGCATCTGCTCATCCACGAGCTGTGCGCCTTCTCCAGCAGCGGCACGAGTTGCTCCGAGAAACGTGTGCCCTCTTGGCAAAACCAGGAGCCCCCGCTCCTGGATAAGTGCCTGGCACGGCTCTCGGCAGCGGGGCAGCTCCCTCGCTGGGTGGCAGGTATCAGACAAGCCTTTTTCCTCCCGGCAGTGCCGCGGGAGAGGCCGCAGAGCCGTGGCGCACATGTGCGCGCACGCACGCAGCCCTCGCCCGGCCCTTCCAGAGGCTCTGCTGGATCCCCTGCATCTGTTCCACATCATCTTCCTCGTTTTCCAGGCTCCGTGGACTCGCTCCATCCTCCCCCCAGATGTTTCCATCCTCTGCATCCCCTCATGGCATGAATAACTCGCCGAGCGAGTGCAGATGTTTGGGTCCTGCCGCGAGCTCTGGCACGGGAGGTGCGGAAAGCTGGGCAGCCGAGCGCACGGGCTGCGTGCAGGGGCTGGATTCGGGGCTGTGCTGAGAGGCAGCAGCTCCCAGAGGAGCAGCATACGGCCACGTCCCCTCCCTGTCACCTCTGCGAGAGGTCCGTACAGGTCCCATCACCCCCCCAGCCAAAGCAGCTGAGCCCCACTGGAATCTGGGGCACAGGCACAGCTGGCCCCGCGTCACCCACACCCAATCCTGTCCTGGGGGCACCCAGCAGCACCTTTCCCCTTCCCAACCCCGCTCCATTCCCCAAGGGGCATGGGACACATCCGCTGTGGGTCTGCCCGAAGCAGCAGCATTGGCACCAGGCTGAAAGCAGGGAGGTGCAGGCAGCAGAGACCTCGGGAACACGGATCCTGCCGCTGGGAGACTCCATCTCCGCGGGCACATTATCGGCTCCTAACACACTCCCAGGATGAAAGCACAAGGGGAGCGATTGTCCGAGTATTTACCCAAGTTTAGGTCCGATAAGGCCTGTTGATTTTACAAGTGCTCCTCGCGGCCCCGGGAATGACTTTATGGCTGGAGCGAGCAGGTGGAGCACTTCGCGGCGGAGAGGAAGGAGGGGAGACGCACCAACCAAGCCCACCATTATCCGCTTGTTTGCTGATGGCTTCTGGGCAATTTAACTCCTTGCTCAGCACCCCAGGAGACCCTGAGAGCTCACTTGAGGTTAGGAAAATCACCACCAAATCCCTCATGCTTACATTTTTTTTTTTCCCTGAGGGTTTCAACCCACGAATGGAAACTTCTGCACCGAAGGCTACAACTCCTGTCACTGGGGTCTCCTTGTGGGTTGGACAAACCAAAAAAAAAAAGCCCTCGTGGGCTGGACAAACCAAACCAAACCAAACCAAACCAAACCAAACCAAACCAAACCAAACCAAACCAAACCAAACCAAACCAAACCAAACCAAACCAAACCAAACCAAGCCAAGCCAAACCACACCACACCACACCACACCACACCAAACCAAACCAAACCAAACCAAACCAAACCAAACCAAACCAAACCAAGCCAAACCAATCTGTCTCAAGTTAGGGACAACATAAATCAAAGCAGGGAAACCACTGGGCAGCCCTTTGCAGCACCTGGGTGGCATCAACCTCTGCAAGCACCATGCTGGAGCACGGGACTGCAAGACAGAGCTCTGAAATGAGCAGAAAGTGCCGAAGTCTTCGTTTTCCCCCCATTACTTAGGTGCAGCACCAAACAATGGACCTTTCTGTAGATGCCATTGACTGGGGTGAGGATGGGAGCTTAGCTTTTTTCAGATAGAAACAGAAAAGGGTTTGGCATCCTCAGGAAGTCAGAGTATCTTTGCTCTCAGTACCTCAGATGTTAGAGCAGAGGAAAGCATTTGAAGTCAGACAAAATAAATAATTCAGCTCCTACATTAACACACCAGTTTCCTCTCTGCTGGCTCTGCCATTTGTCTGCAGCTCTGGAAGGCAGCCTCCTTTTAAGATGGCATTTAAGTATTTTCCTAAGTGCTTTTAGATTCAACAAAGCACTTAAGACCGTGTTTTAAGCTAGGCACCTGTTTAAGTGCTTTCTTGAACCGGGGCCATTCTGCATTCCTGCCTCTCCGGCACGCATTCACCCAAGGGGCAGTGTGCCTGCAGGTGTGCGCACCACCGGCATGCACAGCCCCGGCGGCGTGCAAAAGCAGTGCGCGGCGTGCCTCTTTGCATGCATCCGTGTGGAGGCGTTTATCTGGATATAAACAAATAAGAGGCACCGAGGTGGAAGTGCCCTCTTTCAGAACAAAGCTGATAATGACTGCAAACACCCCGGGTGCTGGAAGGCCCCATGGGAGGTGACGGCGCTGGGTTTCCCACGTGCTGCTCTCTCCTTCAAAGCCTACCTGGCTGCCAAAACCACCGTTGATATTCCAGGTCTTGGCAGTCCGGCTGCTGGAGCACTCTGGAGCAGGTCACCGAGTAATTAGAGAGATTGCTAATGGGCCGGCAACCTGCAGCAGACACCGGGGATGCGTGGCTGTGGGCTGGGAGGAAACCAGGAGCACCTCGGCTGCTGCCCTGCGTCCGGTGCTTGGCCCTGCCGAGCAGGTCCACGCGGTGAAAAGCTGAAACAGCAGCCGTGGGGGTTATTAGTTGTGACAGTAATTAACTCCTGCAAGAGGCGAGCCTTCCCCTGCAGTACGTGCTGCCGAGCAGGGGTGCGGGACCGTGCCTCGTCGGTTCACGCAGGACCCTGGGTGCTGCTTTCGGGAGGAAACTGCTTGGTTTTCTGGTGATTTTGGCTAGGATGTGCAGAACAGAGCGCCTTTCTGCCGGGCTGATGGGGTGCCCCAATAACAATTGTCCTCCAGCTGTGAAAGAGGGGGCTGTGCCACTGGAGAGGGGCAGAAACTGACACAGGATGGATGTGGGGATTTGGGGATGGATGCGGGGATGTAGGGATGGATGTGGGGATGTGAAGATGGATGTAGGGATGGGTGTGGGGATTTGGGGATGGATGCAGGGATGTGGGGATGGAGGATAGATGAGGGGATAGATACAGGGATGCAGGGATGGAAGTGGGGATGGATGCAGGGATGTGGGGATGGATGTAGGGATGTGGAGATGGATGTGGGGATGTAGGGATGGATGTGGGAATTTGGGGATGGATGTGGGGACGTGGGGATGCAGGGATGGACGAGGGTATGGATGTAGGGATGTGGGGATGGATGTTGGGATGGACATGGGGATGGGTACAGAGATGGATGTGGGGATGGATGCCCCAGATAGATGTGGGGATGGATATGGGGATGGATAAGGGGATGGATGTGGGGCTCCACCGCCTTGGACCCCCCACCCGTGGGAAGCCTCCAGCCTCGCCCAGCGCCAGGCGTTGGCGTGGCCCCGTGTCGAGCCCTGGCAGCAAGGTTAATGAGTTATGCACGGGGCAGGGAGGGGAAGGAAGGGCCTGGGCTGGGGAGGTGAGTGTGGGAAGCCCTCACACGCATTTTATGGGCTGGCTCTTATCAGCAGCCCGGCCCTGAGCAGGCGTTGCCTAACCCCGTTCTTGGCACCGTGGGAGGAGAGGGAGGGAAATCCACCCTCAAACCCCAGCCCCGGGGGGGTTTGACCCGAAATGAGGAAGGGGCAGGAGGAAGGCTCACAGCCAGGCGTGGAGAAGGGGCAGCGACAGCCCCGAGCTGCACACGGATGCTCTGTCACAGCAGTGGGAATTCGGGGTGCCCGGGTCTTTTTCTCGTGGCAAAGATGCACTCGTGCAGAGCAGAAGGTGCTCATGTGAACCTGCTCCGTCCAAAACCACAGGGTTTTGGAACCCTTTGATCACTGTGTAAATCCACCTGAAACAAACAAAAATTCCTCCAAGGTTCAGGCTTCCAAATGCTGCAGTGAAGCTCTACCCGAAACCAAAAATGACCCACCCTGAGCTGAAAGCCAGGTCAGTCCTGCAGCCACCCTTCTCCCTGCGCCTCCCTTTTCCCCTCCTGCACCTTCTTCAGGTGCCCTGCGAACCGAAACGGGCAGCGTCTGCCTGCAAAGCTCCACGCCACGCGGCGAGGGGAGACACCGGAATTGCCCGTGCGAGACCTCAGAAGTGGCCGTGCGCTTCGAGTCGCTCAGGTGCAGCTTTTCCACTCGGCCCCACTTGCGGCCCCGGTCTGAATCAGCCAGAAAAGAACAGGATCGCCCTGTCTGCACAGCCGGCAGCCTTCTCAGGGGGGTGAGTCAGCAGGGATCTGAAAATGAGGCACGATTCCTGCCTCGTGCCCCGTGGCCCTGGTCCCGGGGCCGCTGGTGGCGGTGGAGAGGCTTCAATGGGCTCTGGGCAAAGTCCAGGCTCCAGACGTCTCTGAACCACGCAGCTGCTCGAAAAAAAATGCGTGTGGCTCATCGGGGCCTGCCCCGAGTCCCAGGGGAAGGAGGGGAGGATGGAGTAAGAGAGGTGAGATGTCTCCGAGGCATCCACCCAAGGGCTGGACGCTCCACCCTGTGCGCAGCGCCGGGTGTTGCTAATTTATTGTAATTGGCGTGCCACGAGGCAGGTCGGCGGGGGATTAGTGGGAGGAAGGCAAGCGGAGCAGCCAGGGCGCGGGGCAGGCAGCGAGGCGGCCGTGGGAGCTGCAGCTCCGGGCTGCTCCCTGCTTTGTTTTGCTTCACTTTGTGTTGCGTTGCGTTGCACTGCATTGCTGCAGTTTTCTTTTCTTTTTTCTTTTCTTTTCTTTTCTTTTCTTTTTTTTCTTTTCTTTTCTTTTTTCTTTTCTTTTCTTTTCTTTTCTTTTCTTTTCTTTTCTTTTCTTTTCTTTTCTTTTCTTTTCTTTTCTTTTCTTTTCTTTTCTTTTCTTTTCTTTTCTTTTCTTTTCTTTTCTTTTCTTTTCTTTTCTTTTCTTTTCTTTTCTTTTCTTTTCTTTTCTTTTCTTTTCTTTTCTTTTCTTTTCTTTTCTTTTCTTTTCTTTTCTTTTCTTTTCTTTTCTTTTCTTTTCTTTTCTTTTCTTTTTTCTTTTCTTTTCCTTTCTTTGCTTTGCTTTGCTTTGCTTTGCTTTTGCTTTGCTTTTGCTTTGCTTTGCTTTGCTTTGCTTTTGCTTTGCTGCTGTGAAGTCAAGCTGTGGCCAGGGATGCTCAAGAAGGGATGCAAAATATCGGCGTCTTTCCTTCATTCTTTTATAAAAGTGGAACCCGAGCATGTAGCCCAGCCCTTAGCTCTTTCCTTGAGGTCCAGATTAACGCTGTGACCATGGGGGCTGATGTCTCACCCACCCAGGAACACGCTGGTTAATCCCAGCTGCCCCGCAGCCTCCCTCCTTAGGCTTCAGAGCCAACAACCCCGGTGCACTCGTGCCGCCCGGAGCAGGTCGGTGCCTCACCGCCCCGTGATCCGCAGGGGATGGGGAAGTGGGCAGGGAAGAGGAGAGCTGCAGGACAGGGTTTCCGTGTCGGGGAGTTCATGTCCGGAGCAGAGGGAAGCCGGGGCGCACATTCCTGTGCATGCCAGCTCTGCCCTATTTCCTCGTGTGCGTGCCTGTGCGCTGTTGCCTCTGGCACCCGGGGCCGGTGTTTACACTTCGCATGCAGAATAACACAACTCGATCTGGACCCTTTTTTGAAAAAAAAAAAAAAAAAAAAGGGAAGAAAGGAAGAAAGAGCAAACCCCGAACCCTGCAGCTGGAAAAACACCGTCAGCCCCCGCGGCAGCCAAGATCAACAGCGAGGACAGGCTGCTGCTCTCCGAGGGGGACACGGCTGGGTTTTGCTAACCCACTTCTAATTTGTGATGAAAATAATCAGAGAGGCAGGGCGGACCGGTGCCTGCCCACCGGGGTGGCTCGCCGGGAGGGTGTCCAGCAGCTGGGCTCCTGCAGGGAGAACTGGAAAGCTTGGAAGCGCTGGCTTAAATAGGGGTTAAAATAAGGGGTGAAATGGCAGCTGGTTTCTGTTCCCCGGAGCGTCCCCATGGGGCTGTCCCCTGCCTGTCCCCACCGCTGGCAGGCAGCTGGGCCCCAAACCCGAGCTGCCGATGCCCGACCCTGCTGGCACGAGGGCCTTTTACAGCCCGTGTGGTTTTCTGCAGGATTTCTCAGGGCACTGGTGTTTGAAGAGGGGGAAGAGTGGTTTTTTTTATTTTTTTTTCTGGCTGTCAGCTTTCCTTAAGCCCTAAAGTGGTGTCGGCTGGAAGGAGTGAGGGATCGCCCCTACCTTCGCCCCTGCCCTGTCTCTGTCAATTCTCTCCAGGACTTGCCACTCTCGCCCACCTTTCCAGTTCAGCTCTTTTTCAATCTCAATAGCCTTATTGGCATGACACGGTTTGCAAGTATTGCCAAAGTTAATTCATCAAACGTCCGTCCCTAGGAGCAGGCATTTCTCAGCACAATTACTCCCCAAAGACTCATCCAATGCACAGAGCAGGGCCGAACACCACGGTTTAATGTCCTCATTAAATAACAATGAATAACACCCCCCCATCAATGTCATCCTATTTCGGAGTGCCGCAGCCTCTTGGAAGCTCAGGGCCACAGGGACAGAGCTTTGGGAGCTCGTCCCAGCATTTATTTGGATGACAGGCACCCACCCAACACCGTCGTGCCTGGCTCTGCCCGTCCCCGTCCCGAGGAGCTCGGACAATGCAGACACACAAATGATCATTTTTTTTTTCATTTTATTGTGAGGTGCTGAGGGACTCGCCCGGGGGCGTGTAGTGAGTCAGCATCAGGGCTGGGAATTAAACCCAGGCCTCTGGGGGGGCTGCATACAAAACCGGCTCTGCCCCCAGGATGGGGTTTGCACCAGGGACCACCGCGGGCGCTCCGGCAGCTCCGTCTCCAGCCAGCTCCTGCTCTGAGCCCAAACTGATGAAATTGGTGCATCCCAGCCCCGAAGCCTGCATTTCTATGAGGGTTGGAGCGATGCCCGCGTGCTTCCCTCTGCGTAGCCTGGGATCCTGGAAGAGGAAAGCCTTGTGCATGTCATCGGCACCTCGATTTTGGAGTCCTGCTCAGCAGAGCCCCGTACCCGGCGTCTGCGTGCTCCTCCTCGGCACCCAAGGCGGGCTGACGGGGCTGAGCTCGGGGCAGGCAGCTGGCAAGGCTCGGCTGTGCTAACACAGAGAATCAGGAGCTTGCTGGAGCCTTGCAGCCCTTCAGGCAGGCTCGCTGTGCCGGGCCAGAGCTGATGGATAGCCCTGGAGTCATTCGGGAGGCTCGGGAAGAAACCTCTCCCCGCAGTAGCTGCTGGCAGAGGTTTGCCTGCACCCTTCTTGCAGCCTGATCCTGCTCGTGGCGGCTGGGTCCTGCGCCAGCTGAGCCGCGGGGCTGTTATACCCAGGAGAAAAGCAGCCACGCCAGGAGTGACCGAGTTTCGTGCGTGTCATGACAATTCCCTGACCTCTCTCCCTCCTCCGCTCCGATGGAAGCAATTACCCAGCTACCAGACGTTCGCTCTGTTAATTTTGGCTGGGAGATGGACGCGCCAGGCTCGTCTGTGCGCAGCTCTGCACACGCAGGTCACATCCAAATCAAATTTCTCCTGCCAGACACCTCGCTGTGTCCCAGGCGGGGTCAGCGGTGGCGGACCCATGGCCTTGCACCCTCCCTGCTCTGCTTTTTGCTCCCTCCCAGACCTGGGGATGCTCAGCGTGCTGGAAGACCCCCCCCCCCACCACCACCACCAAACAAAGCAGCAGCCCCATAAAGAAAAAACCTCCTATAGAGGCATTCCAGCAAAGATTTCCCCATACCCAGGCGGGGAGACAATGGTGGGAAGGAAGTCGCAGCCATTACCGTCATTGTCTCAAGGTTTAATCGGGCGCTTGGGGATTAGCACCTCAGCACCGAGGGCACAGCTGGGTGGAAAAAGGGCTCGGCCCATCCCGTGGAGAAAGGACGGGTCCTATAAGAGGACTTTCTGGGTGCTGTGTGGGTGAGGGATGGAGATTGCAGCCGAGGAGGGCTGGGGATCACCGGGGGGCTGTGCACGGCAGCCGGTGCCCCTCCAACTCCTGCTCCTCGCCCAGGGCAGGGGGAACGGGCAGGAGCCTGCAATTCCCTCGAACCTGTTTTCCAGATCCCCTGGCATCATTCCACGGCTGGCGGTGCGTGCGTCATCGCTTTACGAGCCTGCCTCGTTCCCCGGGAGCCCCCTTCCCCTCCCCTTTCCCCCCGCGCGCGCACACATTTTATTTATTTGTTTATAACACTTCGCCTATCCCCAGGATGCCTTTCATCTGCGGGGGCTTAACCGTTTCGGGGACTGGCAGAGGGCAGGATCTTGGGGGGGGGGGATAGGCAGAGAAATCGCCCCTTGTTCATGGCACGGGTGGACCAGGACAGTGGTGGTGGTCCCCGAGGATGCTCCGCTCGCCCGACCCCGCTGCCTCTCCCCTCCGCGCTGCCCCTTGCCCACCACCAGCCCCCAGGGACCACGGCCTCAAGGCACCTCCGTGCCCGGCAGACGAGGAGGGCACGCATCCCTCGGGGCCGCCCCGATGTCCCCTCCCGGGACCGCAGGAGGGGACAATGTCTGGGAAGGAGACAATGAGCACAGCCACCCTCGCGCTGCGGTTGCTGCCTCCAGACACCCTTGGCGGCTCTTTAAAGGGCTGGGGAAGGCTTTTTTGTCTGGGGACTGTGGGGCACTCCGTGCTGCCAGAGGAGGAGGAATCTCCCCGGGGAAGGCTCAAGCCTGGGAGATGTTTGGGCAGGGAAAAGCCCAGCCGAAGCTCCACGTGCTGTGCAGAGGAAAAGATCCAGGAGGTGCGAGGGGGTCCAGGAGGGCAGGCTCTGCCCTGAGCTCAGCAGGGAGCACCCAGCACCCAACACCTGGGTGTTCGGGTGTAAATACCCCGGCCAGGCGGCTGTCAACAGCAATTAGGGTTTCACACCCTGCCTGAGAGGCCCCAGCAGCGTGGGGCCGGGAGTGCCAGACAGGGAGGAGAGGAGGGCGCAGGATAACGCCGCGTGCCACCACCACTGTGTGCACAGGTGATGCTGGCAGCCTGGTGGGAGCGATGCTCCTCAATCCTTGCATTTCTCCTGCCTCCACCTCGTTGCTTTGAGGTTATTGACGTCCACAGAGGACCTGCTCCTGCTCGCGTGCTGGGAAGAAGCGCGGTGCTCAGCCCCTTCCCTCCACAGCAGCAGCGCACAAAGGCGCTTTGTGGAGACGAGCCCGGGGCAGACGCTCTCCTCCCCCGGAGGCACATGGATCCCATTAGCCTAGCGTGAAACAGGACCAAGCACGGCCCTGGCACTGTCAGAGGCCAAAAATGCCTTCATAAATGAGGCCAGAGCGCTCTGTGCCTGCCTGCAGAGCCTGTCCCAGGAGGGCACGGGGATGGGGGCACGTGGAAAATGTTGTGTGGGGTGGGGAAATCCACCCGGGGCTGCTCGCTGCTGTCAAGTGCTGGATTTTTGCTGCCTGGGCTGAAGGTCCCTGTGCTCGGGGCACCACGCCAGCCCCCGGGGTCATTGGCAGTGGTCCCGTGGTTGTGCTAATACCCAAAGGAGCACCGGGCAAGGCACCGGGTGCTGCTTCGCCCCAGCACACCCCTCCTCGCGCACATCCAGGTGAGCACAAACGCCTCCGAGCTCCCACAGCTGAGCTGCGAGGAGCAGGATTGCAAAATCCGGGCGGTTGCACCAGCGAGAGCGGGCATGGGGGGGGGGTCAGCAGCACCCAGGGGTGCCTCCTGGGATCAGCACCCACCGTGCCATGGGGACAGGGGACAGTGCCACCGCCCTGGGGTGGCTGAGCCCTGCCACCGAACCTCAGCGCCTTGCTGCTGCGGTCTCAGGGTGATTAACTCGAGTGTCAGGCAATTAACTTCTTCACACTCGCAGCCTCTAAACTCCCCCCATAACTCAGCGGCGACAGCCTGGCTGTTTATTTTCTGCTTCGGGAGAAGTCGGGCCGAGGCTCCAAAGGAAGACACCCTGATTTATGGCCGGGACAAAGGAGCCAGGAGGCTTTAAAAGCTGGAGGCCGGCTCCTGGCATGCACAAAGTGACATCAGAGAAGCAGCTCCTTGTGCTTGAGATATTTTCTTCGCCCTGGATGGGGCAGGAGCTGGGGGTGAAGAGCAGCAGTGCCGGTTGCAAGGTGGCAGTCACAAGGCATGGTTAAAACAAGCCCGATGGAGCTGGGCAATGTTCCCCGAGGACAGCAGAAAGCCCCGTGGTAGCCAAAAGAGGGGGCTGAGGATGGATTTGCATGCAGGTGGTGCTCATCTTCACAGCTATCTATGTGCTTTTTTTTTTTTTATAGCTGGGAAATATTTTGTGTGCCGCGAAGGGCTGGTTTTTTTGCATAAAAGTGGTGCTTGGTGGCAGCCTCTATTTGCATTAGGGCCGAGGAGGGATGCGTGAGGCCAGAAGACCTGAACCAAAAATGGGGCCGCGGGTCACTGGTCGGGATCCCGATGCTAACGGATGGTTAAAGGAATTTGCTCAGAACATCTATATTTTGGTTGGAACCAGGAGCGTCTTCCCAGCCGGCTGCAACACCCTCGGTTGCTACCCGGCGGTTGTTTTTTTTATAGCTCCATCTCCAAGGTCTCAGGCTCATTATCCTCATTTTAGAAATGAAGAAGTAAGCAAAGGGAGGTGCTGTGTTTTGAATAAGGTCTCCGGGGAGGCCAGCAGCACATCTCAGCCTTCCCGAAGCTCCCAGCCCCGTGGCCTTCCCACCAGAGCCCTCAGGATCCACCCCGGGAGCGAGCCGGGGCTCCTGACAACTTCACGGCTCCCCTGCAGCTCCCTGACCCACGAGCTGCCAGCAAAACCCGTCTGCCGCTGAGGTTAAAAACGTTGCCCACGGGGAGAGCAAAGTCTGCCGTCGCCTGCAGCATGCCTCTTGCTTGGAGTTATTGCCTGTGGATTAGCAAAGGTCAGGGATTACTGCTCCAGCCCTTCCCAGCCTCTTCCTCTGCCGCAGGTTAGGGCCACGCTAGAAAAAAAAATTGTGTTGATTTAGCCCGATCTGCGAGCGCATGGAAAAATCCCACCCAGCCTGGGGGAGCCATGGGAGCAGAATTCCTGGAGCAGATGTAATCGTGCTGGCGAACGGAAAATACCCCACCCCTTGGCCACCGCAGCGAGCTGGGGGAATTAATGGGATCCCTATGGGCGAGGAAGCTCCTTATCAGCGAGCGCCGTGTTTTCTCGGCCCTGGCACCCTCTCTGCAGCAAGCCTCGGTCCCAGCCTACCCCCTGCTCCTCCTTTCTCTGCCGTTAGTCTTTTCATCTCTTTTCTCTCGCCCGCCCATTTCCATTTTGCCCTGACAACTTTTTTTTTTTTTTTTTTTCCTCCTCCTTGCAGAATGTGGGAGGGATGAAAGCTGCAGATAATTAATAACCCCAGCACTTTTCAGCTCTGCCTTCCTGGGAGAACTCAGAGATCCCTGCTCCCTCCACCTCTGCCTCCCCCTGCAAACGCTCCCTCACTTCCAGTCATGTGCTGTCTCTTCCCATCGCCTGATAAATTGCAGCTGGCAGCTCCCACCCCAGCAGGCTTGGCTTGTTTCGTGCGTGTGTGCATGCGGGTAAGGATCCGGCTGGAGCCGGGGACAGGGGATGGATGTCAGCCCCTCTGGAGGTGGCTGTTGTCACGGTTTCTCAGCAGCAAGCCCTCGTTTCGAGCTCCTCGGTGTGGGTCGGGCTGCGATCTGCCGTGCAGGGCACGGTGAAACAGCCGACATCCCACGGAGCCGGCCCTAAGGGTGGCCGCAGCCTCTCCTCCTCCCTCTCCTCTCCCCTTCCAGGTGGTGCCCAGCAGCTCCGCGGCTCCTTCATGCTTAGGGCAAGGTCGACCCTTTTTTCCTACAGCTAGCTCCTGGCCTTTCCTGCTGGAAACTGGAAATAAGTGCCTTGAAAGAGAGATTGGGAAGGCAAAAGGCAGGGCCTAAAGGAAGAGGCTCGGGACGTGCTTCAGGCAGGGCACAAATCAGAGCTGCTGCAGCGGCTGCCTGAGCAAATAACCAGCAGGAGACACAACAGGGAGAGGCCAAGGAGAAGCTGCTGATAACCCCGGGTCGCCTCTCGGGGGCTGCGCGGTGGCTCCAGCTCTGTCCTCTTGCGCTGGCGAGGCAGCGGGTGTCCAGGCGTGCTGGCACCCAGCAGGAGCAGGATTAGTCCCAGGCATCGCCCCCCTGCAGCAGCCTGGCCACCCGCACACGGGAAGGGGCAAAGCACCGCGAGCAGCAGCAGCCCCCAGGGATGCCGCAGGGCTGGCTCCGCACCCATCCTGCTCGGCTGGGACCTGCCAAGCCCTGCTCGGGGCACAGCACCGCAGGGGCACGACCCTGAGGTCTCCCCGCTTGCCCTGCTCCATCAGTTTTGAAGCGCTGGGTGGAAAACGACCAGCTTCAGATGTGAGCATTGCTTTATTTTTGGTGCTTCTTCGCTCCCTCTCTCCCCTTCCCTCCTCCAAATCAGGGAACTCAAGACCCCATGGCTTTTATTTTATTTATTTTTATTTTTATTTTATTTTTATTTTATTTTTATTATTATTATTTTTATTTTATTTTTATTTTTATTTTTTATTTTTATCTATTATTTTATTTTTTTTATCATTTTGGGGCTTACTTTAATCCCTGTTACAGCGTTTTGTCCCCTTCCCTCCTGCCCGGTGCCCGAGCCCTAAGACCAAGAGGTGTTTACACCGTGGGCCTGCCCAGGCGTTGGGACTGGAGACAAACAGCAGAGGGTGGATGGAAATTAACATTTTAACACCGATTTCTGCCTGTCCCCAAACCCACGCTGACCCAGGACCCCTCCACCAGTCAGGGTTTTACCCCGGGACCTGGGGGTTGTCCCCAGGACGGGACCACGTCCCCCCGCCCCGGGGAGCTCCGTCTCCCCCCGGCACGTTGGGAGGCAGATTTTTCGCTTCAAATTACGCTCAATTAAGGAGCGCTAATGGGGCTGGATTTGGTCTGAGCGAGGCAGGGAGCAGGGTCAGGGCCGAACAATATCCTGTTGACATCACTCCCGAGGAGCAATTCACGGGCACAGGGGAGAAAGGGCCTCGCCGGGACTTCTCCTGGGCACAAAAACCTCAAAGAGGGGCTTGGCCTCTCCTCCTTTCTCCCCTGGCTCCTTTATGGGCAAAGGGGCGCCGGGAGGCACCTTATTAAGGGGACGTGGAGGGGTACGGGGTGGGGGGGATGAGTGGCCGTGTTCGCCCCGCTGGTGCCGGCGCATCCTCTGGGGAGGGGGCGGTGGGGTTTGGTTAACCCGCCTCATTAGTGGCCGTATGACATCATTATCTCACATTAGCGACACTCTTCCAGAGGTAATTGGGAAGCCTCTGGAATGGCCCCGTGACCTTTAATTAATGCAGCGGGGCCTTTTCCTTGGGCCATTCCTCGCTCTGCCTCCAGCAGCTGCTTCTTGTTAAGATGCCGGAGCAAAGGGAGCCCTGCTCCCATGCCGAGCCCCCCCCCACCCCGTGGGGGGAGAAATGAGAAGGTGCACGAGCAGTCGGCTGCTGCTGGCTCATCCCAGCCCCTGGGGTCAGCGGCCCCTCGCCCACCCCATCCCCTCGGTGCTGCTCATCGCAGGGGGAAGGCGATCCCACAATCGCCTCGGCAGCCCGGAGGAGCCCCCGCGCGCTGCGGTAAGGGAGGAGGGAGAGACCGCGCTCCTCCCCAGCCTTTCATCTCCTTCCAGCTGCAGCTCTGCTGTCTGCTCCTGCCCTTTTTGCCGCTGCTGTCGTCTCTCCGGCTTGGCCTCAGCTGCTTAAATCAATGGGCAGAGATCAGTCACCGGCAGCGCCAGGTAGCGCGGAGGTTTCCGTCAGCATCTGGGCTGTCGTCGTTATTATTAGCAGCGTTATTGCAGCAGCGCCTGGAGGCTCCAGCGCGGGGTGGCACGGGGCTGTGCTTGGCACAGGAGGAGAGCAGGAGCTGCTGTGCTGAGCTCTTGCGTCCTGGTGTACGGCCAGGGCGCTGAAACACGAGGAGAGCCCCAAACGCGGTGACACCACGGGGCTGGGGTGACCTAAAACACATCCCAGACCCTATCGGTGTGCAACCCCGCAGCCTTCTCCGTGCCCTTGCCAGGAAAAAGCCCGACTGGAGCTGAAAAACCGAGCCGTCCTTACCACCCCGGGCCAGGATTTGCTGCCTCGAGTTCTTTTCAAAAGGAGCACAAGAATTTTTTTTTGCAGCATGCAAAGGAACGCAATCACTCAGAAATAACCCAAATAGCTGGTATGCAAATACAAATGCAAGCCACACATCCACCCCCCCCTCCTCACGAGGAAAAGGGGGAAGAAATATTTTACTTTCGTTAAGGAAGGGAGGAAAAAATGTGCACTTCAAATAGGATTCCCAGATGTGGCACAGGGAGACAGGAAGATGGGAAGAAATCACTGCGGTGGAAGGGCTTTGCTGAAGTTATTCCAAAGACAGGAACAACATCATTTCCTCAAAAGACTTCTCTCTTTATTTTTTTTTTTTTTTTTTTTGTAGAAGAGGTGGGTTTGTTGGGTCCTGCTGGGAGCACTGTGTGTGCGCCGAGGGACCCTGATTTCTGATTTCTCCACCAAAACCAGGGCACGAGTGATGCTGGAACATCGCATCCCAGCCCCGTCCTTTTGCATCTCCTCTTCGCCTGCCCTCTCCCCAAGAGATGCTGGCAGGCAGGCTCACTGGGTGGTACTGGGCGGCACTGGGAGGTACTGGGATGGCAGCGCCGCCCCGTGCTTTGTCCCAGCTCAGGCTCTGCTCTTGCTGCCCTCCCTCCGAGCACGCACAGCGCCCGAGGCACTGAGTCAATAATCGAGGGCTGTTGTTGGCCCAGCTCTAATCCCGATTTTGTCTCGGAAACCTCTCTAACAGTCTTCAAGCCGAGGAGATGAGGACCGCCGGTTGTCATCCTCCTGGCCACGATCCTCCGTGGGGCTTTTGTATTCGAAACAGGGAAACAAATGAACTCCCTGCGAGGAGCTGGTCAGAGGAGGGGGAGGTTTAATTCGCTGGGGACCGGAGGCAGCGTATTTAAAACACAGGTGGAGGATGTGCTCAGGTCCTTGGGAGCCTTCAGCTCGCGGAGAGCTTTACCTGTTTTGATATTTAGACTCTCAGGTTTCGGGGATCAGCTTGTGCAGAGCAATGCGTGTCCGCCACCACCCACCAGCTGGCCCCAGTGCCGTGTCAGGGAGCAGCAGCGGCTTTGCAGGCACCCCGAGCACAGCTCCCCGTAGCAAAGGAGGCTCTGGGGATTCCCATCCTGCAGCCGTCAGCGGGTTAATGCCACCAGGCTGATTTAATTCAAGCCAGGCTGCACCGAGGCAGCCTCCCCTGCTCTGCCCTGGCGGAGCAGCCCCGTGCAAGGAGCTACCGGTGTCTGCAGCCGACCTCTCCTTCGCCCTTTGGAGCTGCTGCCAGTGGGTGGGCTGGGGTCAGTGGTGCTGCCGATCCGCTGGGAACTGGGGTAACTGGAGTCTGCTGGGAGCTGGAGTAACTGGAACCTGCTGGGAGCTGGGATAACTCGGCCGCCCTGCCCTCGCCGGAGCTCCTGGCCAGGGGGCGGCCAGCGCGGGGCCGGAGGCAGCGGGGCCTCGAGGGAGCTCCGCGGATGCGGAGCAGCTTGCATTTGGGGCTGGGGTGGGAGGGGAGGGTGGGAGGGGAGGCCCTTTCAACCCCAAACGTAATTAATCAGCGGCTCGGACAGAAAGGGAGCTGCGGCTGCAGTTCCAGCTACCGTTGCCCTTTCCCTCACACCATGAAGGAAGAAAAACCACGCAGGTCCGAGGACCACCTCACCCCCAGCTGGGATTCCCCAAAATATCTTTTTTTTTTTTTTCTGAACGCAGACAAAATAACTGGTTAATCTTTTAGGGGCACGCTGGAAGCAGCTGACACAGTGACGTCTTGCAGGGAGCCTGATCCCAAAAGGAGATGTTGGCTGCCCCCACACACCTCCCCTTCCTTACCCGCCTGCCCTAACGCCATCCCGATCCCAATGCCCTGGGCATCGAAGCCCCCATTTTGGGATTAGCAGAAACCTGTGCATCAGGAGCTTAAAAACCTAGGGAAACCCGTAACTTTCTGGCTGTAAGTGACATCTAGTGGAAACGGAAGGAAAAAAAAAAAAAAAATGCTCCCCAGGTGAAATGCAGCTCCTGGCGGGTTCAGCAATGAGACTCGGATTCCCGAGGGCTGCAGCTTCAGCCCCGCAGCTTCTCGTGCAGCAGGACACAGGGGCTGTGTCTGTCTGGGTGTGACAGGGAGCGTGGTTCAGCTCAGCACCACCCCGTGAGTTACGGGGTGGCCGTGCCGTGCCGGTGGCCACCTGGCTTGTGGCTGCTGGTCCCGAGCCAAAAACCCTGCGAGCACCACAACCCACGCACGGGTCTGGCTTTACCACGCCGTAATTCGGATTTAAGTGCTGCAATGGGCTCAGTAAGCTTTGTGGCCGTCCAGGGCTCGCTGCCCTCCGACTGCTGCTGCGGTTTCGTGCTCGTCCCCTCCTGGTTTTGGCGTGGGGACCCGTCCTCCTGCTGCCCCCCTGCCCCGGCCAGCCGGGAGCTGTGTCCTGAGGCTGCTCCGGTGGCGAGCAGAGCCAAGGCTTGCAAGGAAACCTGAAACCCAGCGAGACTTGGATTAGCAACCCGAAACTCAGGCCAGGATACAAGCCTTTCGGAAGAGCTTGGCAGGGTTTCAGGCAAGCGCGGGCTGAGTTTCAAGGCAGCGGAGGCTGACCTTTGAGTGAGCCCACTGCTGGCTTCCCGGGAAGCATGGGCTTGAATTTTAAGAGAGCCTGGGGACAGAGTTTCAGGCAAAAAAGAATAATAATAAAATAATAAAAATAAATAAAATAAAATAAAAATAACACCGTTAAAGGGCTTAGGCAAAAACAATGCAGACCTCCTATGGTTCGGGGGTGATCATTCCTAGCGTTCACCTGTCCCCAAACCAGCAAAACCAGCCTGGTGGTTGCAGCTCCGCTGCGCTCCAAGTTTCAGTGCAGGCTTAACCCCTTCCTCGGCGCGAGTGGCTGCAAGCTCCGGGCTTTCTGGGGGGGGCTGAATTCAGGGTTTGCCCGCTCCCCATCCCGAGGGAGGGCTCACGGCGCTCCCTGCTCCCTGCCACCATCTGCACGGCCCACAGGGAGCTCCTGGAAGGGGAGAAACGCATCGAGGGGCGGGCATCACGAGATGGAAAGGCTGCCGCTGCCAGGGCAGAAGACCGGGGCGCAGGGATCAGCTGGAGATGGGCAGAGAAAGCCACGAGCAGTGGCCGAGGCTGAAGGATGCTGATCCAGCTAAAGCAGAAGGCATGACCAAGTGGGCACGAGTCTGCCCCAGGCAGTGGGAGGCAGCACGGGACGACGCAGCCTTGCCCCTGAAGCTGTAAATGTATTTCTCTTTCCACTGTGCTTTTTTTATTCCCCAGCCCTCTTCCTGCAAACTCATCGCTCTCTTCCTCCCCGTGCAGACACCATGTGATGGGTCTCGATCAGGGCAGGGAGGGCTTGTTTGTAATCAAACCCACATTTCTCAGCTGCATTGTCTCTGAAACGCGTTCTGCCAAAAACCTGATACTCGTGACTTGTTAGTGCTGATTTTAAGAGCCCTGTGAAGGTAGAATTTTCCCAAGTGGAGTTTGCTGGATAGGAAATTGCTTATCTTTGACTATTATTCTGTACAGCTCCGATATCTCCTTTCCCCCTGCCAGTTTTCCCTTTGTGCTGGGAATAACGAACGTGGGGGCCATAAAGGGGGGCTTTATATGCTCCCACTTTCTTTGCCCAGCTCCCTTTTCCGTGCCCTTGATCCTGGCTCCTTCTCCTACGCTACGTCCTGTGCCGCCAGGCAGAGAGGGGCCTCATCTGCTGCTTTATTTCAGTCCCGTCTCTAATTACAAGTTGACATTAGTTATTTATATAACGTCCTCAGTGCCCAAGCAGGCTGGGAGCGCCAGGGCAGCCGTGCCTGCGGCTCGGCAGGTGGCATCCGCCGCGCGCCTTGCTCCGGAGGTGCAAGCATCCCCTGCAGCATCCCCGCGTCCCATGGTGACCCAGAGCCAGGCGTACCCGAGCGGCACGGGGCCGGGCACGCGGCGCCGGGAGGAAATTGGAGACGGTCCCGCTGGACGTCCTTCGTGCACGGCCCCTGCCTTGCCCTTGAGGTCCCCGCTGCGCCTTTAGGGTCGCCCCAGAGGAAGGCGGGGAAGTGCTAGCAGATGTGTAATTCCCCTAAGGACGGTGTGTGGGCTTCGCCCGGCCAGCTAAATAAATACTTGGATGCCTCTTGCGCGGAGGCTTGTTTGTGTCTCCCAGGCCGGGGCGGAACATGTGGCGGGGTGTGTGCAGTTCCTGTTGGGTTTGGTGTGCGGCCGCCCCGGCGCTGGGTTTCAATGTGACACCGATAACGCGGGCCGCCAGCCCGCTGCTGGCTTCCAGTTCCGTCTCGCTGCGTCTGCCGCTTTCATGTTCGCTGCTGCGGTTTGCGAGGCAGAGTTTAAAGGTTTCTCTGACTAACCCCCGGCTGCTGGGCTCAAAGGGAAGGAAGCGGCTGCAGCCAAGAAAAGGAAGCCAGTTGGTTTCCCTCCTGCGTCTGCGAGCGCGTGTGAGGGGGAGCGGGAGCAGGGTGTAGCCAGATCCGAAACGAGATAGGACGGGAAGACAGCAGAGCTCTTCCCTTCCATATTTTCTCGGCTTGACAAGCTCCCCGCGTGCGTCAGCCCGCAGGATAAGGAGAGGAAGCGTGGCCCGGTCGAGGCTCCCCCGGCGCGCTCCAGCTGGGAACGCCGCAGGGCTGCGCGCCACCGGCACGCCGCGGGGCCGTGCAGTGCGTGACGGCAGCCACGAAGGGGAGCTTCCTCCCCGTGGGACGGGCAGCTGGGGCAGGGCAGATATTTCTGGCCCCCTGGGACCAGGGGCTGGCAGGAGCTGGGGGATATTTCTGGCTCCAGGAGCTATTTCTGGCTCCGGTTGCTGACCCACGGGTGGTTTTTCCCCCATGCCGTGCTCGCCCCCAGGATCCCACCGAGGCTCCCGTGCCCCTGCTGGGATGCTCAGCCCACGGAGCACCCCCAGGAAGATGCGGTGCGGGTATCAGGAGTGGTCCTGGGGACTTCAGGGGGTGCAGGGTGGAAATGAGCCCGCTGCCACCCTCGCCTCTGCCCCATCAGCTTCTAAATATGGGTCTGCCCTCCCCGAACCCATCACACTCGGGGCTCAGGTGACACTCGGGGCTATTTTTAGCGGGTGAATGGAGCTGTGCTGAAGCCCAGCTCTCTGCCCCCGTCAAGGGTACAGCATCATGTTGTGCCGGGAGGAGGTTCCAGCGCGGCTCTTTGAATGGCTCCACCACCGGCTGAGGTTGTGGCACAGGTAGGATGCGGCTTTGGGGGCTTTCTGCTTCTCCTCCTGCTGCCGGGTCCCCCCCTGCTGGCTTTGGGCTCTGCTGCAGCTCCCTCCCCAAAACCCAGGGGTAAGGAAGGGCTTGCTGAAATCTTGCGTGGGCTGCGCTGCCTGCCACCTTCGTGCATGTCACCGGGTCAGCAGGAAGGAGAACAAATCCTCCACTTTTCACCTGGGTTACAGGAAAAAGGGTGTGCGAGATGCAACGCTGCTGTGGCGCTGAGCAGAGGCAATCCCCAAAACAGCTCTGGGTGGGGTGGTCATGGCAATACCCAGCCCAGCAGTACCTGTCCCACTGGGTCTGCCGTGAGCCACCCTCGCCTTCAACCGATTTCACCCAAAAAACCATGGATGGCAGGGGCAAGGGGCAGGGGGCATGCACCACCGCGGATGCTGGTGCCCCCTCCTCACACCCCGCTCTCTCCGGCCCCCTCCCCTTGCTTTGCCGCTGCAGGCATGGATAACTTCGAGTACAGCATCCAGCTGAACGACAGGGACTGGGCTGAATTCTTGCAGGCGGCCGAGGAATGCGACCTAGCGCCGGCCTCCCTGGCCACGGCGGAGGAGCAGTGTCTCAGTGACATTGAGCAAGGGGACGGCGTGCCCGCTCCGCGCAGCGCCAGCGCGGACGGGGAGCTGGCAGCGAGGCCGGGCAGCGGGCCAGGGGCTGGCAGGGCGAGCTGCTCCCCACGTGGGGTGCCCGGGGCGGACGAGGACGAAGCGGACCCGTGCTCGGCCAGCAGCTTTCTGCGTGGGAGCGACCAGCCCGGCTGCCCGCTGCCCGCTCCCATGCCCAGCGCGCAGGGGACGCAGCCGCCCCGTCCCCCCGCGGCCGAGAGCATCCCAGGGCAGGACGCGGCATGCGAGGTGGCAGCGCCGGAGACGGCATCGGGGGAAGGAGCCACGACCAGCAGCAGCAGCAGCAGTGGGGCCATGGAGCCTGCTGGCCACCCCGCTGCACCCCGTGCCCCTGTGCACGGAGGGGATGCCGGGGGGGAGCAGCCCCGTGGAAGCCCAGTGGTGGCACAAATAGGTTCCCCGGATTTTTCGGCGAGGAAAAGTCTTAGCACAGCTGCCTGCGTGGAGCCTGGGGTGCAGGGACCCCCTCCCAACCTCCCCCCCAGCCCTGCCCCGGAGGCTGCTCCCAGCTGCCCGGCTCGGCCCCCAGACCCTGGGCAGAAAGCGGGGCCGGAGCCCAGCTCCCCAGAGGTGGTGAGACCCAAGGTGCCAGCGCAGATGAGGAAGAGCCGTAAGCAGCGCGGAGCCGGTGCTGCCGAGGTGACCCCGGTGGACAGGGAGCCAGCGGGGACCCCAGCACAGGGCAGCGGGGCGCCCACCAGGGCACCATCGTCCTCCCCGCTGACCTCGAGGAAGAGCAAAGGGAAGGAGAAGGCGGCCAAGCCGGCACCCGTGCGGCTGGGGAGCGAGGAGGCAGCGGAGAGCAAACGGCCGGCAGCCAGCCCTGGAACAGATGAGGGAGATGTGCCCACGAGCATCCCCCCGAAGCAGAAGGCGAAGGAGCCGGGGGCACAATCCCCCGGGAAGACGAGGGCCCCCAAGCTCCCCAGAGCAGGACAGGCAGGGGGATCGGGCGTGCGCGACGATGTGCCGGTGATTCTTACCACCACAGCCCCAGACCCTCCGGGAGAGGCGTGCCAGGAGGGGAAGGCTCTCCGTCCCCAAAGCGTGGCTGTCCCTGCAGGGGATGCTGCCAGGGGGGGCCCTGGGGAGCCTGCAGCTGAGCCCCCCGTGGAGGTGAGCCCCCCAGGCTCTGCAGCCGGGGGCTGCGCAAGGGCAAACTCGCTGGATGTGACTTGGCCCGAGATGTACGACTATTTGTTCTGTGACTCCCAAGGGGAAGAAGAAGCAATGGTGAACTCGGTGGAGGGCGAGAAAACACCCTTGGAAAGGGAAATATCCTTGCCTGAACTGTATGAATACTTTTTCAATGAACCTGAAGGAAACAGGAAAAAAGTCAAGGGCAAAGAGAGGAAGCGAAAGAAGTTGAGCAGCTTGGACCGCGATCAGCAGAAAGAGGAACCTGACCTGGCGCTGGTCAAAGAGCCCCAGGCTGCCACGGTCCCGGAGCTGTACGAACACTTCTTTCCCGACGGGCCTTGGAACAGGGGGGGCTGGCGGGGGCTTTTCTTCACCACGCCAGCCTCCGAGGTGAAGAAAGCCGTGGGGGCTTTGAGGTCCTTCCTGCAGAGGCCGATTCACCTTGGCAGAGGCCAAGTGCCGGTGCCGCCGGCTCTGGCGCGGAGAGGATCCGGAGAGCCGCTCGCCCTCGTGCCGCTGGGAAGAGGCCAGGCGCAGCCCCAAGCTTTGGACATGGCCCTTGCCCTGAGAGGTAAAGCACCGCGACCCCGTGCCCAGCACCCCTGGCTCTGCTCGTGATGCTCATGGTGCTGCTGGCCCCGCGGGAAGGACGGGGACCCGGGGGAGGTCTGGGCATGGCCGGCTTTGCTCTGAGCGTGCTTGCAGTGGGGTGATGGGCTGGCCACAAGTCCCTGTCCTACCCGGTGTGGCTGTCCCTGCAGTCGTGCCATCCCACTGAACCATGTACTTGTGTTTCTGGCGAGGGGATGGGAGGGTAAAGAGCAAAATCAAAGCCCTCAGGCCCCTGAGATAAGGCAGCGGCTGCCGAGCCGCAGGCTGATGAGGTTGGGTTGCTGATTGATCTTGAATTAGTGGGGGAAAAAAGTGTGCATGGGGGGGGAACACATCCAGCTGAAGGTGAGGGGGGGCTTAAAAACACGGGCTGAGATTTGCAAAGCGCCATCCAGAGACCCCAAAGGCTTCCAGAGCGCGGGGGCAGGTCAGAGGGATGGGGGGAGAAGGCAGAGCGGGTCTGACCGCCAGGACAGCCGGCGTATTTGTCTTAGAGCTTACGCGGGGCTTAGAGCCGCAGTGCCTCCCGTTAATATTAAAACCAAACACCGAGTGACTCATCCCAAGGGGCGCCTCAAAACAGAGCTCCCAGTCTGTTTGCACAGAGAAAAAAAAAAAACAAGAAAAACCTGTGCCACGGTGGTAGCTAATTAATAATCCGGCTTTAATTAAACGCCTGATCAAATAAACGCGGGAGCAAAAATAACCTACTTCTGCGAGGTGTCCTGAAGCTTGCTCTCGTCCCCACAGGGATACCCGAGGCCCCGCTGCCGCTGACCCACAAGGACATGTGTCTCGTCTTCTGCGCCTTCGCCTCCTGGGCGGTGAAAACCTCCGACCTGCAGGCTCCGGATGCCTGGAAAACCAGTGCGTGCGGCGCGGGGCTGGGGGAGAGGGGCGGGCAGGGGCTGGGGGAGGACCCGGCGGGGAGGGAGGCAGGGATGCTAACGGACCCCATGGTGCTGGCAGGGAAATGCAGACACTTTCCTGTTTTTGTAGAGTCCTGCTGCTTTTTAACATGTCCCGTAGGAGTGTCAGTCCTGAGTCCTGCTTGCTTAGGGTCTTTCTCTTTGCACGGTGTCTGCTGCCTTCAGCTGAGCCTGGCTTTATCCCCGCTCCATCCAGCCTCAGTTAGGGACCAGTATGGGGTTTTGGGGATAGGAGAGGCTTTTTTAAGGTCCCTGCTTTCAAGGAGCATCACCACGACTTCAAGCGTGCACATTTACCCTCCCTCAGCTCAGATGGAACAAGTACATGCATTTTTATAATGTGCCACAAAGGGATAATCTTTTTCCTAAATACCACCCCGGTGGCGCATTGACCCTGCCAGCTCCTCCATCATCCCCACGCGTGCCCCAAAACACGCGTGCCCCAAAACACAGCCTGCACAAAGCACAACCCTCGGTCCCCCTCTCCAGCCACAGCCAAGCTGGTGGCAAGGCAAGAAGGGGGAGCACACGGGACGTGGCACCGAGGAGCAGGGCACGGGGCCAGCGCCGCCCATGGGCTCTCCGGGGAGGAATGTTCCCCACGAAGGTCACGCAGGAAGCTGACACCCCGGGGCTGAGAATAGCCCGTTAGCTAAGGTTGCTCCGCGCAGCAATCACAAGGAGCTCTTGGCCTGCTCTTCGTTGCCTTCTTAGTACGAGGCAGAGGCGGCGGAGGGGGTGCGGGAAGCAGGCCGCAGCCTCGTGCCATGGGATTGCGTAAGGCAGCGTGTAAGGGGCTTTGCCTGGGCAGAGAGCTGGGCAGGCTGACCTCTCCTATGAACCAAGCTGAAAACCCGCACCAGAGGCTCAGAGAAGGGCCTCGTTCTGTGTGCATTCTCCCCGAGGTCTTGTTTGTAGCTCTGCATTTTCTGATTCAGAGTTTGGGGTGTTTTCTGCTTTGGGCTGGGATCAGAATATCCGCAGACAGCCCACAAGAAAAAAAGATTTCTTGGCATCTTCCTGGTCTGAACAGTAGAAAAGGAAGGGAATGTCCTGAAGCTCTGGTCAGGTTCCCTACTGTGACCTTCTCATCCAAGATCAGACATCTCCACGATAGCCTGTAGACCACCACCCAGCCAGGCAAGCGTAGATGTTTCATCACCATTTCCACTGGTCTTTCCCCAAATCTCCTTCCTTTCCAAAAGGTCCTTCCTTCCCAAAACGTCCTTCACTTCCCAGAAGGTCCTCCCTTCCCAAAATGTCCTCCCTTCCCAAAAGGTCCTTCCCTTCCCAAAATGTCCTCCCTTCCCAAAGGGTCCTTCCCTCCAGCGACCCGGCAGCTGGCCTCTCTCGGGGCACGCAAAGCTGCTCGGGAGGGATGGGCGTCCTGCGTGAGCAACAACTCCCGCAGCAGGACCAGCACCAAGGTAAGGCTGCCACCTTGAACACCTCGGCAGAGCGGGCCCCAGGAGATGGGATTTTCTTCCAGAAGTGCTTTTTTATTGATAATCCCATCCACAAATGGCCACAAGCCACTCCAGACGCAACCACCAGCACTGGATCCATGCCTCGTGTGATTCCCTAGCGCTCACTCCCCGCACGTCTCAGCCAGCCCGTGAAGTCTGTGTGCTCTTTCCCTCCAAACCAGCTATTTTTTTGGGAAAACGGCGTGCCCAAACTGCGGGAATAAATGTGGTCTGCCGAGCTGTGGGCAGTGTGGGGCTGAATGTGCTGGGAACAACTCAGCGTGGTGGGGACAAGGAGTGAGGGCAGGAGGGTCTTGGTGCATGGTCAGTGGCTTGTGACCCTCACGTTGAGAGAAGGATATTTTGGGTTGGGAAGAAGGCTCACCGTGGGACCACGATGGGTTTTTTTTTGCAGTGTTCCTGGCGAGCTTTGGCACGCTGTCCGCCATCCGCTACTTCCGACGGCAGGCCAGAGAAGGACGCCCGCGGACCTAGCCCCGGCGCACGCAGGAGGTGCTCCCCCGGGACGGGCGAGGACGGAGGAGGCAGGGGCCGGGCACCTCGTCCTTGGGCAGCGTGGGAAGCCTGGATCCCAGCACCGAGACTTCTCTGGACCCATCCCCAAAAGGGACAGGGTGTCACAGGAAGCAGGATCCTTCCCGTGGCGGTCGTTGGCAATACGGTAGGCGGTTTGTACCTGTACTGGACACAAGAGGAGCCCGGCGTGGGCTGGCTCGGTTCTTTCTTTGCACACTTCTTGCATCCTCGTGCCATCTGCTAGGAGTAGTCACGGTGTCTGACCCAGGGCGCTGCTCGCCCGTCCTCCCTGCTGAGCTCAGCTGGGGGCAAAGGAAGGCGCTGGAGGGAGCAGCAGAGGGAGGAGGGAGCCAAAGAAGCCAGGAAAAGGGCTTCGTGTCCTACTAAAGGGTTGGGGGGAAGAGAGGAGAGAGCTGGGGAAGAGCTGTCTCTGCCCAGCATGGCGCTTTGCTAAGAAGATGCCACAGCAAGGGGACGGAGGAGAGCAGGAAGAGGGGCTGAACGAAGGGAAGAGCCCTGGCAAGGACAGGAGCTTGTTGGAGAGGACACGGGGCGCAGGCACTTGGCCAGCCAAGGGTCTAGGTGTTCCACTTGGGGCCTCAGCTGCCTCCCGTCCTAGGAACATGAAATGGGAGGGGATGGAGGGTGAGCGTGGGGCTTTGTGGGGCAGGGGGTGAGACCCGGCACGGAAAGGGGGTGGAAAACACCAAGGAGGTGGTTCGGTTTCTTCCCTGTCTCGAGTGTCGTCCTGGGACCCAAGGGCATTATTCATGAGGGTTTTCTGCACTCCCAAGTCTGGCGACAGCACAAACGTGAGATTTGTTAAGCACTTAGGGACCAGATCCACAAAGGTACCGGGGGGAAATGTGCCCCAAATGCCTGTGTGGGTCTGCCTATGAGCTTTGTAGGAGCAGTAAGGGTTTGTCTTCTGGAACAGAAGGAGAGGTTCGGCTCTTTCCTTGAAATGCAGAGTGCCATGTAATTTTAATGTGTGTGGGGTTGCACTTAAGACCGTGTATTATTGCAGATAAGAGAGCACACTGTGGTTGCACAGTGAGACACGTAGCAGTAGGTGGTAAGAGGGATGTGCAGGCTCTATATGGACTATAGTAGCTGTATGTTCAGTAGGAAGAGTTTTGTGAAGGAAGAGAACATATTTAATATGCTGAAAGCTTCTAATAAAGATCTATCCCATTTAACACCTCTGCGTGCCTTCCTCTGTCTGCATCGTCCACGCGTGGAGCTGTTGAACGAGTGTTGGGTTTTAAAGGATGAGAAATCAATTTATACTGGGTCTGCTGGTATAAAAGCATAGAAGAGGATGGGGAGCCCTAGAGGACGGAGCACCCAGGGTTCTGGGCTGCTTTTCCTCCCCTTTGGCTGCATCCCCAGGGCCTGTCCCTGAGCACGCACCGTGCCCACGAGCACAGCGGTGAGCACGGGGGGGGGCGCAGGGAAGCAGCCCCCAGGTCTGCTCCGTCCTTCCCTGCACAGCCTGGCACTGCAGCCCTGGAAGTCCTGCCGAGCAGACCTCGCTCGCAGGAGCACGGCAGGCAGAGGGGAGGTGGAAAGGCTCACATATGCTCAGTTTTACTGTTTATCCAGCCATAATCCATTAAGCGCTCCCCGCGAGCTCAGCGGCAGGTGGAAATGCGGCAGCCTCGGCGTGGCGGGTGGGTAATGGGGGAACAGCTGGAGGAAGCGGGCGATTTCATTCTGCAGGGCTTTCCTGGGAGACCAAGTGACACGGAGCTGAGCAAAGCAGAAAAAGGGCAGAGGAGGGCAGCAGACAGGCTTGCTGAAAGGAAGGGGGCCCTGGGACCGCCAGCCCTCCTCTCATCCTGCACAGCTCCTCCTGCAGACTGAAGATCCCAGCGGAAGCTGAACCACAAACAAGCATTGCTGGCTTCTTCCTCGCTTTGAATTTTTCAGATTTTTGTGTTTTCTAGCCTTGCCACACAAGCCTGGAAGAAATAACCTTTTCCCTTCGCTTTGCAGGTGCAGGGACAGTTAGTTTCCCTCCCAGCTTGTGCAGCGCTCCCAGGTGCAGTGCTGGCAGCTAATAAAGGCTCGTGCCAGAAATCACCAAATTTAATCCCAGGCAAAATGGCTGGGAAAGCTGCCCTGGTTTGTCTCAGTGGTGCAAAGTTGGCCTGGAGATCTCGGTGGATCTGGGAGCCTTCCTGGCCAGAAGCCACGGTGTTGAGGACACCTTTGAGGACATCAGCTCCTCCAGGAGCTCTGGGATGGGGGCACGCACCTGATCCTTTCTAACACCCTTGGTTTGTGTCTTCCTGAACTCCCACCCCAACTCCTGCCAACCCTAACCACTCTGATTCCAGGAGTCCATCTCTCTGCCTCAATGTCTCCATCCCAGGGTGTGAAACCTGCGCCAGCTTTCTTCCCAGAAGAGCTCAGGACCACGTTACACCACGGGCAGCGTGAGGCGCCCATCTGCTTTGCGGTGAGAGCACTTTGCCTGCCTGGGACCGTCGGGATCTGGTCCTTCAGAGCTTGGGCTTGGAGAAACAAATGTGCTTTGGCACCTCCCCCTGCACAAGTCACCGAAGACACCAGATTATCCACCAGGTCACAGGTGCATTTCACACTCCTTTTGTTCTCCGCTGGCAGAAGCAGATGAAATAAATATTTCAGAAGATGGATGTTTTCAGTCCACTGCAGATGCAACGGGAAATACTGCAAGAAGCTCGTTGGTAGCAGCTCCGGGAGCGTCTGCTGTGCTCGTTCAAGCAGCGGCGTCTCCGGTGTCCTTCAAGGAAACCAGCACGGGCTTGCCTGCAGTTTTAACGCTTGGTTTGTTCTCTGACCTTTTAAGCTCTCGCCTCTCTCCACGGCCAGGTCAGCCTGCTTGTATCTGTCCCCGGAGGGAGCAGCCAGAAGCTCACCGTCTTTTGCAACAGCCCCGGCCACCACAATAGAAACGACCTTTTCGGAGCATCCTCGCGGTGGCGGCGAGGCTGTTTGCACTTCGCTGAAGAAAACGTCAGGGCCGGCAGCGGGAGCCGTGCCATCCCGCCCCGCTTCCTCGCCTCGCACGTAGCTCCCACATCTGACACCTCGTCGTGCCAAGCAGATGAAAAAGTCAGGCAGGTGCACGCTCCTGGGCCGCCGGGGCATACCACGCGCTGCCCTGCCATGCGCGCCGGAGCCGGGGCGGGCACGGCTCTGTGCCTCTCCCCCTCTCCTGCAGCAATCCGCTTCGCCAGAGCAGCTCCTGTTATTTATTTATTTATTTATTTATTTATTTTTTGCCTCACCTTCTCAGTAATGAAATCAGAGCAAAGCTTCCTGCGGGCATTTCTGCTGGGTCATTTCTGCGTCATCGCCGTCTTCTCGCGGGACATCAGAGGGATGTCTGAGGGCTGCTGGTGCCAGCCCTGGATGGCTGCAGCGGGGCTGGCGTTGCCTTTTGCCCCCTCCTTGCTCGCAGGGGCAGCAAGGCCAGGACGAGGCACCGGGGTGGGCTCCCAGCGAGGATCCCCGAGGGAGCTGCGCATCGCCGAGCCGCTGCATCCTGCGCATCGCCAGGTCCCTGCTCGGGGGCAGCGCGCTCTTCCCGGGGGTTCCCACACCTCGAGGGGGCACAACACCCAATTCATGGCTTTTAGCACTAGCGAAGGAGTCGAGATTATCTGTCACAGGGGGAACTGTTGGCAGTGAATGTCACCTTGTGCCGTGCACCTGCTCTGCGAATAGAGGCGGGTGTCCTGTGACCGCGCGGAGCCGCGGGATGTGCCCCCCAGCCTCACTCAGGCTGTGCTGCTGCTGCTGGGGTGGATGAAGGCATTTTCCAGGAAAAGGGAGGTATTTCGCGCGTTCACAGGTACTACAGTTTCCATTTTCAGTTTCCATTTTCTACCTGTACCAAGACACCTGGTGCCACGTTAAGCAAACCATCTATTTCTAAACCCTCTGTCTGCTGAGACAGTATCAGAGAAAAAGCATGAGAAAGTTTTCCCGGCCACCAGGCAGGTGTAGGTGGACACAGCTCCTGGGTCAGCATCCCGATGGGAAACCTTCAGGAAAACCCAAGGCCACCAAACCCAATGACTCGACAGGGAAGGCGGGCTGTGGAGCTCAGGTGGGAGGCCTGACCGGTCTGATGCTCGTGGAGGCTGGTTTGGAAACACTTTAGGGCTTGTATATGCACATAAATTGTTGTGTATTAATGGTGCCAGCCTGGGAAAACCGTACAACCTTCCGAGCAGGGATAAATAGAGGGAGACCAGGGAGAAGGGCTGCTTATAGGGGACCCAACCCCAGCTGGGAAGGGGAATAAGCCAAACTCCTTTAGCTGCTTGTAGGCAGGGGCTGTACAAGCATTTCAGTGGCAGTTTGCCATCATAATCCTTAGTTGCTATGGGGTAGCAGCAAAGAAAGAGCAGAGAGCAGGTCTTCCTGAGCAGCTGGGCAAAGGTGGGACGCTTGGGTCGTGCCCACACCCCCAGCCCAGCTCTCCATCGGTGCGAACCCTGACGGCGCCCGTGTGCTAAGGGCAGGCTCGCCTGTCACCCCAAAACGCTGCCCGGCAGCACGGCGGGGACAGGGCCAGGCCATACCTCAGGTGCCGAGGCATGAACACAGTCCAGGACCCGAAATAGGAGCCGCGCACACCCCGGCGGCCGCGCACGGGGGCGGCGCTGGAGGCGTGAGAAATGAGCAGCCTGCACGTCCAAAGGGCAGCGCTTGGAAGGGACAAATTTAGCCCCGACGTAGCTGGGGGGAGCTCTGCGAGCTCTGGCAGGCGCTTTGGGTCAGGATCCTGCTGTCGGGGGCCCCTTGCGTCTGTGTCCACCCATTGCTGATCGATAGGGGTGCAGGAGGCAGCTTGGAGAGCTCCTTTCCGAGACCCCCAGGACTCCGGGGGAAAGCAGAGGCCGGTGAGCTTTGGCATTAATCCGCCATGCGGTGGAGACTTTGCTCTGGGATTAGGTGCTTGCACGTGCCTGCCCTGACCCAGGGAGTCAGCACGCCGGGGATCCTCCCCGACCCGGGGACACAAGGTCCTCAGGGCAGGAAGGGGTCTGTTACAGCAGCAAGGGGCGAAAATTCACCGCCACCAAGCCAGGTGGTGGAAAAAGAGAGAACAAAAGTCTTCCAGAAGAAGGTTTGTTGTATTTGCACGGGCTCACAGTGATCCACCGGGGAACTTTTACAGTAACGGGGAGGGCTTTTCCCCCTTTGGTACAACGCAGACATCGCCGTTAAAAACACAATTAAAAGGATCGTGGTGACAGCTTTAACGCCAACGTGCATTAAAAGCCCACGAGCACGGCCCCCGCCAGGACAGCACGTGCCTTTGCCGCTCCCTGCTGAGATCCCGTCCTGAATAAATAGGTCCTTGGGGGTTAAGTTATTAGGGACAAATCTTCCTAACATGAAAGTGAACCTGAAACAGAACAATAACAGCTAGAAGACCCAAACCGACACATACACACACGGAGGAGCACAGAGCTGCCCGTTCTACAGTACTGAAGGTCATCCACGGCTACAAAATTAAATAGGCCTACAACTCAGCTACAAAATTAAATAGATCTACAACTCAGACACATTTACACATTAAATACATAAAATACAATCAAACCTTACATGTAAACTTGGCTGGTTGCCTTCCGAAAAACAAACCGTAACAAAACACTACGATACAATGCATAGATATTCAAGTACAAAGAGCTCCTGGATTGTTTTGTTTGCACCAGTGAAAGAATGAAAATCGAGATTTTTTGCTACTATGCTCGGCTTGCAGCCTCCTTAGGGAACAAAGGTTAAGAATTTGGAGCCTCAGGTAAAAAAAAAACATTCGGGTTTGCTGCTGCCCTGTATGTGCTAAAGGATCTGGCTGAAGAGGCTGCAAAGAGATAGCACCGAGACTCTGTCCCCTGTTGTTTGTGTCCTGAATCCTGCTGCTGCTGTGGCGGGGGGCAGAGCGAGCCGCAGGTCTCTGCAGAGGATTTTTTTTCCTTCCCTCCCTGCCCAAGTAACCCCAGGCAGCTTCTGGTGTGGGCCCAGCGATGTGCGGAGAGGTGGGAGGGGAGGACGCGGTCCCGTAGGGGGAACCTAGGGCATCCTTTCTGGGAAGTCCTGGGTAAACACGAGCCTTATTTTGTGGCTTATTTTGTGGCAGCACCTTGCTTTATTCCACCTCCGAGGTGTCAGGCTCTCAGTATTGCAGGTCGCGCTATGGTTTGGAGCCAGCACCGTCAGGAAAGGATTTTTTTTTTGCATAAAATGGAAAGAACTTCCCCAAAGACCCTGGCTTTCTTTCTCCATCTCTGCCAGACAGCTCCGATCCTGCAGGAGGACAACCCTACGAGCACAGCTATCGCTACCGACCCCACGCGCTGTGCCGGGCACGTCCCCTACATCTTCCCAGACCTCAGAGCTCAAGGGGGAAGGTTTGGCTTAACGGCAATTCGTAGGATTCATCACAGATCCCCTCCCTTTGCTCCCTGCACCCCGCCGGGATGGGAAGCCCAGGGGGGAAAAGAGCCCCGGGGGCTTTTGTGTGCCTGGCCGTGGGACCCCTCCTCAGGCCTGGTAGAACTGCGGGCTGGGCGTTGGGGAGCCCCGCGGGGTGCTGGGCGCCCTCCCCTCGGCCTCCCACAGGTTGTCGTAGCTGAAGTCGCTCTGGAAGCTCTGCAGCTCGGCGTAGTCGTGGTAGGCCGCGGAGCCGCGGCGCGAGCAGCCCTCGGGCAGGTCGTAAGCGCCGCTGCTGTCACCTGCAGGAAAGCAAAAGAGGAGCTCGGAGAGCTGCTGAGCGCCCCGTGGCTGCCTGCTCCGTCACCGGCAGGGTTAGAAAAGAGGGAGGACGTGCACGAGTCCCCCCACGTGCCCTCCCAGCCCTGCTCCGAGCGATGCTGGGGGAGCGGAGGGGGCTGCGGCACCCCAGCAGCTCCCGAGGGTCTCACCTGGTGGCTGCAGCAGGGGGCCCAGATGTTCCTCTGGCAGGGATGAGACCTGGGAAGGAAAAAAATGTGCTGATGGGGACGGCGTAGCCACGCAGTCCCGGAGCGCTTCACACCACCCCTGCACCCCAGCACCGGGCTGAGCCAGGGCTGCTCGCACAACTCACGCTGGAAAGGTAAGAAGCATCAGCAGGAGGCTGGGGAGGTCTCTGCGCCCCGGGCATCTCCCTCCAGTGCCTGCTGGGCAGGGGCTGGGAGGTCTTCGGGCACTGCAGGACCTTAAAGAGAACAAATTGCAGAGCTGATGCCTGCCGTGGAGACCGGCTGCTCCCCCACACTGTGAACCAGCCCTGCTGCGAGCAGATTGTTGCTGCAGACTTAGGCAAAACAAGGTTTTTCTCTCTGCCTTGCAAGTTCTGCTACATTCCAGTGCCAAAAGCCCTCGCCGCGAAAGAAAGAACGGGTGCAGGTCGCGCACAGCACCCCGCTAGGGGTGACGGAGGGTGGCCAGGTGTGAAGGGAGGAGGGCGAAACCCACGGGCGGCTCAGGGTCAGGGTCAGGAGGAGCCCTCCAGGGGGAGAGGGGGCTCAGCGATACGGGGGGCACCAGCCAAGGCTGCTAAGGGATGCACAGAACTAGAAATATCGCCTCCAGCAGGCCCCCGGTTATTCGGGGGGGTGTGGATCAGGCGCTCTCTGCCTCTGACTCATCTCCGGTTTCTGGAGGCTGGGCGACATCTCAGCCTGGGCCTTTGTTTCGTGGCTTCTGGCTTTTCCCGGGGCTGCTGTGATACCGGCATCGAGCGATAAGGCAAGGGGAAACCTGTTCCCTCTGCCTCTGTCCCGGCTGGAGGAGAACCGAGCCGTGCCGTGCCCTGCCCCAGCCCGCCGCCCTGCCGGTCCTGCAGTGCCACATCTGCTCGGGCTCAGGCAGACAGCAGGAAAAGAAATGGCCGGGGGCATGATTTCGGGAGCCCAAAAGCTGTGTGCCGAGGCAGGGAGGCGACCTGCAGCAGCACGGGGTGCCTCTCGCAGGCAGACGGATCCGGCCGCGCTGCGTGTGCCGAGGGAGCCGGGTGTGCAGGGGGGGCAGCACCCGCCAGGCTCCATCCAGGTGGGGAAACTGAGGCAGGAACGGGGTGATGACCCCAAATGTTTCTCAGACAAAGGGGATGGGGGCTGGCCCCTGTGGAAATGATTTCCCCGCTGCCTTACAGCACCGGTGAGGAAAGCACAAGGCACCGGAGAGAAACGGGCACCAGATCCCTGCAGTTACACCCACCCCAGGCAGGAGGGCAGCCCCCAGACCCCACAGCCGCTTACATTGCTCAGCTCCGGGTGCGACGGGGGGGCCGTGGGGCGATGCCATGAGTTAATTGCTGAGTAGGGCTCGCTGTACGCTGCGGGCACGAGCTCGCCGCCGGTGTGCTCGGGGATGAGGCCGCGCGCCGTCCTCTCCGCATCCTGGCCGCTTCTGCCTTTGGATTTCCTGGCGCTGCCGCCCCTCCGCAGCTCCTGCGCGGGCAGCCCGGTGCTCGGCCAGTTGGCATGGGGCAGGCACTGCGAGGAGAAGGTGAAATGGGCTCTTTCCAACAGCCTGGGCATGCATGCACGCAGCCGATGCACCATCGCTGCCCTGCTCGGGGTGCCACGGGCACCACTCCGTGCTGGGACACCCCCACGGTCGTGTGGCCGCCTCCAGCCTTTTGCAACCCGTACCTACAACCCTTATGCAAAAAAAATTTAAGAACTGGGGGTGTTTATCAGCCTTTCCCTTATCAGCAGTGACAGAGCTGAGCCAGGACAAACACAGGCTCCGAGCACGGATTTGCAACGCCGCGCCGCGAATACAGACCGTGCGAGCTCAGCCCACCCGGGCACCTGGATGGATCGCTCTGACCCCACAAATGTCCCGGGTTTTGGGGGTTCACTTACGTGGAGAGGCTGGGAGTAGCTGGAGCTGAACGAGTCCTCCAGCACCCTGCCCTCCGACAGCAGCACGAAGGACTGTGCGTCGTGGAAGGAGCCGCTGTTCTGGGAGAGGTGCGTCAAGGTGGCCCCTTTCCCTCCGGATGCCCAGGAGTTTGTGCGGCCATCGGAGGCCAGCGAGCCTCTCCCGCTGCCACCAAGCTGTTGGGGGAGAGAAGGGGGGTGTGTCAGAGCACCCCGAGCATCCCCACACCCTGCCCTCTGTGCTGCTCCCTGGGGCTGAGCCTGGGCAGGATGGAGCCGTGGCTCCGTGGTCCAGCCCACCCAGGGGTGCTTGCAGCAGGGAGGTGGGTGCCCGGGCACCCCGACCCCATCCCCCTGCAATGCCACCGGGGGGATTTTCCTTGTAGGACCCTGGTGGTGTCCTGCTGGGAGCTCCTCACTGCGTGGCACTGCTGTGAGCTGCAGCCAGGGATCTGCTTTTGGGGGAATTCGGTGTAATATCAGCCTATATGGTACAAAGTAGGGCTTCAAAGCTAGTTTGCAGGGATCGGCAACTTCATGACAGTCTTAGAGGCATAGAATGATGGAGCCATTGAGGCTGGAGAAGACCTTCAAGACCACCAAGTCCAGCCATCAGCCTGACCTACAGTGTCCCATCACCGAGCCACGTCCCTTAGTGCCGCGTCCCCACCTCTCTGAAATGCCCCCAAGGGCTGGGAGCTCCAACACCAGCCTGTCCCAGTGCCCAACTGCCCTCTCCAGCAAGAAATCCTTCACAAAACCTCCCCTGGCACACCTCGAGCCTTCAAGTGGGGCACCTGAAGCAAAGCCTGCTGTGTCACAAGAGTATTCTGTTCACACTTGGCCAAAGGCAGGACAGGCAGAGCCCCCGGAGACATCCATCGGGGGCCACGCGAACCCGCAGCGCCTGTTACCTGGCCGAGGTGTGGCTGCTTTGATCCCGAGAAGCTCTCTGATCCGGACAGGGAGGAGTCGGCGTTTCGAAACTGGGCTGTTTTCAGGCAGTCGAGCCACTCCCGGTAATCGTCATAGCTGCGGCAGATCACCCGGATCGAATTGATCAGCCGGCCTGTAAAACAGCACCGTGTCCCGCTGGCACTGGGGGCGAGCGCAGCCCGCGGCGATTCCTCCAAAAACCCGTGGGCACCCCTCCTGCTCCGTCCCTCCCCATGTCCCGCGGGCATCCAGAGCAGCACGGGAGCCGCGGGAGGATGCTCTGCCTTCGTGGGACGGGGACAAAGGCGGCCCAGATCCAAAGGATGGCACCCACGTGGCTCGGTTCGCCAGGTCTGGGTGCCAGGATGCTCGCAGCAGCCCAGCGAAACCAGCCCGAGCTCCGCAGCCGCTGCCGGCACAGCCCTCGGCACGGCGGACACGCACCTTCTATCAAAAAGGAGGTTTTCTCGTTCTCTTCAAAAAACACCTGGATGGCGTTGAGCGGCAGCTCGCCCTGGCGGAGAGAGAAGCAGGCTGAGCACACGCGGGCTGCGCCGGGGGCTGTGCGCCCGCCCGAGCAGGCACCGCTGGCTCCGCTCCCTTGCACCAGATTTTTGCCCCCCAGGGAAGCCAAGAGGCTTCAGGAGCTGACGGCGAGGTTCTGCCAGCACAGCTGGGAGCAGGAGAAGAGCCGTGAAGCAGTGCTGGCAGCGAGGACCGGGCTGAGCTGGAGGGAGCTGGGGGATCTTCACGGGGTATGGGGAGAAGCCTGGGAAGGCAGCGGGGCTGCACGAGCCGTGGGTGTCCTTACAAAGCCCTCCCTGAGAAGTGAGCTCAGAAAAAATGCCTTTCCCTGCTTTCATTTCCCACGCTTTAACAGCTGACTTCTCCAGAAAATTGTGCAAACGTGGTCCTGAAGGAGGTTGAACGTGCCGGGCTGGGATTTCCAGCCTCGCAGCCAGGAATCCCCAGCACCCGCACCCTGCGAAGCCTCACAAAGGCAGGGCTGAGCCCTGTAAATGCCAGCGGGGGAAACGTGAGCTCCGGGGCCGTGGGGCTCAGATGTGGATGCCACTCCGGTGGCCTGTGGGGGTTTCACTGCTCCAAGTGCCACCGG